>NW_021604585.1:5083271-5097258 GCF_004785775.1 Grammomys surdaster | reverse complement strand
ATGACTCCCTGAAGTAAAGGCAGAAGGGGGAAGTGGAGGGACCATGGGCAGGAAGGCTCTGCTGAGCAGACGGTGTTCATCCAAGAGCCCTTTTCCTTTTTCCCTCTGGCGAGAACGTTGCAGTCAGCCTTGGCCTAGGGATAATTGTGAGCCTTCTGTTCTGTGAAGTTACACATCACAGCACTTTCCATGCTTCCGGGTGAACGATGCCGGGTGAACGATGCGCAGAATTAAAGAGTAAGGGAGCAGTACTACATATTCTGGATGTTTTTCTGGAAGTCTCTGGGTGTTCATCTTTCTATAAGTTTGAAAAAGTAATTTAATACTTAACATTTTAATAATTTTGTAGGTTTTTAGAATTTAAAATGCTAGGTAAAGGGAAAGAGGAAAATCACTTGTCTTCAAGGACTAAGTTAATGGGTGGATTTTGATATAATGATGGCTATTGTCTCTATTTGGTGTTTATTTGTCTGACAGACTTTCTGTAGTCTTGGTTGGCTTCAGATTTGTTTTCCTTCTGCCTCAGTGTGAGCACGTTGTGTCTTTCTCTCCCCCAACCCCCCCTCAGACACACACGCGCACACACACACTCACTCTCCCACTCTCTCTTGCTTACCCTCTCTTGTAGCTCAAGACTGTGTCTGTGATCATCTTCGGCAGGCTAGATGAGATGGGCCCACTCCCTGTGCACTGCATCCCCAGTCCGAGTGTCCTCTGTCTTTATAGATGTGCTGATGATGGGATCCTGGGCCCCATACATACTTGGACAAGTGATTTTTGCATGAGCTACATCTCCAAGCCCTTGCTGTCCCTTCTAAGAAAAAGTTTATGGCTGGGTATAGTAGCTCATACCTTTCTTCCCAGGACTCCAGAGGCTGAGGCAAGATAACTGAAGAGTGCAGGGCTAGCCTGGTGTACACAGTGAATCCAGGCTAGCTAAGGCTGCATAGTGAGACCCTGTGTCAAAATAAACAAAAAAGAAAACAAAAAAGAATTAACCATTTCTTGAATGACAGCAGAGCTGGTGGTTAAAAACACAGGATTTTAGTGAACTGGGTTACTCCTGAGTCATCACTGTCTCTTCTGTTTATTTTTAACTGCTCTGTTTATGCTTCAGTTTCCCCAGCTGTGAAACTGAATAGCAGTAAGCACCTCTTATTTGTGGTGAATATTTGAAGGGCTTAAACCTGTACTTGACAAACACTGTTAATTGAATAAAATTCCTCCTTGACTTACTTGATGGTATTAATTATTAACGTGACAGGTAGCGAGAAGAGAGTACTTCACATGCTGGCTGGTTTTTAATTTTCTTTCTCTTTTACATTTCATTTTGTGTGTCAGGGGACAATTTGAAGGAGTTGCTTCTCCTTCTGCCAAATGTGTTCTAGGGACGGAACAAAGGTTACCAGGCTCACCGGAAAGCACTTTTACTCACTGAGCTGTTTCTCTGGGCTTCTGATTTTAATTACATTTCAATCTTTATTTGTTTTGGTTTATTTTTTTGAGCCTCTCTCTCTCTCTCTCTCTCTCTCTCTCTCTCTCTGTCTCTGTCTCTCTGTCTCTCTGTCTCTCTCTGTCTCTCTCTCTGTCTCTAACCCTGACTGTCTCAGAACTTTCTATGTAGACCAGGTTCCCCTTGAACTCAAAGAGATCTGCCTGCTTCTGCCTCCCAAGTCCTCGGATTAAAGATGTGTGCTACCTAGACCTGGAGAGATGGCTCAGTGGTTAAAAGCACTGACTGCTCTCCCAGAGGTTCTGAGTTCAAATCCCAGCAACCACATGGTAGCTTAGAACTATGTGTAATGGGCCCCAATGCCCTCCTCTGGTGTGTCTGAAGACAGCTACAGTGTACTACTCATATACATAAAGTAAATAATTCTTTAAAAAAATAAAAGATGTGTGCTACCATGTCTGACTCAATATAAGTACTTAGAAATGTCTACATTTATGGCAGGTAACCACAGTTTAAACTAGATTTCTTTACTTTCATCACCTTAAAAAAATTTCTATTTAGTATGAAGGCTTTTTTTTCGGTTTTTTGGTTTTTCGAGACAGGGTTTCTCTGTATAGCCCTGGCTGTCCTGGAACTCACTCTGTAGACCAGGCTGGCCTCGAACTCAGAAATCCGCCTGTCTCTGTCTCCCAAATGCTGGGATTAAAGGCGTGTACCACCACTGCCCAGCGAATGGACGTTTTCAAATGCTTTGTAAGATACATGTCTTCACCAAGCTGTAAATGCCAAGTGACCGATAGTATGGTTCACAGATAGTAGTCCTGTAAGAGTGTTTTGTTTCCAAGGTGTTGCAAACTGTTGATAAAAACAGTTGTATCCATTCACACTTGTCACTGGGATGGTATTCTAATTTGATCACAAGCTTATCAGTACCAGCTGCCAGTTTGGATTAGGTAATCATAAAATAGTATTTCATTGCTGTTTAGCTACTATTTTAAAAATGACTTTTTTTTTTAGCCATATGTATGATTTCCTTTCTTTTACTATAAATTATCTATGTGTTGTATAGTTTGCTATTTGATAAAAATTCTCATGCTTATATTAAAATTTTCTGAGGCATGTAAAAATAAAGTAAAATATATCCTTTACTATTTGAAAGACACTATTAGGAAGTATTTTAAGAGTTTAGGCAAGGGCTGGAGAGATGGCTCAGTGGTTAAGAGCACCAACTGCCCTTCCAGAGGTCCTGAGTTCAATTCCCAGCAACCACATGGTGGCTCACAACAATCTCTAATGGAATCTGATGCCCTCTTCCAGTGTGTCTGAAGACAGCTTCAGTGTATTTAAATCTATCAAATAAATAAATCTTTGGAAAAAATAGAGTTTAGGCATCGTGGGGCATGGTGACACACATCTTTAATCGCAGTACTCTGGAGGCAGAGGCAGTGGATGTCTGTGCGTTTGAGGCCATCCTGGTCTATATAGTGAGTTTCAGGAGAGCCGGGGCTGTAGAGATATTGTTGTATATAGGCTTTGCTTAAGCTCAGACTCAGGTAGCTTGTAGGGGAGATTAGGAGGGAAGCATGGGGTGGTCAGTCCTTAGAATCACATTTCCATTCTAATCTTTTTGATTGAGTACACACACCCCACCCCTTCTGGACTAGAACCTAGGACTTTGTGGTTTCTTGGTGAGTATTTTGTCATTGAGCTATATTCCCAGCCCCTTTTAATTTTTCCATTTTTCATACAGGGTATGAAATAGGGTATCACACAGCTGCCCAGGTTGGTACTGAACATACTCAGGCAGGCCTTTAACTGTGGCGAGCCTCCTGCACCTAAGTGCCTCCAATGCCAGAAAGTGTGTGAGCACCTTCAGCCTCTCTTTACTTCTTCTCCTTCACTTAATTATCAGCTGGGAGCAGCAGATGGAGCGTGCGGATGTGTAGTGCACACCTGTAGTCTAAGAACTTGAGTGGCTGAGGCAAGAGGATCACTGTAAGTTTGAGGCAGCCAGTAGTGATCCTGTCTCAGAAGACAAAAAAGAGATCAAAGAAAAGAAATAACAATAAAAGCTTATACCGTACATGTGCTTACTTTATAGGACTTCTCAGAAGGTTGAACAAGGTACGATGCATAAGAGACAGGTAGACCAGCACCTTGTGTGTGGCAAGAACTCGGTACATGCTATTTCACCTATGTATACAAAAGAGCCAATAAATAGCCGAGTGTAGGAATTGAAAAAAACAAACAGGATCCTGGGATTGCTACTAGTTGTCCTGTTGTCACTGTGGTGGTGTCCCCATCCTCACCCGTCCCCCCTCCCCCCTCCCAGCAAAAGTAAGCAAGGGTAAGTCCTGTACAGCTCTTTTCCCTTAAAGCCAGGTCCTGTGTTCTGTGTTACTGCAGATCCAACTCACGGATGTGAGCTCTCGGATGGGCCTTCATTTCCTTCTGTGTTAATATATTTTTGTGAGCATATATTAAGTATAGTTGATGGATTTATTATGACATCTTCATATACATAGCTGGGCCATATTGAACTTCCCCCGTTGTCCTCTCTTGTCCCATTGCTGATGATGCCTTTTCTCCTTACAACTAGACCCACCTCTGATCTCATGTCTGTGACTTTAATGAGGGCTATTTCCAGGAGCATGAGGACCTGTTATATCCACTACATGACTGAAATGAACGTCTCTTCCTCACCCATGTTTGTACTGCCTTGTTGCTGTCGGTCTTTTGTATCTTGGTTATGGTTTCTCTAGAGCCCTCCTCTTTCACCTTGGAACCTTAGTTCTTTGTTATTCAGACCTAAGTTGTCAGCATATATAAGAGAAATCTTTTCCAGTAAGGAAGAAAGAAAATAAAGGTTGAAACTTTTTTTTTCACATTTTCTCCTACCTGTGATGCTTCTAGGCTTAATGTAGCACTGAAGTATTTTAAGATTACAAAGTATTTTTGAGAATTTAGTTGAGAACTAAGAAAGAAATCTGAGACTATCACAGTCCTCTGAGCCATTTTCAAGTAATGCAATTTATGAATCATTGGGCTATTTTTATCTTAAATGATTAATGTGTAGGCTTGTGTTTTACATAAAAATATAATGTCATAAAGTACTTACTGCATTCTGGAAATCTAAGATTATCCTATCCTTTTTGTAAAATAAAAGCATTTTGAATGCTTGTTGAGTTTCTTGAAGTAGCTAGAGAATGCGTTATTGCTTCTTGAATGCTCTCTGAAGATAGAGAAACGTGTGATACTGAAATCTGACCAGTTCCTTAGCTTCCTCAATCCTGCCTTCCTGGAGTCTGCTGCCTAGTTTATATCAACCTGAGAAAAGCTAGAGTCAGGGAGAGGAAGGAAACTCAACTGAGAAAATGCCTCTGGAAGAGTGGGCTGTGGACTATCAAAATGCAATTAAAATTACATTCTATAACTGTAAAAAAAAAAAAAAGAGTGGGCTGTGGGCAAACCTGTAGGGCATTTTCTTAATTAGTGATTGACGTGGGAGTGTCCAGTCCATTGTGGGGCTACTCTGGGAGGGTGGTCCTGGGCTATGTAAGAAAGCAGGCTGAACAAGCCAGGAGGAACAAGCCAGTAAGCAGCACCCTCCATGGCTTCTGCATCAGCTTTCTTAGACAGGTTCCTGCCCCCTTTGAATTCCTGTCCTGACCTCCTTTGCTGATGAACAGTGACAAGGAAGTGTAACCCACATAAACCACGTCCTTCCTAAATTGCCTTGGTCATGCTGTTTCATCACAAAGAGTAGCCCTAACTAAGGCATGGAGCTTTAAGAGAGTAAAGGCCAGTATGAGCTGAGCTCCTCTCAAAGCTGTGATTATGGGTGGTTTGTCAATATTGTTACTTTTTAATTTATTTCTTTTGCAGAAACCTTCTTTCTTTAAAAAAAAAAAAAAAGAAAGAAAAAGATGGTGAGAGGGGAGTTAGATGGCCTTTCCGAGACTTTAGGGTGGTTTTGTGGTCTTCCTGTTAAATCTGCCCTTGTTTTACATATATGTGAGTAATTCTTTGTCTCCTTGTTTTCCTCTACTGAGAAAATAGTGTTGCTTAGCTGCAGATCGATAGAATGATTGATCTGAAAAGATTGGAAGTCAGATGTAGTGACACACACCTGTAATCCTTTTGCTTAGGAGCCGGAGGCAGGAAGATTGCTGTGAGTTCAAGGCTTGCCCACAGACACATAGTGAGTAGCAGACCTACCAGGGCTGCATAGTGAGACCCTGACTTGTAAACAAACAGAAAGAGATTGAGAAATGGGTTTCTTATTTTTTATGCTCTTTACTAGGCAGAAACAATTTAAAATGTGTAAAATACAGATAATTAACACTTGGATTTACTTGGCATACAATTATTATTGCATGAATATCACAATACATTGGTATTTAGAGGAAGTTAAAATTCATTTTGTAGCCGGGCGGTGGTGGCGCACGCCTTTAAACCCAGCACTTGGGAGGCAGAAACAGGTGGATTTCTGAGTTCGAGAGTTCGAGGCTAGCCTGGTCTACAGAGTGAGTTCCAGGACAGCCAGGACTACACAGAGAAACCCTGTCTCGAAAAACAAAAAACAAAAAACAACAACAGCAAAAAAAAATTCACTTTGTGCATGATTAATAGGAATTTTATGTAATCGGTAGCTTTTGAAGTGAATCTTTTTCTTTTTTTTTTTTTTGAGACAAGGTTTATCTGTATATCAGCCCTGGCTGTCCTGGAACTCACTCTGTAGACCAGGCTAGCCTCGAACTCTCGAACTCAGAAATCCACCTGCCTCTGCCTCCCAAGTGCTAGGATTAAAGGCGTGCGCCACCACTGCCCTGCTTTTGAAGTGAATCTTGAAGCAAAGATAGGAGATAGGTCATTTAAAAGGAGGTGGGATTCTTGGGAAAGAATAGCAATCTTTTGTAGTTCTTGTTGGAGAAATACTTTTTTAGTAACACGTTCTGCCTACTAGAATGTTGATGGGTATAAAGTACAGCCACTTGTGAGTTTAAACTTTTATTTAGTACTTGTAGTTCACACAGAAACAACAAAGGAGAATATCATAGCATTTATCATTTTAAAAAATGTGATGACACGTGACTTTAATCTTAACACTTAGGAGGCAGGCCTGGTCTACAGAGTGAGCCCGCAGCAGTGTTAGGCAGGTTGAGAGCCACTGGTGTAGGTGAAGTATTTTCTGTCTGCTTCCTGTGTGTTAGAGTCAGGTTGCTGCAGATGAGACGTGACAGGGAACCAGGACTGTAACAGGTAAATATTGAACTAGTTTGCTCTTGGCTTCTCCTTCCTCAAAGGTGATCTCATTTTGAGCCTAGATGCATAGGATTTGAAGTTAGTAGAGACAAAACATAAGAAAGCCCGTTTTGGATATATTTGAAAATTCGATGCCACAGACAAATGTATGTAGGGATTTAAGCAGACTCTAATGCAGTGGTTCCCAACTGTCTCAAGACTGCAACCTTTAACACAGTCCCTCTTAGTGTGGTGATTCCCAACCATAAAATTATTTTCATTGCTACTTCATAACTAATTTTGCTACTGCTATGAATCGTAATACAAATACATGATATGCAAAATATCTTATCTACAACCGCAAAGGGGGCCTGGCCCACAGGTTGAGAACCACTGCTCTAGAGTAATGGGGTTGGGATTTTAAAGAGAGATTAGAATTGAGGTAAAAAAAAAAAAAGTCTAGAGGCGCACATGGAAATAATTGATATTGCCCATGGAGAAAGAAACTCCTGAGAAAAATTCAGTCCAATTTTGGTTGTTCAAGTCCGCATCAGAAACGCCTGTTACTCTGAATATGTTGTCTGTAGACTCGACAGCAGATCCTGAGTCAGCCGAACATTCTCTCATTGCTGGATCGGCTGCTAGATGGCAGTAGGGACCAGCATCCCTGCAGGGCAGGCAGGTGCTGAAGCTATCACCCGGGCTAGTGTTAGTGAAGGGGCAGTCAGCAGGCATTGTTTTCTCCCACTTTTCTCCTTCACATCAGAGCTATAAAGTAAAAGATTTTTGTCTTGTTTGTTTGTTTGAGACAGGGTTTCTCTGTGTAGCCCTGGCTGTCCTGGAACTCACTCTGTAGACCAGGCTGGCCTCGAACTCAGAAATCCGCCTGCCTCTGCCTCCCAAGTGCTGGGATTAAAGGCGTGCGCCACCACTGCCCGGGAAGATTTTTGTCTTAATATCTGGTGTTTACAGAGCAATTCAAGAGTTATACCTATTGTTGTTTCTCTGTTAAGATCTGTTTACTGTGTTCAGAAAAGAATGGAAGAGTTTGGAACTTATTAGATTCCGATCTTATGATATAGTACAAATGTTTAATACTTTATTGCACAAATATTAGAAGAAACTAAATATTTATTTTTAAAGGTTACTTTTTATTTTTTAATTTTTAATTTTTTTTATTTTTTAATTTTTGTTTTGTTTTGTTTTTCGAGACAGGGTTTCTCTGTGTAGCCCTGGCTGTCCTGGAACTTACTCTGTAGACCAGGCTGGCCTCGAACTCAGAAATCCACCTCCCTCTGCCTAAAGGTTACTTTTTAAAAGAGATTATTTTTATTATTTTTAATTATATATAAATGTGTGTTCAGGAGTGTAGGTGTCCATGGAGGCCAAAGACATCCAATTCCTGGAGCTGAAGTTACAGACACTTTGAGCCATGTGATATGTGTGGTACTAGGGGCCAAACTCAGGTCCTGTGGAAGAGAACTCAGGTGCTCTGGAAGAGCAGCGAGGGCTCTTAACCACTGAGCCGTCTCTCTGGTCCACCACCTCCTGCTTTGATTTACATTCTCCTTTCAAGGATTCTCCTAGCTTGGAGTGTTATATAGTGATCCTACCCAAAAAATGCAAAAGAGGGCATCCCTAGTTGTCAGTGTGTCAGTATCTTACCTGATCTGAAGAGCTGTGCTTCCTGGTAGTTCTGTCCAGGTTGAGGCCTTTGCTGTGATTGGCCTATACTACTACTGTTCCTCAAATAGCCCATTGTATGAGAGGTGGTAACTTGATTTAACCTTGACACTGAGTTCACCTGGCAAGTATCTAATTATGGGTACATGTTATGGTAGCTAGTTTTATGTCCACTTGACACAAACTGGAGTCATCTAGGAAGTGGGAACCTTAACTGAGACAATGCTCCCATTAAATTGGCCAGTGGCAAGCCTGTGGTGTACTTTATTTATTGATGATTGATGCAGAAAGGCCCAGATCACTGGGTCAGAGGGGATTAAATCCTCTGGAACTAGAGTTACAACTGATTTTGAGCCACCATATGAGTATTGGGAATTGAAACTGGGTCCTCTGGAAGAGTAGCCAGTGCTTTTAACTGCTGGGCCATCTCTCTAGTAACTTTTTACATATCTTATTATTTTATGTGTATTAAAGTGCATTATTTGTATACAGTGCCTGAAGAAGCCAGAAGAGGACCACAGACTCCCTGGAACTGAAATTACTGACAGTTAGGTGCCACTCTGTGGGTGCTGGGAAACAAACCCAGGTCTTCTGTAAGAAAAGGAAGTGTTCTTATCCACTTAGGCATTTTTCTCCAGTCCCTAGACTTTATCATGGTATTGTGTTTCCCAACCTTTAACCCAAATCTCTTTTCTTAAATACATTTTCTGGTCTATAAGTGTAAGAATTTAAAATTTGATTGTGTAATGTTCTTGCTTGAGACTACTTCTAACTGTATTTATTCAGCAGTTTCAGATGTTAGACAAAAATAAAAACAATACTTTTTCCTTGTAATCAGTTAAATACAACATTTTTTTCTTTCTTGTACTTTTTTTTATTATTATGGGGAGAGGCCTTGTGTGCCGTTGTACGTGTGTGGAGATCAGAGGGCAGCATTGTGGAGGAGCTTGTTCCCTCCCACCTTTGTGTGGGTTCCTGTGATGCAGCTGAGTTGATGTGGCTAGGGCCTTTCTCTTCTGAGCCATCTTACTGCCCTCTGCCCCCATCCCAGCCTTGGAGATAGGGTCTCAGTTAGCCTACACAGCCCTTGAACTTACTCTGTAGCTGACAATGACCTTAATTTTTTTTTCCTTCCTCTCATTGAAAATAGATTTTGTTTTTCTCACAAAATATATCTTTTTTTTTTTTTTTTTTTTGTTTTTTGAGACAGGGTTTCTCTATATAGCTCGGGCTGTCCTGGAACTCACTCTGTAGACCAGGCTGGCCTCGAACTCAGAAATCCACCTGCCTCTGCCTCCCAAGTGCTAGGGTTAAAGGCATGCGCCACCCCCCCCCCCAGCCCTCACACAATATATCTTGATTGGAGTTTCCTCTCTCACCCAGGTCTACTCTTTTCCTGTCTCTCATTAGAAAACAAACAGGCTTCTCAGGGATAATAATAAAATATACTAAGATAAAACAAAAACCAATACATTGGAATTGAACAAAACAGAAAGGAATTAGAGAAGGCACAGGAAACAGAGACTCACTCATCCACACACTCTGGGATCCCATAAAACACTAAATTGGAATCTATACTGTATACACAAAGGGCTTACTACAGACTGGTGGAGGCTCCGTGCATGCTGCCTCAGTCTCTGAGTTCATAGGAGCTTCGCTCCTGTTGATTTAGAAGGCCTTGTTTTCTTGGTGTCATCTATCGCTTTTGGCTTTTACACTCTTCTATGGGTTTCCCTGAGCCCTATGGGGAGATATCCCTCTTAGGGCTGAGTGTTCCAAGGTCTTCAATTTTCTTCATAATATCTGGCTGTGGGTCTCTGTATTTGTTCCCATTGGCTGCAGGAGGAAGCTTCTGTGATGATGGCTGAGCAAGGCACTGACCTATGAGTATAGAAAAATGTATTAGGAATTATTTTATTGCTAAATCCCCCCCCCCCCCCCATTTTTTTAGACTAGTAGTGTTTGTTTGGCTTAAGTCTCTGGACTATCTAGTCTCAGGCTTTTGGTCATCCAAGCAGTGTTGGGTATTGGTTCCATCTGGTGGAGTGGGCCTTAAGTCAAATCAAGTGATCAAGTGTGATGGCTACTCTAGATTGTTTTTTTTTTTAAAGATTTATTTATTATATATGAATACACTATAGCTGTCTTCTGACACACCAGAAGAGGACATCAGATCTCATTACAGATGGTTGTGAGCCACCATGTGGTTGCTGGGATTTGAACTCAGGACCTCTGGAAGTGCAGTCAGTGCTCTTAACCACTGAGCCATCTCTCCAGCCCCTTATCTCGATTGTTAACTTGACTATATTTGGAATGAACTATAATCCAGAAGTAGAGGACACACCTGTGAAAGATTTTATGCTTGGTTTAAAGTGGACAAACCCACTTCTAGTCTAGACCTCTCAGATAGGAAGACTCACACCTTTGTCCCTCATCATAAGGTGGGAAGATTCACCTTTAATCTGGGCCACACCTTTTGCTGGATGCCTATATAATATAGGGCAAGGAAGAAGGAAGCTCTTGCTCTTTGCCTGTTTCCCTTGCCTTGCTGGCACATCCATCCTTCACTGGCATTGGAGCCTACTTAGTCAGGATTCTAGCATATACAGAAGGCCAGCTAAGATACTCTTTTTTTGTTGTTGTTGTTTTGTTTTTTCGAGACAGGGCTTCTCTGTATAGCCCTGGCTGTCCTGGAACTCACTTTGTAGACCAGGCTGGCCTCGAACTCAGAAATCCGCCTGCCTCTGCCTCCCAAGTGCTGGGATTAAAGGCGTGCGCCACCACCGCCCAGCTTCAGCTAAGATACTCTTGTCTGTGGGACTGAGCAACTTCTAGATTTGTGGGCTTTCCATTCAACTGGCCATTGTTGGATTAGCTGGACAGCTGCTTCTAAGTTATATGGAATATATATCTATATTTCATAAGTTCTGTGACTCTAGAGAACCCCGACTAATGCACCAGTTATTGGTTGGTTACTCCCAAAAGCTTTGTGCTACCATTACTCTAGCATATCCTGCAATCAGGTTGTTATTTGTCAACCCATGGTTTTATGTCTGGCTTGTTGCTTACATTTCTCTTTAGGTAGCATGCAGAGTACCTTTCTATACCACAGATGATAGAACATAGGAGTAGGGCTGGAGAGATGGCTCAGCGGTTAAGAGCACTGACTGCTCTTCCAGAGGTCCTGAGTTCAAATCCCAGCAACCACATGGTGGCTCACAACCATCCATAATGAGATTGGATGCCCTCTTCTGGTGTGTCTGAAGACAGCTACAGTGTACTCATCAATAAAATAAATAAATAAATATTTTAAAAAAATAACATAGGAGTATTCACTATGTAAGTTTCAGCTCGACTTCTTCATGTTCAGTAAGTTGTGTAGGTGTTGTCTTCAGCAGTGAAACTTGCAGTCAGTTTGTGCAGAACAGTCTATAGTCTTGGCAGCAGCCTGGGTTGTTTGGGTTTCCCATGGGACTGTTTTGGCCAACAACTCAATTAGATGTAACCCAATCCCAGGACTAGATGTTTAATTTGATGACAAAAGATATCTGGTCGAGGATCTGTTTCCCCCATTATGAAATTATTAAATGAAATGGTGATTTCATTTAAATCACTGTCATATATGTATAGATTTTACGCAGTTTCTGTCATGTTAGATTTCCATAATGCCCTTCAGATGGCCTCTAATTTTAACTGTCTCTTGTATTCCCTCCTCCACAACTTGATCCTCTTTTTCCAGCCTCCCATCCATCCATAACTAACCATTCTGTTTACCTTTCCTAATTAGATATATTGGGTGTACCCCTCACCCCAGTCTCTTACTTTATACCTAACTTCTGTGAGTTGTATTGGTTATCATTGATTTAGTAACTTATATTCACATATAAGAAAATACACACCATATTTGTCTTTTTGGGTCTGGAGTACCTCAGG
Organism: Grammomys surdaster; assembly: GCF_004785775.1. Lineage (NCBI taxonomy): Eukaryota > Metazoa > Chordata > Mammalia > Rodentia > Muridae > Grammomys > Grammomys surdaster. The sequence continues at coordinate 5,084,945 of NW_021604585.1, read as the reverse complement.
ATGATTTTTCTAGTTCTGTCCATTGAATTTCACAAATTCATTATTTTTAAAGGCTGACTAATACTCTTGTGTAAATATGCAACATTTTCTTTATTCATTCTTCTGTTGAGGGACATCTAGGTTTCAATTTCTAGCTATTATATATAGAGCACCAGTGAACATGATTGAGAAAGTGTCTCTGCTAGGATGAAGCATGCTTTGGGTATATGTCCCAAGAGTGATATGGCTGAATCTTGAGGTAGATCAGTCTCCATCTTCCTGAGGAATTGCTATACCGATTTTTATGGTGGCTCTACAGGTTTTCACTCTTAACCAGCAATGGATGAGTCTTATTTGTTCTGTTTATTTTTGGTTGAAATTTTATTGAGTACAGTAGTCTGGGCTGGCATCTGTGGTCCCTTAGAGTTTGTAGAACATCTTTCCAGCCCCTTCTGGTTTTTAAAGTCTCCATTGAGAAATCAGATATTATTCTAATAGGCCTGCCTTTATATGATACTGGGTCTTTTTCCCTTGTGGCTTTTAATATTCTTTTTGTTGGTAGTGTTCTGTACATTTAGTGCTTTGATTATTATGTGTTGAGGAGGTAGTCTAACAATAATGTCATCTTTCTGACCTGACTTTATTCTGGGACCTCTTTTCTTTCCTCTCTATCTTTTTTTCTCTCATCTAGTGTTAGGGGATTGAAAGGGTGGAAGGAAGAAGAGAGTTGTATGGTTGCTGGACTCCAGTGGAGGCATACTGTCCTGTCTGTTACCGATTGTGTCTTCACACTGGCATCTAGGTGTCTGGGTTTCGGAAGATTGTAATTCTAGGTGCTGATACCTGGTCTTGTCTTTGTTTGGGGTTTTGTTCCTTGGTTTCTGTTGCCTTCTCTTGTTCTCAGCAGACTGTGGTGGCTGGGTTTCCCACATACATGAGAAAGTCCCAGGGCCAGAAGACACGTGGAATCCAAGATGAAAGTTTTATTGTTCATGATGGTAGTTGGATCTAGATGTGAATGCGCCCCCAAGAGTCTGGGGAGAGCTGGCTTATATAGAGGGTGGGAAGGAGGAGGGACCAGGGAGGAATAACTTAATTATCTAGGCCCCCCCGGCCTTATTAATATGTAAGTCTCTCCAGGCAGAGGCCTGTTAGTCATGCCTTCTACCTGTGTCTTACGTGACTGATGGTATAGGTTAAATGGAGATGGAACCGTGTGTCAGGGCCCTGGGTTCTGGGGGTGTGGCCAAACACCTGCAGTCTCAGGGTTCCAGGCCCGCACCAACCCAAGATGTTCTACAGCCCAGCATGTTGCCTGGTAGAGAATTCTTCTGAGATCCTGATGTGTGACCACTGAGGGCTCCAGGTAAAATGTGTTTTTGAGTGTGGTGGTTTGAATGAAAATACCCCTCATAGACTCATGGGGAGTGCAGTATTGGAGGTGTGTCCTTGTTGGAGTAGGTGTGGCCTTGTCAGAGGAAGTATGTCACAGGGCTTTGGGGTTTCAGAAATTCAAGCCAGGCACAGTGTCACTTTCTTTTCCCGTGCCTACTGATCTAGATGTAGAGCTCTCAGCTACCTCTCCAACACTGTCTGCCTGCATGCTGCCATGCTTCCCACCATGACAAGAATGTCTGCCTGCATGCTGCCATGCTTCCCACCATGACAAGACTGTCTGCCTGCATGCTGCCATGC
>NW_021604585.1:5060975-5083261 GCF_004785775.1 Grammomys surdaster | reverse complement strand
CCATGCTTCCCACCATGACAAGACTGTCTGCCTGCATGCTGCCATGCTTCCCACCATGACAAGACTGCCTGCCTGCATGCTGCCATGCTTCCCACCATGACAAGAATGGACTAAACCTCTGAACCTGAAGCCAGCCCCAGTGAAATGTTTTCCTTTATAAGAGTTGTTGTGATCATACTGTCTGTTCGCAGCAATAAAACCCCTAGGTATTGGCAGCTTCCACTTGGGAATGTGGATGAGCTGGGGGGAGTGTTAAGGGGTCCACACGAGGGAGGAAGCAGGGTGTTCCACTAAGATGTACCTAATCCCCTGGGAGTGGGAGCAGTAAGGAAAGTCCTCAGCAGGTGGTCCCTACAGAACTGGGGGTGAGAATGGAGGGTTAAACTTGAAGGAATGGAGGGAGAGGTGAAGATGTGCTGTTAGCCTGCGTCTTAGGGTTTCCATTGCCGTGAAGAGATGCCGTGACCAAGGCAAGTCTTATAAAGGACATCATTTATTTGGGGCTGGCTTACAAGTTCAGAGGTTCAGTCTATTATCATCAAGGCTAGAGGTTGGCAGTGTCCAGGCAGATGTGGGGCTGGAGGAGCCGAAAGTTCTACATCTTGATCCAAAGGCATACAGGAAATGACTGGTTTCCAGGCAGCCAGGAGTAGGATCTCAAAGCCCACCCCCACAGTAACACACTTCTTCCAACAAGGACACACTTCCTAATAGTGCCACTCCCTGGGCCAAGCATATACAAACCAGCACATTCTGTCTGCTTAGCTGGCTGGATTGAATTCTGATCCCCCCTACCTTTCCTCCTGAGTGCTGGGATTTCAGGCATCCTTCACAATGCTCTGATTTGTGCTGTAGTATGGATTCAAACCAGGGCATGTGCTCTACCCTCGGAACCACATCTCCAACTCGCTTCTTTTTATCTTTTTTTAAATACAGGATCTCATATAACTCTGGCTGGCCTCTGACTTGATATGTAGCCCGGCTTGTCCAGTTGTGGTTTAAATGAGAACTGCCCCTGTTGATGTTTTGATGCTTGGTCCACAGTTGGTGGAACTGTGTTGGAAGTATTAGGAGTGTGGCCTTGATGGAGGAGGTATGTCACTAGGGGTGGCACTTGGGAGGTTTCAAAAGTCCATGCCATTTCCAGTTAGCTTTCTTTCCTCCTAGTACTTGTGTGTGGATCAAGCTCTCAGCCTCTGCCCTAGTGCCACACCTTCCTTCCTGCTCCCGAAATGATGATAATGGGCTCACCCTCCACCTGTAAGCCCCAAAACAAATGATTTCTTCTATGAGTGGTGCTGGTCATGGTATCTTATTACAGTAATAAAAAAAGCAACTGAGACATCTGGCCTTGAACTCCTGATCCTCCTGCTTCTGCTCTGCTCCAAAGTTCAAGGATTAGAGGCCTGAGCCATTACATAAGACCCAGTTTCTCTTTAAATGTGAATTCTGGTCATTGTGTAAAATAATAGAGTATTTACCCTGGGGAATGAACACTTCTAAGTACTCTGTCAGACGGTGAAGTCTAATCAGGTTTGGGCTTTGCTGTTGCTATAGTTACCTTCGTCTACTATAGAGCAGATTCTTTGAGCTGTGGGCTATTTCCATCTTGCACATAATGTCAGGCCTGAGATGTTGGAGAGTTTTCTCCCTGGCCTTGCCCCATTCTGAGTCCATCATCAGGGCCTGGCTGCCTTAGGCAAGCAGGGTGCCGTGTGCTCTTCCTCCTGTGATACAGGCTTTGCTCTTTATTCATAGAGCAGGGAGTCATTCTCCATGATTTCTTTGGGGGTGGGGTTATGCTTTTATACATATATATATGAGGTGGCTCAGTGGTTTAGAGTTATGCTGTTCTTCCAGGGGACGCCATTTCCTAGCACCTATGTCAGGTAGATCACAACTTCATGTAACTCCAACCTCAGGGTGTCCATCTTTCTGGTCGTATGCACTCAAGGGCATAGGCCCACACACATGGATACATTTTTTTTTTTTTTTTTAAATAGGGTCTCACTATGTAGCCCTGGCCATCTTGGAACACTTTATACAGACCAGGCTGGCCTTGAACTCACAGAGATCTGCCTGCCTGTGTCCACTATTAGGATTAAAGGTGCCACCACACCCATCTTACATATAAAACATTTTTTAAATCTTGGGTTCTTGTAAACATTTTTAAAAATGTCTAGGTTAGAAATGATCTTGATCCAGAATTTTGAATGCACCATTTGAGTGCTCAGGTTGCTGTGGAGAAACCTGATGTGTTGGGAGCCTCTGATTGGACCCCTTGAACCTCCCCTCTGTCTTCAGCTTCTTCTTCTTTTTTTTTTTTTTTTTTGGTTTTTCGAGACAGGGTTTCTCTGTGTAGCCCAGGCTGTCCTGGAACTCACTCTGTAGACTAGGCTGGCCTCAAACTCAGAAATCCACCTGTCTCTGCCTCCCAAGTGCTGGGATTAAAGGCGTGTGCCACCACCGCCCGGCTGTCTTCAGCTTCTTGAAATTTAGTCTTAAAATGCTTGTGCTTTGTATGTCTCTTCTTCTTTGCCATCCTCGTTGGTACTCCATCCAGCTCTAAAGCTCCAGCTCTGGTCTACAAAGCTCTTGCCTAGGTCAGGCTGCCTCCTTAACCTCTGCTTACACACTGTGCTTTTAAAAATCTGTCTCACGTTCCTTCCCCGCATTATTTATTTATTTATTTACTTATTTATTTATTTATTTATTTATTTATTTTTAAAAAGACTAGATCCTATTATACATTATACAGCTGAGACTCACCACAAATTTGTGTATCCAGACTGGCCTCCAGCTTAAGGTGCTCCTGCCTGTACTTCCCGAGTACTGGACTGCAGTGTGTAGCACCATGCCCAGCTCCGTCTCAGCTTCGGCCCTTCCCTACCATCTCTGCCTAAGACTCAGTTCCCCTAACCCCGTTTCTCCTCATTGGTGATTGAATCTGGCATCCAAAAAGTGCCGTACCACTGAGATTCGTCTACTTAGGTCTACTTGGCCTATTTACTTTTTACTGGGTATGTAGAAGAGGTCTAAGGTGGTCTTGAACATACTTGGTAGCCCAGGCGAGCAGTTGAGTCTGCAGCACTAGGTCCGTGCCTCCAGACCTGGCTTGCCCCGAGACCCTTGCTGCACCGAGTCTAGTGCCCCCCTCCTTCCTTTCTTTTGTCTCTCAAATGCCACTGCAGAGGAAAGCCGTTCAACTCACGAATTAATCTAAACGATTTCCTGCCTCTCTTCTTTCTTCTAATTTTGACAATATGCTGCACTGAGGGTTTTTTTTTTCTTTTCACTTAAGCAGTCTTTAATAAAAACTGGGTATAGATTGAGCATTAGACTTCTGTCTCGGCTCTTTAGAAAGAGGGGAAGACATGGTGATCCTCTGGATGTGAGAGGCACATTGGAATTTTGTAGGTAGAAGTCACAAAAGGATTGCACCTGATTACGGCAGCTGCCACTCCATCAATGGCTGTAGAAAAACCAGCACTGAGAAGTTTTACTCTTAGAATTAGTTGTGTTGCTTCACTGTCCACAAGAAAGCGAGGGTTTGTGTGTGTTCTAACATGCTCCCTCTTTCGCTATGCTGCTGAGGCTGGCCCTGAACACCTCGACTCAGGGCACCCTGTTGCCTCAGTCTCCTGAATAGCTAGAGCTATAGTTGTATGCCACCACCGTTGTTTTCGAGTTCTTCAATAGAGTAATTTTAAATTAATTATTTAATTGATTTATTGAATGTGTATGATTACACTGTAGCTGTCTTCAGACACACCAGAAGAGGGCATCAGATCCCATTACAGATGCTTGTGAGCCATCATGTGGTTGCTGGGAATTGAACTCAGGACCTCTGGAAGAGCACTGATATACCTCTTAACCCGTAAGCTATCTCTTCAGCCCAATAGAGTAATTCTTTAGAAGTTGAATAGATATGTGTTACTGGAGCTTGTCAGTTTCTAACTATAGCATCTTATTTGTTACATGTATTGTGTAGCTGGCTTTTAAAATAACATTAACATCCAGCTGAGAACGGCCACAAATTTGTGTATACAGACTTTGTGAGAGGAAATAGTTCTTAATTTTCCTCTGTTTTTTTTCTCCTTCCTGCCCTCCAGCCCTTCGCAGTTATTAAAGGTGGCATTTGCTTAATTTTTAAAAGCAGCTTTTTAGAATGAGAAGAAACAGTAAACGTGTAGTACTTCTAACTTCCAAAGTAAGGCAGCTGGTTGTTCTGGAAAGGAAAGGCAGTCAGTTGTATTCGCTGAGGGACGCTGGCGTCTGTAGGCTTAGTATAAAGGGTGACTTTTGTATGGAAGAATTACTTGAGAACCTGGGCACCTGGGGACATGTTATGGGAAAGGTGGGAAAAAAAGAGAGATTTATTGTACTTTAGTTATATCAGTGTTTTGTCTGCTTGCATTTATGTGTATCATGTGAATGCGTGGCGTTTGGAGAGGTGAGAAAGGATTGGATCCCTTCAAAGGACTTATAGACAACTGTAAGCCACTATCTGTGGGCTTGGGGAAGCAAACCCAAGTCCTCTGCAAGAGCAACAAGGGCTCTTAACCTCTGAGCCAGCTCTTCTGCCCCATAGGTCTGTTTCTTTTTTCTTTTCCTTTTTTTTTTTTTTTTTTTTTTTGAGACAGGGTTTCTCTCAGGTAGCCCTGGCTGTCCTGCAACTCACTGTGTAGCTCATGCTGACCTGGAGCTCAGGGATCTGCCTGTCACTACCTCTAGATTAAATTAGATTAGACTAGTACTGGGATTAAAGAAAGGTATGTGCCACCGTGTCTGCTTGTTCTTCTTTTAAAGATGGTTTAAATGTTGCATCTGTAACCCAACAGATGATCACAAATTGTATGAGAAAGTACCCTTGTCCTAGTTCCTTCTTCTTTACACCTTTATTTCTATTTTTTAAACGTGTGCCAAAGGCATGCGTGTGGTCTCTCTCTCCCTCCCACTCTTCTCCTTCCCTCTTCCCCCCACCTCTTTTTGTGCACTCACACTCTCAAATACTAGTGCTCATGGACACCAGAGGCATCTATTCCCTGGAGTTACAGGCAGTTGGGAGCCACTCAGCATGGAGGCTGGGAACTGAAAGAGAGTTCAAGCTTTTAACCACTGAGCCGTTTCTCCGCCTCTAGTATCTTGAACATTTATGTGAGTTAGTATAGCATATTCAGCTTTACTAAGCTGTATTAATTTACAAAATCATTAAGTCTGAGTCATTAATGGATGTGAGATTTAAAACTATATTGGAATTGTAGCAGATGTCAGTTTAGCATACTTTTTACTAAATAAATATTCAGTACTTCTTCCCAGTTTAAGCCAAACAGTTCCTTGGTAATTTTTTAAGATTTTTATTTTATTTATGTGAGTGCACTGTAGCTGTCATCAGACACAACAGAAGCAGACATCAGATCCCATTACAGATGATTGTGAGCCACCATGTGGGTGCTGGGAATTGAACTCAGGACCTCTGGAAGAGCAGTCAGTGCTCTTAACTGCTGAGCCATCTCTCCAGCCCAGTAATTGCTTTAAAGCCAGTTCCTTGTTCATTTAAAGCATACACACAGATTTCTCTACATTATTGGCATATTTTCCGGGAAGTGTTCTAAAGTTAAGCTAATGTATGCTTTTTATACTGAGGTATTCTTCCTACAAGACACACTGTTAATTCTTGTGAGTGGTAATTCCCATTCAGCCCTCCTAGTAATTCTAAAATGCCCTTACCCAGATTTCTAAGCTGTACCTGTGGTTTTCAGATAAGCTGCCAGGGGGTCTGCCCATTGTATATTAAGTTTCTTTGATATCTGCTCTAGAATTACCATGTAATTTTTTTCACTGATCTTGTTTTTTTCATGAGATTCTACTGACCTTGGTGCAAGCAGATAACATTAGGCCTGAGAAGCCGCTGTCTCTAAATGCTGTGCTAGTGTTTCCCTTTTAAAAGATAATAAGGGTGTGCTTATTTAGAGGCCACATAGTAATGATTGTAAGATGCTGACAGCAAGTGTTGTCTGGAGGTTAAAGAGCACGAGCTCCGCAACGCAGATGTTTGCATTTGAAACCAGCTCTGCCATATGCTGGCTTGGCTTTCGTCCTTGGCAGAATAGACATAACCACACTTGGGACTGGTATATTTAAGCCAGACAAGGTGGTGTGCCCCTGAAGCCCTGGAATCCAGAGGGAACAGGAAAATCAAAATTTAACATTATTCTTGACCATATAGTGAGCTTGAGGTGAACCTGGGTTACAGGAGAGTCTGTCTCAAACACAAAACAAAAGCAAACAAACAAAAGGAATTTAGGGCTGGCCTGATGGCTCAGTGAATAAAGCACTTTTGACACAAGTATGAAGGTCCTCAAGAGTTCAGATCCCCAGAACCCACATAAAAGCCAGCTGGGGGAGGCATGGTTCCCGTGATCCCCCTTCTTATAATACGCTGGCTTCCTAGACTAGCTGTAATGGTAACTCTAGGTTCAGTTGAGAGACCTTGCCTCATGCACAGTGATTGAGGAGGACTCCTGAAGTCATCTTTGCTTCTGCACACAGCATACACATGCTTGTGTACCTGCACTCACATGCATGCCAGGTGGCACACGTGTAGACATGCGCGCGTGCGCACGCACACACACACACATGCAAAAAAAAAATAACCATTGCAGTGTATCTCCTAGGTATGTTAAGTACATATGTTCTTGCATGCACATGGATAGGCTGAGTGAGCAGGAATAGAATTGTCTTCACTGTGGGCTGGTAGTGGGACAAGGTCAGCTTGTAGTCCACACTTGTATTTCTCGGCTGTTAGAGACTTAAAGGTAGGAGGATCAGAAGTTCAAGGCCATCTTTGCTACTTAGCAAGTTTGAGATCAGCCAAACATAAATACTTTTTTTCCCTAGAAATGGGATAGTACGTTATATACTTTTTTTAAAAAAAAACTATATTTAAAAAGAAATGTATTTAATTCAAATTGTATTCAGTCAATCAGAGAGAGGGAAAGAGGGAGGGAGAGAAGAAGGGAAGGAAGGAGGGAGGGAGGTAGGGAGAGAGGGAGGATGAGAGAATGAGAACAGGAATGGACTCTAGTTAGGCATTTAGGCTTTGCTTCCACATTTTTTAAGGCAGGGTCTCTCTGTAAGCGAGCTGATATGGAACTTGTGCTAGCCTTGCCTCAGCTTCTAGAGTGCTGGCATTCACAGGCATGTGCCCCCACCACCAGCAGGTCAGCTATTTAGTACAGTAGGGTTTTACATTTTATTTTTGTTTTGTTGTTTTGAGACAGGCTCTCTTGTTGCCTAGGCTGGCCTAGAACTCAGTATATATCTAAAGCTCTTCATTCACAGTAGGCAGACACCAGCTGAGCTACGTCTTTAACCCAGGGTTGTAGTTTGAAAGTTTGAGTTTCTTTTTTCTTTAAAAAATGAATGCCTTTGTATATGGATGTGCAGGCATGTTTATGAGGGCATGTATGTGTGTGTTTGTGTGTTTGTGTATGTGCACAAATGGAGGCTAGAGTTGATAACCTCAGGTGTCATCCTGAGAAACACCAACCACCTGCTTTAAGACAGGGTCCCTCACTGGACCAGAGCTCGCCAGTTGGGCTGGACTGACTGGTTGGCCCTTGGGCCCCAGGGATCTTCCTATTTTGCTTCCCCAACATGGGGGTGACAAGCCTGTCCTCCCTTGCCCAGCATTTCTTCAGCCCTGGGTCTGAGTTGTTTTAAGTAATGGGTACTATTAAAAGTTAGAGATATCATAGTTTGGGGGCCAGCTTTTGTTGGTTCTCTTTACCACATGGGAAATACATGGACAAAGTTGATGAACTAACAGTTCAGTTAAGTTCGTGCTTTCAGTGGGCTCTGCCATTCATCCTTAAGTTCTCTGTGGCCAACCAGCAGGTAGGCAAAGAAAAGGTGGTGAAGTCTTACCTGCCTGTTGTCATCTGATGCAGATGTGCCATGCATCTCTTCCATTGGCAGAGTCTCTGCTGAGATCCTAGCGAATGTCCCTGTACCACGTCCCACTCTGCTAAGTCCCAAGTCATTGCTTTCCTCTGACTGCTTCTCATCTCTCACACTTTGCCTGAGGGCCTTGAAGAAACAGTAGCCTTTGGAGCTCTGCACTGGTAGAGTATGTGAATGTTTATGCCTGAGTCTTCTGGGACTTCCTACCTATCCCTCAGCTGACTTCTTAGGGAGAATTCTTGAGATTTTGTTTTGGCTTTGTCTCAGTAATGCTTGTAAGTGTTTAGGGAAAGGAGATTCTTCTGTGCTGCTTGCTTCTTGTGCCAGACCAGAGTTTGAAATTGAAAGAATTGTTTTATAAAGCTATTGCTTTTTTATTGTAACACACTGGCAGGTTTTTATTGAGCTAAAAATAGTTCCCTGTAATATTTACATTAAATTCCAAGTTGACAGCTTCTGAAAATACTCATAAGAAACTAGTGATATTTACTGCCTCCTGGGGAAAGGAAAGAGGCTTGGAGATATAAATATTCCAAAACAATAGATAAGGAGTCTTGAATTTTGAACCATGTTGATTGTATCATATATTTAAAAACACGTATGCATTGTTGGAATATTCAGAAGCTTGACAGATGGAATTCTATGTAAAGTTTTAAAAAGATATCATTTTAGTGGCTTGTTTTTGTTTTTCTTTAGCACCAGGGAAGCATTATTATAAAGAGCTTTCTAAGATCCTTCCCTCTCTCCTTTCCTCCCTTTATTTTAAATAGTTAAAAGGAGGAGTAGGAACTGAGCAAATAAAAGAAGATCAGAGTTCCTCCATCTAATAGTGAGTAAGTTTGACTTCTAAAAACTCTGCTCCTGATTTTCTCTTTTGAAAGCTGCCTTGCATCAGCAACATACCAAGACTTGGATTATCTGTAAACATTAACTAGGGCAGCTGTGGCAACGGAGTATGAGGCCAGCCTCGGCTACATCACAAGTTCCAGCCTAGCCGGGCAGTGGTGGTGCACACCTTTAATCCCAGCACTTGGGAAGCAGAGGCAGGTGGATTGAGGCCAGCCTGGTCTACAGAGTGAGTTCCAGGACAGCCAGGGCTACACAGAGAAACCCTGTCTCGAAAATCAAAAACAAACAAACAAACAAAAAAACAAGTTCCAGCCAATCTAGGCTATGAAATCAGAATCTGTCTCAGAGCCCCTGAATCATCATCAACATCATAATAAATGTTAAAGTTACTTCTGTCTCTTTTGAAAATCCTGAGGTAGCTAAATAGTCAGGAAATGTTGAGCGTTTATGAAGTTGCTTTCATCATCTGGCTTTGCTTCATGTTGGAGGTGGTACTCTGGAGGTGAACCGCTTGTCGTCGGGCAAGGATGCTCGTGCAGACTAAACCTCTGAGCCAGTTACTGCTGGAAGGAGTAGGATTGCTGGTATTGGATTAGGGTCATCTGGGTTTGGCCCTGGAGCTGGCGCCAAGTCCAGAAACTGTTTGATACAGCATGGAGGGTGGGAGGGAGGAATTTGAGGACTTCCAGCATTCTGTCCATTCTCAAATAGGATATGTGCAACTGATGTCTCCATTTCTAATAACTTTGAGTATTCCAGTTGTGCTAGATGAAAGGTATAGAAGGAAGTAGGGGGCTCTTTACTGTTCTGTACTCTATAGATTCTACAACAAAATAAAATAATCATTTACTTATACAACATCCTATGTAGACCAGATTGCCCTCAAACTTTCTAGGTAGCCATGGATTACTTAGAACTGCGTTCTGATTCTCCTGGCTTTACCTCCTCAGTGCAAGTGTGACCATACTTAGTTGATTTATTTTTTCAAAAAATTTTTTGAAGAGAAAAATAATGGGACTAGGAGTGTAAAGGTTGGTAGAGTACTTGCCTGGCTTTGATCCAGCACTACATAAAGCTGGGTGTGGTGATGCAGGCCCACGATCTCAGCTCTGGGGCCGTAGAGGCAGGAGGATCAGAAACTTAAGTTGTCCATAGCAAGTTTGTGACCAGCCTGAGCTATTCGAGACCTTGTCTCAAAAAAAAAAAAGTAGAAAAAAAAAAAAAAAAAAAAAAAAAAACAGTGAAAATACTCTTTCACAAGAAAAGAACAGAACAGTTACTCTAGTGACCATTTTTGCCTTGAAACATGAACTTTCTGTCACACTGCTTCCTTCTTTTCTCCTCTGTCAGTGTGTAGAATTAACTCAGGGTTTCTTTAAAAAGTCTAATGTGAGTCTCAAAAACTGGCTCAGCTGTTAAAACACCCGCTGCTTTTCCAGGGGACTTGGATTCGTTTCCAGCACCCACATGGTGGCTAATAAAACACTCGCTGTTTTTCCAGAGAACTTGGGTTCGGTTCCAGCACCCACATGGTGGCTAATATCTGTATATGACTCCAAAGGAATCCAGTGCCCCCTTCTAGCCTCTGAGGATACTGCACACATGTGGTATACTTGTACATACATGCAGGCAAAACACACACACACGTAAAAGAAATGAAATAAATTTGTTTGTTTGTTTGTTTATTTTTGGGTTTTTCAAGACAGGGTTTCTCTGTGTAGCCCTGGCTGTCCTGAAACTCACTCTGTAGACCAGGCTGGCCTCGAACTCAGAAATCCACCTGCCTCTGCCTCCCAAGTGCTGGGATTAAAGGCATGCGCCATCACCGCCTGGCTAAGAAGTAAAAATTTTAAAAGAAGTCAAAGCTGAATGTGTGTTTTCATGTATTTTTTTTTAACAGATGGCAGATATGAATTTCACAGGCACTGAGTTTCATTGAGATAAGATCTCATGGACTTCACATTTGCTGTATAGCCAAGGATGTCCTCAAGCTCCTGTTCTTCCTGGTGTATCTCCCAAGTGTCAGGGTTATAGGCTTGTGGCTCCATGTCCTGGAGGTGCTGCTAAATCATTTCATACAGAGGGGTTTGTTAGGGTTTGTTGTTCTGAGTCTCATGTAGCTCTGGTTGGCCTGGAACTCAATATTACTTATTTAAAAGGCAATTTAGTAACATGTCCATTTTGCAAAGAGCAGTGGTAGGTTCCTCCTAGGGCCTAGAGCTTCCCAGCTGCGGACTTTTTACCAAGTTTAAAATATTATGCATGAGTTCATAAATTGCCTGCTGTAGATCAAACCCACTCAGTTCTATTGTGACATAAGAAGGCTGTGACTGGCACTGCTCGGTTTCTACTGTTTCTATTTTTTAATTTTTAAAATTACTCATTTTACTTTTTATATGAATGAGTGTTATTTTGCCTCTATGTGTACCACATGCGTGCTGGATGTCATTGGAAGCTAAAGAGAGTGATGGATCCCCAGAACTATAGTTACAGACAGTAATGAGTCTCCCTCTGAGATTCGAACCCCGGTCCTGTGGAAAAGCAGCTAGTGCTCTTAACCACTGACCAGTCTCTCTAGCTCTTGTACAGTTTCTTAATCAGAACTAAGTGAAATCTTTTTCAAGATGAGCTAGACATTGTCTCTCCATTCCTGTACAGTGAGGCGTGAATTTAAATTGGTTTTGGCTGGCTGCTACATCCTATGGGCGCATGGAGAAGCAGCTTCCTCTTGGTGAAGAAAAATTATGTGTTTTAAAAATTGCATTTCATGCTAGGCGGTGGTGGCACACGCCTTTAATCCCAGCACTTGGGAGGCAGAGGCAGGTAGATTTCTGAGTTCGAGGCCAGCCTCGTCTACAAAGTGAGTTCCAGGACAGCCAGAGCTACACAGAGAAACCCTGTCTCGAAAAAACAAAAAACCAAAAAAAAAAAAAAAAAATTTGCATTTCTTTGTGTGTATGTGCGTATGTGCGTGTGTGCGTGCGTGTGTGTGTGTGTGTGTGTGTGTGTGTGTGTGTGTATGTGTGGATTGCAGAGGACAGCCTGGAGAGTTGGCTTTATACTTCCTGAACTCACGTCTTCTTTTTGGGTGGTAGGAGCCTTTGCCTACTGAGCCATCTCATTGGCCCAGAGGAAATGCTTTTAGCCAATCAAACTCTGAGTGCTCACTGAGTGCTTTCCCTTGTTCCGGACCTCGTCTTGTCTCCTCTGGGAAAGGAGCAGAGGGCAGTGCTCCACCTCCCTGCCCTGAAATCTGTTCTCTTTATGTGGCCTTTTCTTTTCCCCATTGTCTCTTTTTCCTTTCCTTCTTTTTAAGAAATACCATTTTGTTTTGAGACAGAGATGTGTGTGTCCCAGTCTGCTGAAGATGGCCTTGAGCTTCTGATCGCCCTGCCCTCCACCACCACGCCAGTGTATGTATGTAGTTCTAAGTATTGAACTGAGGGCTTTGTGTAACTAAACAAACATTCTACTGATTGAGCCAGAGTTAAGCTGTTGCGTTTTTTGTTAAGCTGAACTGTTGGGGTGCGCTGTGTGAAGATTGTCTTTGTCTTATTCGATTGTTAGTTCTGTAGCACAGAGGTGAGTACTGGTATTGTTATTCTTATGGCTCATCACCTGCCTCAGTATTTTGTAAAGATACACCTTCCTCACTCGCTGATTGGTTTAATAAAGACTTGACAACCAGTAGCTGGGCTGAAGAGGGAAGGCGGGACAATGTAAAAATTTCAGGATCATTTTGGTAATTTTAAAGTAGATGTTATCTGGGGCTGGAGAGATAGCTCAGAAGTTAAGAACACATCTCCTGATCTTACAGAAGATGCAAGTATAATTGCTAGCATCCTTGTCAGACAGCTCACAGCTAACTCCCTGTAACTCCAGCTCCAGGAGATCCAGCGTTTCCTTCTGGCCTCTGTGGCCACTCACGCTCTTGTGCGCATGCTTGTACACTGACACACACAATCTTTTCAGAGTAATGATAAAAACAAATATTTAAAATATGTGTAATGTGTTGACTGAATCTCATACTTTAAAGAACCCATGGTCCAAAAGTGTAATTTGGGTGTTGAATGAGTGGCAATCCTTACAGTGGTTCAACTTTAAATTACCTATATATCACTGACCAAAATAGAGAGGATAAGATGTTCAAAAAATTTTGTTTGGAAGTTAGACTTAGCGGCCCATACTTATAATCTAAGTACTTGGGAGGTGCAAGCAGGTGCTTCAGCTGTTCAGGGCTAACCTTGGCTACATATTGAGTTTGAGACCACCATAGCATGCATGAGATCCTATCTCAAAAAAAAAAAAGGAAGGAAAAAGGGAGGGGGGTTGCTGGAAGGACAACAAATGATCACATTACCTTAGAGGCGTAGCAGGGCATATGTAGGAAAGAATTCCTGCAGACGTCCGAAAGTGTAAATACAGAGAGAGGGGGGTTCTCCTGCCCAACAAAGCACTTGAAAGAATAAATGTGAGTTCAGTTCACCTTGTAAGAGCGTGAAGGGAAGAGACCCCAGGGGTCTCTTGGGGACTTGGAAATGGATTATAGGGAAAGAGCCTCACAAGGGACCTATAAATTGAAGTAAATGTATTCATTCTGGAACAATTCCTTAGTGTGTATGACTGAGAATTAACTACGTGGCCGTAAGAAGCTGTATTTCACATATGACTTACTTGCATATTTATGGGTTAAGGCTTAAGGCTTTTTGTGTGTGTGTCTTCCCATAATACATTAAGCTGTCATATTGTTTGTATCTGTGTGTGAAAATAAGTTCTATAGCTTGTAAGTGCCATAGGGTATACTTAGCTTCCTGCTAACACTTGTCTTCTCTACTTCTCTACTATCTTGAGGGTAGCTTGGTTCTGTAGAGACATGTAGTGTGCATCGCTTAGAGTAAGCATTGGAGAAGCCAGGATTATCAAGATTGTCAATCACAGGGGCCTATTTTCTTCAAAGGAAGAAAATGAATGACGTCTGGTCACCTGGAATGGCACTGTGTAAGCGGTCCAACAAACTGGTCATCATTTACTATTCTGTTAAGCGCCAGCCTCCACCTGAGTTCCCCCAACATCCCGAGCTTGTTTAGACCCTAAGCTTTGTCTCTTGGTGAATAGAACCCATCCTTATGAACGTGGTCCCTTGCACTAGCATCCTCCACCAACAGATTTCTCCTTATGCTTATTACAGACGTCCTCCCTGAGTTCCTGCCCTGAGCACTGTTTGTCAGTAGAACTCATTATTATTCTACAGCTCACAGGCGCCGTCTACTTTGCCAGCCAGGTTCTGTGTAGCTATGCCTGAAGCTCTGTGATAATTGCCACATGGAAACCTCTCCCCAAAGTTCGCTGTGCTTATGTGTAAGAAGAGTCAACCCTGAGGTCTGACTCGGGGAGTTTTGATGCAGTGCCCGTAAAGATGGTACTGACTCGAGTTTCATTTTACCTTTCGGATCATGAGGCTTGTGGGGTCTAGGACAGAGAATGCTGTATCCTCTGGAACAAGTTACAAATATTTGTGAACCACATTCGGGTGCTGGGAATTGAACCTGTGTCCCCTGGAAGGACAGCCAGTGTTCTTAATCACTGAACCATCCCTATCTCTCCAGCTATAACATTAGTAGGTGAGGTTTGTTGTTGTAGGGGTTTTTCTTTCATTTAATTTTTTTATTTACTTGAGAATTTTACACAATATATACATTTAATTTTTTATTTAAATTTTTTTCATACAATATAGTCTTGTCCCTCCTCTGTTTCCTCCCAGAGTCTCCCTATCTCTACCTAACTTCATATTCTTTCTATCTCTGAAACCTCCCCAAGCCTCCCCCCAAAAAACCCCAAAAGAAACAACAACAAAAACAGGAGAAACAACAGAACAATGAAAATCAAAACAGATAAGCTAAGAAAGAAAACCAATAAAACAAACAAACAAAATACAGTGCAGATGCATGCAGGCCTTCAATCCTAGCACTCAGGAGGCAGAGGCAGACTGATCTCTGATTTCAAGGCCAGCCTGGTCTATAGAGCAAGTTCCAGGATAGCCAAGGCTATACAAAGAAACCCTGTCTGGAAAAACTGATGATGATGATGATGATGGTGGTGGTGATGATGATGATGATGATGTTAAGATAACCAGTGACACTCACTCCATTGGAGAAAACTGATTTTTTCCCTATCCCAGCAGGTAGCATATATCTTCTTAGGTAGGGGTGGGGCTTTTTGTCTACTTTCCCTTTTCAGTGCCGGGATTTTGTGTGGGTTGAACTTGTGCTGGTCTTATGTGTGATATCTCAGTCTCTGGGAGTTTCTGTGTTTATTAGTGCTGTTTTGTCTGGAAGGTACTGTTTCCTTGGAGCCTCCATCATCTCTAACTCTTGTCATCTTTCTGTCACCACTTAGTCATTTTTGAGCCTCATAGGAAGGGGTTTGATACAGACATCCTTAGGGCCGGGTGCTCCAACGTCTCTCAGTCTCTGCACACTGTCCAGCTGTAGGCGCCTTTCCTAATTCCCGTCTACCAGAAGAAGCCTTTCTGAGGAGGACTCAACAATACACTGCACTGATCAGTAGGTGGAGGAGATACTTTGTTGCTATTTCCTTCAGCAGAAGAGTAGTAATCTGCTTTTCCTAGGCCAGTGACCTGAGGCTCAGGTTCTTGGCCGGGTTGGCAGTGTCAGGTGCAGCTTCCTTCTCATGGAGTGGGCCTTAAATCCAACCAGACAGTGGTTGGTTACTCTGGTAGCACTGTGCCACTCATGCCCTAGTCTGTCTTGCAGGCAGCTCTGTTGTAGGTCACAGGGTTTGTAGCTGGGTGATGTTCCTGATCACTTCACTTCTGGAGCATGCAGTGCACCTCCCAGCACCACGCATGCTGGTCAATAGGGGTGCAGTTTCTAGTTGGGCGCCAGCTTGATTTCTCAGTGTTCAATATCATAAGTAAGTTGTGTATTCAGCAATAAGGCCTTACTATCAGATTATGGAGAGTAACCAGAAACCTTGACAGTAGCCTGATTGGAAAGTGGTGGGGTGGTCCATAGGACCCCTTTGGTCAATGACTCAACCATATGGAGCCCATTCCTGGCCAGAGGTTTACTTAGTGATATAAGATGTCCATTTGGGCCGGGCGGTGGTGGCGCACGCCTTTAATCCCAGCACTCGGGAGGCAGAGGCAGGCGGATTTCTGAGTTCGAGGCCAGCCTGGTCTACAGAGTGAGTTCCAGGACAGCCCGGGCTATACAGAGAAACCCTGTCTCGAAAAAAAAAAAAAACCAAAAAAAAAAAAAAAAAAAAAAAGATGTCCATTTGGGGCATTTTCTCTCCTATTATATGGTGACTTCATTTAAATTCCTTTCATCTATGTATATATCATAGGAAATGTCTACATTACTAGTTCTTGGGCTTCCTTTGATATAGTATCCATGTGGGGCCTTCTCTGCCTGCCTCCCTACTCCAGGCCTTAGAACCTTTGCATTAACTCTTTGTAGAGGGCAGATGCACTATGCACTATGAGACAGACCCAGACGACCCGGGAAAGGAACAGAATGTCATATTGCTGTCCTGCCTGCATGTAGCAATGAGTAGTTCTAGTCTAAATTTGCTGAGCTCAAAAGGTACATTAAGTGTCCTAAGCGCTTAGATTAGTCTGATCTCTTATGTACAAGGACCAGTAGTATGTTGCTCAATATGATAAAAGTAAGAACTATTTCTGTTCTCCATATAGCCCCTTAGTAATGTGAGGTACTTCAGGAATGGCCACTTTCTTTTGTTGGAATGAACAAGGCTTTCTTTCTAATAGTGAAGCAACAGCTACTACTTCCTCCTCTTTTTTTTTTTTTTTTTTTGAAATAGGGTCTCCTATAACCCAGGCAGATCTTGAACTCACCAGGTAGCTGGGGCTAGTCTTGACGCCTAGGTGCTCCTGCTTTAGCCCCGAGTTCTGGGATTACAGATGTTAAAAAATCAGGTGCTCCCCAGCTTGCTTCAGGGACTCAGCACCATTAGTCATGTCACCAAGGTCCAAATATGACATGTACTCTTTAAAAAGGTCCCTGCCGTCAAGACCCACTCTCTCGTTCTGTCCCCCTCTCTGTTTCTGACACTTACTCTGTCTTTTCTTGCTCTCCTCCTTGCCCCCTCCACCCCGCCTCTGTCTCTTTCTCTCTTGTCCCTGCTCCAAGGCAGCCCTTTGCCTAATAAATCTCTTGCATGATCTTGGGTTCGATCTGTTGAGTTGGGTGTGACTTTTGTGGCATTCCTCAGTCAGCACATGCCAAGGTGCACAGGGACGTGCTAGCATATTTCTTAGGCAGTCTCTTTCTAAATTAATGTATGTCTTAGTGTCTTTTAATAGCCTGTGGTAAAATAATTGGTTGAATAATACTGTTCTTTCCACATTTAAAGTCTTTCTTGGGGCTGGAAAGATGGCTCAGCAGTTAAGAGCACTAGCTGCTCTTCCAGAGGTCCTGAGTTCAATTCCCAACAACCACATGGTGGCTGACAACCATCTGTAATGGAGATCCAACGCCCTCTTCTGGTGTATCTGAAGACAGTGACAGTGTACCCACATACATAAAATAAATAAATAAATCTTTAAAAAAAAAAAGTCTTTCTTTCCCCTTTTGTGCATTATTTAGAATACTTTATAAACAGTATTTTGTACATTTCTGTGACCAGAGGTCCCCTGCAAATACACAGATGCATACAATATCCTTTTGGTATTCTTTCCTTTTCTTCCAGAACTTTCTTCTTAACATGGAAGTTGAAGCAGGTAGACCTTGACTCTTTCGATGAGTTTTTGTGTGTGGAGCTAGGGATCGAACCCAGGGCCTTGTGCAAGTGTTTTCTTCCTGTCTCCATCTCAATGACTTGTACTTGTGCTGGGATTATACACATGCTCTGCTACAACCAACTTATACAATGGTGGGGATTGAACCAGGGCTTTGTGGCTGCTAGTCAAACACCTGACCGGTGTGTGTGTGTGTGTGTGTGTGTGTTTGTGTGTGTTTGTGTGTGTTTGTGTGTGTTTGTGTGTGCGCGCGTGCGTGTGCGTGCGTGTTATATTAATATTGGCATGCGTGTACCTGGTGTGTGCATCATGGAGGTAAGAGGACAATTTATAGGAGTTGATCCTCTCCCTCCACCATTAGGTCCAGGAATGGAACTTAAAAAATTCTTATAGGAGTAAAGTTTTAGTTTTTTAATTTAATAACTTTAAAGTTAATACTTTTTACTGTCTTTTGTTTCTTTCTTTTCTTTAATCTGAGAGCTGGCAAAATGACTCAGCTAGCAAACAACGTGGCTTGCCAAACAGGCCTGACATTCTTTTTTTTTTTTTTTTTTGGTTTTTTTTGAAAAGGGTTTTCCTGGTAGCCATCGCCGTCCTGGAACTCACTCTGTAGACCAGGCTGGCCTCGAACTGAGAAATCCGCCTGCCTCTGCCTCCCAAGTGCTGGGATTAAAGGCGTGCACCACCACCGCCCGGCCAGGCCTGACATTCTTAAGTTCAATTCCCAGGACCTACATGGCAGAAGGAGAAAACGATTCCCACAAGTTGTCCTGTGACTTCCACATATGAGCTATGAAATGCACACACTCTGCCACTACTACACACACGTAAATAAATATAATTAAGATATCTGAAGTAAGTGTGAGAGAGATTAACATCTGTTAAATCTGGGTATATTATATATACTATACTGAATAGTATAGGCCTTGGGTGTGGTGATGCACGCTGGTGACAGAGGTGGGCAGACGTCTGAGCCCACTCTGGTCTACGTACCAGGTTCTAGGGTACTCAGAAAGACTGTCTCTGGAGCCAGAGGAAGCGGAGGTGGAAGGATTGTGGGAGCTAGAGGGACTGAGACACCGGGAAAACAAGTCTTTCCTAGCCAACTGAGCAAAGCTCATTTGAACTCACAGAGGCTGAAGCGGCAAGCATAGCGCCTGCACAGGTCTGTACCAGGTCCTCCTGTGTGTATGTTGTAGCCTTCAGTTTTGTGTTTTTATGGAACTCCTGAGTGTGTGTACCTATGTACAAGTGGGTCTCCGGTTCTTGTGACTTTTCTTGTAGCTCCTTTCCTTTTCTCGGTTCGCCTTCTCCAACTTCAGGGTATTGGTTTTTGTTTCATTATACTTAGTTTTGTCATGCTTTGCTATTTCTTAGAAACCTGTTCTTTTCCACTGAGAGTCAGAATGAGAGTGGGATCTGAGTGGGAGAGGGATGGAAGGAACTGGGAGGAGTAGAGGAAGGGGAATCTGTAAGCAGGATGCATTGGATGAGAAAAGAATATTTTTAATAAAAAAAAGAGGGGAAAGAATTTGGTATTAATAAACAGAAATAAAATTGCAATAGTGTTAAGAATATTGATAAACTTGATATTATAGAAGCTAAAAACCAATGACCTGCAGCTGTAAATGTTTGATTTTATCATGATGCTAAGAATGGTCAGAATGTCCATGTTATTCTAGCATCAGTCAAGCCCAAAAGCATTTGTCTACTGTTTTCCCTATTCTATTACAATTGATCAATTACATTGATCAATTATAAAATTATTACTTTAATTAATGAATTTTATAAAGAAGATTGAGAATACAACAAATATAGTTCTCTCTCAGTAGAAAAGGCAATGCAGTGGAGGCTTCCCACAGATGCCGACACCCAGAGGGTGCTTGTGGTTCCTTTTTTTGGATGTAAATATTATATAACTAGTTGTTAAATTGTCTTAGCAATAATAAGATCTGTACATAATTAGTATAAAAAAGACTGTCTCAAGAAAAATAAATAAATGAATAAAAAGTAAGATTAAATAGTATAGGCAATGTGTTAGGGAACTGGAGGGACCTCTTTAGGATGGTTGGTGTCTGTGGGGCCGACTTAGGTACACTGTGACCTGAATAGGAAGGAGTGCCTCATGCAGAGGATGTGGGAGATAGGCTCTGCTGAAAGGTTCAAGTGTGACATTCACTAAAGCAACAGGAAAAAACCCATCTTAAGCATGAAAATGTGTGAGCTGGCTACACTGATAGAATTCTACTGGCTGGCTGGAATTCTAGGACTTCGTTCGTACTCAGGGGCAGGAGGGTCACCAAAAGTTTCAGGCCAGCCAGGGCTATGAAGTGAGAGCCTGTCTCCAAAACAAAAAGGAAAGCGTCAGTTTGTAAGACAAGTTGCAGTATTCATTGGTAAAGTGTCCCGTGAACAGAATGCAGACAGCTAGATGTGCAGACAGCTAGATATGGAGGGCTAGGCCTGGGAGACTTGGGAGACTTGGAGGCAAGATCAGAAGTCGAGGCTAGCTTCCACTGCATCGTGAGTTTGAAGTCATCTTGGGCTACATGAGAACCCTGTCTTGAAAAAATAGAAAAGAAAATGAAAGCAAAAATTATTCATATTTTCAGGCCTTGAACTTGTTCTCCTTTAGAGAGGCAACCCAGTTCAGTGTTTAAGAGCATGTTTTCTGAAGCCAGATCATCTAGGTTCGAATCCCAGTTCTATCATTTAGGGGCTACCACTGTCTGAAAGTACTGCTCCAGCACGTTACACTGCAGACGTGTTTTATCAGTTTCCCACAGTGCTGCAACAAGTGACTGTGCACTGGGTAGCTCAAAAAAGAACAAGTACATTGCCTTACAACTTCAAATGTCAGAAGTCTGGATGGATATCTACTGGAAAGCTCTGGAAAGAAATGCTTCCTTGCCTTTTCCAGTTTCTTGAGCTCAGCTACATTCCTTGACATATGTGTCCACTCCTTTAAATGTTTTATTATGTGTATGTATATGTCCATGTGTGTGCACATATCACTTATGTGCAAATGTCTATGGAGGCCAGAAGATATGGGATCCCTTGGAGTTATAGGTGATTGTGAGCTGTCCTGAGTGGGTACTGGTAACCAAACAGTTCTCTGGAAACACAGTCTTAGTTAGGGGTTCTATAGCTGTGATAAAACACCAAGACCAAAAATAACATTTTCAGCCTCTATCCATCAGGGAGATCAGAGCAGGAACCCGGAGGCAGGAGCTGATGCAGAGGCCTTGAGGAGTGCTGCTTACTGGCTCCCTCCCCATAGCTTACTCTTTCTTGTAGCACCCGGGACCATTTGTCCAGGGATGATGCCACAGTGGGCAGGTGAGCGGCTTCTACATCAATCACTAGTAAGGAAAATGCCCACAGACTTGACTGTAGGCCAATCAATTAACAGTTTTGTTCCCAGATAACTAACTTGTAATAAATGGAAAACAAACTAGCCAGAACCAGCAGCAACTCTTAACACTGAGCTGTCTCTCCGGCCCTGGTATGTCCCTGTCATTAAAAGCCAGCAACATTGTATCTCTCCACTTCCTAAGTGCTTCTGCCCTCCCCACTTCTGCTTTTAAAAGCACTGATTTGATTATGCTAGGTTTACTCAGATAATCTAGGATAATCTTCCTATTTTAAGGTCAGTTTTAAATTAGGTTGATTAGCAGCCTTCAGTCCATCTGCAATCTCAGGTCCCCTTTGTCACCTTTGTAACCTAACCTAGTCTCAGGACCCAGGGTTAAGTCATGACTATTTTGGGGGGATTATTTTTTGCCTAGACTTCTCTATCTAAATTAAAGTAACGTGAAACAGTTGAGGGCAGGAGAAGATGATTCCAAATGCGGCTGATACGAGTCGGATCAGTAATTGTGTTTGAACGCTGAGCAACTGCTGCTTTCTAACTCTCATTAGCATAAAACATGCTAAGTTCTGTATTAAGAGCGATTTGAGCCGGGTGGTTGTGACACACATTTTTAATCCCAGCTCTCTGGAGGTAGGAGGATGGAAGATGAGGATCTCTGAGTTTGAAGCCAGCCTGGTTTACAGAGTAAGTTCCAAGACAGCCAGGACTATACAGTGAAACCCTGGTTTTTTTGTTTTTTTTTCTTCTTTTGTTGATGTTGTTGTTTTGTTTGTTTGTTTGGTTGGTTGGTTTTGGTTTTTCAAGACAGGGTTTCTTTCTCTGTATAGCCCTGGTTGTCCTGGAACTCACTCTGTAGATCAGGCTGGCCTCGAACTCAGAAATCCACCTGCCTCTGCCTCCCAAGTGCTGGGATTAAAGGCGTGCGCCACCACTGCCTGGCGAAACCCTGTCTTGAAAAAAAAAAAAAAATTAAAAAAAGTGATTTGATGAAAGGCAACTAAGTTTTAATTACATCCTGGAAGGGAACTGGTGAAAATATTAGAGATTTATTTCAGTTGTTTCATTCCAGAATGTTATAGGACAGTTATATTAGTGTTTCAGACACCAACAGGACTGTTTGGTTTCAGACCCTGGGACAAGGGACACATTTTACACTCCAAAGCAGACCTGGCCTCCAGGATCTCCCAACATCCTTCAGTCCATACCCTGGGGACTGGGCTGCCCTTTCCCCAGAGGCTTCCCTATGTAATCCAGACATTTTGGTTTGGTCTCTCCTCTCCTCTCCTCCTCTCCTCTCCTCTCCTCTCCTCTCCTCTC
>NW_021604585.1:5046474-5060575 GCF_004785775.1 Grammomys surdaster | reverse complement strand
CCTCTCTCTTCCTTCAAGAGCCCTTTCTCTTCCCCTTCCTGCCCTCCCCATGGTGATTACCCTGGCCTCAATCCTTGGGGCCAGTGAACTGGCTTGAGAGCAGCTTCCCAATAAACCTTCCTATATATAATCTAATCTGGTTTGAATTGGCTCATTTCAGTGGCAGAGACATAACCTATTAAGGACAGGCAAACTAACAAGTCTGTGGCAACTTCCTAGAAGGAGATAAGGAAGAGAAAGTCATAGCTTTGCAGTGGAGCCTTGGAAATATCAGCATCGCAGAAGTGGCTGTAGTGTTAGGAGCATCAGAGAAAGGTCAGGAAAGGGTGCCCAGGGATTACACAGCATCTGGAAGAAAACGGCAAAAGGAGAGGTGCCTTTCTGAGTGACTCAGGCCTGGGTTCTGCACAGTAGACGCTCAGGAGCACCAACCCCAAAGGGCTTGGACTTAGATGCACTTTTAGAGAAACTCGAGTTTAATTTTAATTTTCATATCTTTATTACAGAGTTTTATATCTGTGGATGTTTCTACTGACATGGAGAAGATTGAGGACCAGTTTGCTAACCTGCATATTGTTAGACGGTCCTCGGAACCAAAAGAGCCCACTTACCTGCTTGGCATAGACACATCAAAGACAGTACAAACAGAAAAAGGAGGCTTGGTTGCTGTTTTGTGTTCAAATGGGTCCATAAGAATATATGATAAAGAGACACTTAATCTGCTACGAGAATTTAGTGGCTCTCCTGGTATTCTTAATGGAGTCAGATTTGCGAATTCCTGTGACAATGTCTATTCTGCAAGCACAGATGGCACTGTAAAGTGCTGGGATGCTCGGTTAGCTAGTGAAAAGCCTGCGCAGTTGTTCA
Source organism: Grammomys surdaster (assembly GCF_004785775.1). NCBI lineage: Eukaryota > Metazoa > Chordata > Mammalia > Rodentia > Muridae > Grammomys > Grammomys surdaster. Next base: position 5,059,708 of record NW_021604585.1, on the reverse strand, counting down.
AGGGTTACCCTTCCAATATTTTTATCAGTTTTGATGTCAACTGCAAAGATCATGTCATTTGTGCTGGTGCAGAGAAAGTTGATGATGACGCGTTGTTGGTATTTTGGGATGCAAGGTTCACATCACCGGATTTGTCTACTAGAGACCCACTTGGTGCCTATTCAGAGACGCACAGTGATGATATCACTCAAGTGCGTTTCCACCCCAGCAATCCCAACATGCTTGTCTCAGGGTCAACTGACGGCCTGGTAAATGTGTTTGATCTCAGTGTTGCTAATGAAGAGGATGCATTGGTCGCCACCTGTAACTCCGTTTCATCGGTGAGCTGTATTGGTTGGTGTGGAAAAGATTATAAGCAAATTTACTGCATGACACACGATGAAGGGTTTTGTTGGTGGGATCTTAATCATCTGGATACAGATGAACCAATTACATGTTTGAGTATCCAGGACGTGAGAGAAGTAACTGATGTAAAAGAAGGGCATTTGGACTATCTGATGGGTGGCCTGTATCATGAGAAGATGGACAGATTGTTTGTTATTGGAGGGACCAACACCGGAAAGATTCACTTACTGAGCTGCACGGCGGCAGGGCTGACCCACGTGACCAGCCTTCATGGGGGCCACGCAGCCACCGTCCGTTCTTTCTGTTGGAACGTGTCCGAGGATTCTTTGCTGACTGGAGGAGAAGATGCACAGCTATTGCTTTGGAAACCTGGAGCAATGGAGAAGACCTTCACAAAGAAAGATAGCTTGAAAATCGCATCCTCTGTGCAGCAGCGAGTTCGAGTCCACAGCAGCGATTCTTACAAGAAAAGGAAACAGCAGTGACGTCATGCTGGGAATTTGAAAAGCTTTTTCCATTTTAAACCATTTCTTGCTACCTATAGCAAATCTTTTTAAAACTCGTCTGTAAAAGCAGGCTGTTAGCAAACCCTGCCCCAGACAAATATTGAGAACGGTTTAATTCAGATTCAGACATATTCTACGATATTTTTAAAGCTTCCCTTTGCATATAAAAACCAGTGACCTGACAGGAAAATTACACCCCGCATCTTGAAACCCATCTGTTGAGTTAGTAAATGTTAGATTTGAAGAAATGGCTCTTCAGTAGATAGCTGGGGGGCAGTGGCCCTGAAGGGGACTCTTCAGTAGATAGCTGGGGAGGTAAGGGAACCAGTGGTTTGGGCCGTGGGTTTTAAACCCAGTTTCTTAGGCTTGAAATGGCACACGTGCTTATACGGCATCAGACTGGTCATCTGAAGAGCTTTCACCCCCTCGCTGTGCTCACTGCCTCACCTCAAGTCTTTGAAATCGTAGTGTTTGAGTGTGTCTGAGTAGAAGTTTTTTAGGAATGAAGTATAATATTTTCCTAAAATGAGAAAAATATATTTGGTAATTACTTGTGTCTGTACTTTATTTTTTTTTAAGTTAATCGTGAGCATCTGTAATTTAACACACTATATTTACACTTGGTTAGCAAGCACCCAGGTACTATGCTGATGAAAGAAGAAATTACGTTGCTAGATTCATTTTGAGACTTAATGTAAGATAGGCAAAAGGAAATACAACAACAGGGCTACTTTGTTTCAAAATAACCCTTCAAAAATATATGATTAAATATTCTTTCTTATTTCATCCATCATTTTACACTTGAAGCCTATGGTGTGCGTGCGTGCATGTGTGTGCATATGTGTGTGCGTGCATGTGTGTGCATGCACACACGTGTCACTTTTCTCTTCCTCCCCGTGGGTCCCAAGGATCACAGTCCTTAGGCTTCACAGCAGCCTCTACCTACTGGGTCATCATGGGGGGTGGGGGGGGGCATGGTAGCATTTACTGCTAACTTTGTCATTTTTCTTTAAAAATCTTTTGTAAAGTGCCTTAATAAAAGAAGTTAATACTTGTAAAGTTTGGGCATCTTGTCTTATGCTTAAAGGTAAGTAAGAATATCTTTTTATAAATACCAAAAAAATCAGTGATAGAGTGGTGATCACAGCTTCAAACACTTACCATTCCTTACAGTACACAGTAGGGCCTGTTACTGACCATAGCCCCTGTCTGTATGGTAACGCACCGCAACTTCTTATTCCTGTCTTAAGTACAGTTTACTACCTTTGCAGCGGCCTTAACCAGCTCCTCCCCCCATTGTAAGTGGGTGAATTTATGGTATGTAAATTATATCTCACAGTTGTTGGGGAAAATATACTAGGTGTTCCACTGCCGTGAAAAACACCATGGCCAGGGATACACATAGAAGAAAACATTTATTTGTTTATTTTTAAAGATTTTTTTAGACCTATTTATTATGTGTACCATGTTCTGCCTGCATGTATGCTTGAAGGCCAGAAGAGGGCACCAGACGTCATTACAGACGATTATGCGTCACCATGTGGTTGCTGGGAATTGAGCTCAGGGTCTCTGGAAGAGTAGACAGTGCTTTTAACCTCTGAGCCATCTCTCTAGCCTTAGAAGAAAACATTTAATTGGGGCTGTGCTTACAACTTCAGAGGGTGGGTCTAGGACGGAACCATTCTAATTCAAACCACTACAACAGAGAAGCCAGAATTAAAGCATAAATCCTGAAAACTGGTAAAATGGAATTAAGGCCATATTAATTTGAGAACAAGGTAAACCTTGAAAAGGGATCTACTCTTGTTTATGTGTAGATACCTATAATATACCAGGTAACCCAACCCAATAAATTATTTGTATTAAAAACATGACCAATTATATTTATCTCAAGAATGCCTAGATAACATTAGAAAATCAATAGCAATGATAGACATAAAGAAATCAAAGTTCTCTTAATGAATGCAGAGACACCTTCCTGCCTCTTAGCATGTTTTTCAGTTTCACACTTATTATAAAAATGTAAATGAACAAGGAATAGAATACTGAATGAGTACAGAATATGGTACAAAACCAGGCGGAATGCTGTTCTGTCATAAAAGTCCCGTTCTTTTCAGCAGCGTGGATGGATAGTGTGCTGAGTGAAGCAAGTGCATTGAATGGGCTCATGTGGACTCTGAAGACATGCATGTCTGATGCTTGAGAAGAGATTGGCGCTTTCCAGAGGCTGCGGCGTCGTAGTGCTGACTGGTGGGTATGAAGTTCGGGTAGACAGGAGGAGCAAGATGTTCTGGTGTGCTGTTGCACAGACAGGGATTCAAAGGGTAGAAGAAGGGCTGGAGAAACGACTTGGAGCTGAAGAACACTGGCTACTCTTCCAGAGGACCAGGGTTCAAGTCCCTGCACCCACATGGCAGCTCACAACGATCTGTAACTCCAGTTTCAGGATATCAGATGTCTTCATATGGCCTCCATGGGCATAGTCATACATGTAGGCAAAATACCTATACTCATTTTTTTAAACTATTTATTTATTTATTTATTTATTTATTCATTATATGTAAGTACACTGTAGCTGTCTTCAGACACCCCACAAGAGGGCATCAGATATCATTGCAGATGGTTGTGAGCCACCATGTGGTTGCTGGGATTTGAACTCATGACCTCTGGAAGAGCAGTCAGTGCTCTTAGCCACTGAGCCATCTCACCAGCCCAAAATACCTATACTCATAAAATAACATATTTAAAAAAAAAATAAGAGAGTTGGCACAATACCTCAGTGGGTAAAAGGATTTGCCAGCAAGCCAGACAGGCTGAGTTCTAGTCCTAGGGCCTACATGATGAATGGGAGAGCCAACTTCTGTTAGTTGTTCTCTGATCTCCACAGGCATCTTATGTGCACGTGCACACACTCACAGAATAGTTTCTTCTTTAAAAGTAGAAGAAAGCCAGGCGTGGTGGTGCACATGGGCTTCAGTCCCATCTCTGGGGAGCCAGGCAGATCTCTTTGATTTTGAGAGCAGTCTGGTTTACAGAGAGTTCAAGTTAGCCGGGGCTCTGTTACACAGAGAAACCGTGTCTCAAAAAACAAAAACAAAACAAAAAAGTAGAAAAAAGGTTCCTTAATGTTTTCACCATAATTAAATTCCAAACATGAGCTTACCTTGAATCCCACTTCTGAGGCAGAGGCAAGAGGATCTCCAGGCCAGCCTAGTCTAAAGAGCTAGTTCCTGGAGAGCTAAGACTGCACAGGGAAACCCTGCCTTGGAAACCCAAATAAATTTAAATTTAAAAAATGCCAGTTGGTGGTGGCACACACCTCTCATTCCAGCACTCAGGAGGTAGAAACAGGCAGTTCAAGGCCAGCTTGGTCTACAGAGAGTTCTAGGACAGCCAGCGCTACACAGAGAAACCCTATCCTGAAAATACAAACCAAAAGATCATTGTGTGATGTATACATATATCAAAATACCACATCCTGTTAATTTGCATAATTTTTTTGTTTTCATGAATTACCTTTAAGTTAATGTGAAAAAGTAACACCCAGAGACATATAAGCAAAGACTATGAAAGAGCAAATTCCAGGAGTCGCCAAAAAGGTAGCCAAACAACCAGGTGATTAAAAGAAAGTGCTGGGCATGGTGGCGCACACCTTTAATCCTAGCACTCAGGAGGCAGAAGCCGGCCGACCTCTGTGAAACCAGGTCATCGAGGGTTGCATAGGGAGACCCTGTCACAAACCAGCAAACAAGCACAGGACTGGGAATATAATTCAGTGGTTAGAAACACTTGGCGCTGTAGCAGAGGATCTGAGTTCAGTTCCCCACAACCATGTCAGGTCTAATGCCTTCTGGTCTCTGAGGACATCTTCTGGTTTTATATATATATATATATATATAAAAAAATAAAAAATAAAAAAAATATATATATATATATATAATTATTTATTTATATATATATATGTAGTATACTCCAGACACATACATAAAAATAAGAATTTTTAAAAGTGAGAAGATAAAGTATTTTTTGTTGTTGTTTATTTGTTGTTGTAGCCTTGGCTGTCCTGGAACTCATGTAGACCAGGCTGACCTCAAACTCACAGAGATACTCCCTCTGCCTCCTGGGCCCCCCCCCCCCGCCCCCCGCCCCCGCCCCCCCCCCCCACCCGCTGGGATTAAAGGTGTGCACTACTACACCTGGCTTAATTTATATCACTTGGAATTATGAAAGTTGGAAAGCTGGCATCAACTGTTGGAGGTGTCCGGGCAGGCTCATGGGCTGCTGGTGGTGGTTGTGTGATTAATTTAGCTGTTCCAGAACAAGATGTCCCTTGACCTCACAACTACACTGCCTGGTGAGGTACCTGATGGCCTTGTCTGGTTTTCCTTTTCTACTTTTATTTTATGTTTCCTTTATTTGCCTTTTTATGTATTATGTAGTGTGTGTGTGTGTGTGTGTGTGTGTGTGTGTGTGTGTGTATGTGTGTGTGTGTGTGTGTCTGCACCATGTAGGTCCTGAGGATTGAATTCTGGTCATCAAATTTGGTGATAATTGCCTTTACCCACTGAGCCACCTAGTTGGACTGACTGACTGATTGACTCCCTCCCTCCCTTTCTTTATTTCACAGACCGGATCTCAGTATATAGCCCTGACAGGCTTAGAACTCACTCCATAAATGAAGCTCCTCAAAACTGCTCTCCCTCCTGACTGTGGTGATTACAGGTGTGTTTAACCACATAGAGTTTATTTCGTTCTCACTTTCTTTTATCTTGTCTGGAGGTGTGGAGTTTATTGAGTCTGTAAATGAGTGTAGTCTGAGGAGGTGAGAGGTGGCTTTGCCAGTGAACTAGTAATTGAATACTAAAGAGACAAAACAGAGCATTAATGGCAATGATGAATTCTGTGGAAGATTTGCCAAATGGACAGCAAAAATTAGCTCAGATTATCTGTTTACTTTTAAAAAAATATTGTTCTTATTTTGTGTATCTGGGTGGTTTGCCTGCATGTATGCCTGTGTATCATCATGTGCATGGCTGGTGCCTGAGAGGGCTAGGCTAGAAGAGGGAGTCAGGCTCCCTGGAGATGGAGTCACAGATGGTCTGTAGCCACCATGTGGGGACTGAGAGTTGAACCTGGGTCCTAAGGAAGAACAGTCTGTGCTGAGCCATCTCTCCAGCCCCTCCTGTTAGCTTTCCTAGGAGTTGCACTTTATAATACTGTTTGTCTGAACTAAAACTTAAGAAACAAAGCCCTTTACTTTGCAGGCCTCCGAGTATCTATCCTACAGTGCTACTAGGCTCTCCCAGAGTTATACTAGCAATCAAGTGTCACGTTATTTGAAAGTGAGCAAACTAGAACCTGGAGAGGTCAAATTGACTTTTATTTTAGGGGACAAGGTCTCCTGTAACCCAGGCTAGCCCAGAGCTCAATATTTTAGCAGAGAAGGATCTTAAACTGTTGATCCTCCAGGCTCTACTTCTGGTGTTGGGATCACAGGCACTCACCACCATGCCCAGTTTTGAGGGTTGCTGAGAACTGAACTCAGGGCTTCGAGCTTGCTAAGTAAACACCTAATCAACTGAGCAATAGCCTAGGGTCCAAAAGGTTTTATATATGTGTATGTATGTATTTCTGTGCATGTATGTGGGCATAGGAGCTTAAGGTGCATAGCGGGTGTCATGAGACAGGGTCTCTCACTGAACCTACTTTGCCATCAAGTTCCAAAGATGGTCCTCTGTCTACCTCTCTGGTGCTCGGATTACAGATATATGGTTTTGTCTGAGTTAGGGTTTCATTGCTGTGAAGAGACATCATGACCACAGCAACTCTCATGAAGGAAAAGATTTCACTGGGGCTGGCTTCCAGTTTCAGAGGCTCAGTTCACCATCATCACGCTTGGCAGCACAGCATGGCACTGGTCAGGGAGGAGGCTGTGTTCTATAGGCACCCAGGAGGAGACTTGATTCAAAGCCCACCCCACAGTGACACACCAACAAGCCCACACTTCCTCCAACAAGGCCACACCTCCTAATAGTGTCCCTCCCTATGGCCAAGCATCCAAACACATGAATCTATGGGGGCCAAACCTATTCAAACCACCACAGCTCTCCATCCAGCTCCTAACCACGGAGCCATCTCTCCTCTTGATGAAGTCCAACTTATCCAGTTTGCCTTGCACAGGCTATGGAAGTTCTACTACTGAGCTACCTCCCTGGCCTTCTTTAGTCTTTCTTCTTATCACTCTTTGTATAAAATTGTGAATATTTCATTGAGGATTATCTGATGATGGTACTTTGATATATTGCAAAAGGACTCTGTCATAATCTGTATCCCCAGATCATTTATATAGGATCACCAGGAATAAATACTTTTTACAACTAGTTCCTTAAAATAAAATATATGTGCTGTCTCAAAACCTGTAACATCTTATTGCCATCTGTCCAATCGCTTGTCGGCTAACCGCAGCTTACTATGAGAATAAATTACATAGCTAGACGAGATTTTGAATGTTCTCACAGAATGATAAATGTTTGAGGTGATGAATATGCTAATTACTCTGATTTGATCATTAAACAATATATGCCCATATGGAAATATCACACTGTCGCACATACATATGTATAACTATATGCCAATTTAAAAAGTTAGAGAGGTGGCCAGAAAGATGGCTCAGCGGGTAAAAACACTTGTCATCCAGCTCGGTGACCTGAGTTGGATCCTTGGAATCCATGTGATAGAGAACCAGCTTCCCCAAGTTGTCATCTGGTCTTCACATGTGTGTGCCTACACACATACACACAAAACCAACCAACCAACCAACCAACCAAACAAACAAATATAATCCCAGCACTCAGGAGTCAGAGGCAGGTGGATATCTATGAGTTTATGGCCAGCCTGGAGTTCCAGGGCTACATAGTGAAGGTACCTGTGTACCTCAGGTTTTCTCCTCAGGACCCGGGAATTAGGTACGAACCACACCCAAACCACAAATTTCCAAACACAAAGAAATCCTTTATTAAGAAAGGCAAAGAAAGACACATGGAGGCTAAATCTGTGTTGGACAGAAATAGCAGCAAATAGTTTTGCAGGCGTTACTTTTCAGAGGGAAAAGGGGAGGTCTATGTTAGAATGAGCCAGAATGAGCTGGACAGTTCTGGTTGGGTATGTTAACCCAGGGTATCCAAATTGGGATTTTTGACTGGTGGACCTTGATGTTTTGACAGTTGGACCTTAGTGATCAGCCTCGGGGATGAGGCACGCTTAAGAAAGTGGCCAAATAAGAGAATAGACCTTGGTAGCTAGCTTTAGGAATTAATCTAATGGTTTAACAAGGAAGAAAGAAGGGGACGGGAGGGCCCCCTGGCACCATGGTTGCCATGCTCCGTCCTGTTAATGTCCTACACATAAAGAGACCCTGCCCCCACAAAAGACATTTGGCTGGAGGTGGCCTCCAGCATACTGCTCTTCTAAAGGACCCAAACTCTGTTTCTAGCATCCATATCAGCAGCTCCCAAATGGTCTAACTCCAGCTCCAGCTCCAAGAGTACCCTCTTCTGGATTCTGAGGACACCTATACCTATATGCACACACACACACACACACACACACACAGGGTTTCTCTGTGTAGCCCTGGCTGTCTGTCCTGGAATCTCAAAAACTCACAGAGATCCACCTGTCTCTGCCTCCTGAGTGCTGGGATTAAAGGCATGCACCACCCTACTGCCTGCCTGTATGTATGCATGCATGTATGTATGTAATATTTTAATTATTTATTATTTAATATATAAATATATTTAATATATAAATATTTAAAAACACATAGCACAGGGGGATCAAGAGCTCAAGACCACTCATTATATACTGAGTTTGAGATAAGCCTGGGCTACATGAGATCCTGTCTCTAAAATCCAAAAGAAAAATGTATGTGGCATTAACAGGAATGGATCCCCACTGTCCATTCTTCCACTCTACAGGCAAGGAACTTCCAGCTCTTCCCTGGATACATCATGCCCAGAACCGACAGTTCCTTAGAGTACACCTAACTGGTCCTAGGACTGTGCTGAGGGGAGCATGGAGCTTTCTGAGAACTTAACCAAAGTACACTTGTTGAGTGTCTTCGGTCCTATCGTGTGTTGAGCGTGAAGAGATCCAGGATCAACAGGATGAATGGATAGATGGCTGGATAGACGGTGGGTAGATGGCTGGATAGACAGTAGGTAGATGGCTGGATAGACGGTGGGTAGATGTGCAGGTCAGTTCATAAGTAGATGGGAATTGACTCATTACTTCGAAGGTTGAGAAGCCCACCCACAGTGTACTCCCTAGAAGGGAGGGGAACATGAGACAGCATGGTTTGCTTCAAGTATGAAAGCCTGAGGACGGTGTGAGTGTGTGTGTGTGTGTGTGTGTGTGTGTGTGTGCGTGTGTGTGAAGTCCTAACTCTTAGTCCAAAGCCAAAACCTAAGAAACTGGTGTGGTGGTAGTGGGAGTTTAAATATAAGGTCAGAGGGGCCAGGGAACCAGAGTTCCGATGCCAAGTGACAGGGAAAATGGTGCCCTAGTTCTGAGGTGGGGGGAGAGGGAGAGGAAGAGGAAGAGAGAGATGGAGAAAGAGAGAGAGAGAGAGAGAGAGAGAGATAGAGAGAGAGAGAGAGAGAGAGAGAGAGAGAATGAGAATATTTTTTCCTTTTCTGCCATTTTGTTCTGCCCAGATTTTCTGTACCTATTCTGCTCCTTCAACCGTTAGCCTATGCTGGAAATACCCTCACAAACCTATCAAGAAGTACTGTTTTTACTAGATGTCTAGCTAACCCTTGATGCCGTCAGACACCTAAATGAACCAGCATGCTTGACGAACTTCTCTTCAAGACCCAGATGGATTTTTTCCTCCTCTGTGATACAGTTTCTGATCCCTACCTAGGAGTTTAATTCCTCTTTTGTTCTGTACACGCTTTTTATTACAAATCACACATTTCTGTCTGTACCGTTGCCTTTCTACCAAAACATTGTCTTATATTTAACAACAGCAGTTTCAACAAAGCACTGGGTGATGTCACCCGGGAGGCTGCTGCAGCATTTCGAGTCTGAGTTCCAGAGCAGCCTGGGCTACCTGGTGAGACCTTGTCGCAGATAAACAAAATCCAACCCATCCCTCAACCCAGCAAAAAGCCTGGGGCTCTCTCTCAACGACCCTAGAAACACTGTGGCTTGTGGATTCTGATGGTGACCTCAGAGCTATTACGATGTTCCATACGCTGACCCTGCAAACGGTTGGTTCTGATGTGAGGATTCTGAACACCTTAGGCCGCGTTTACCTCTGGTCCACATTACAGTCTGCTCAGCTGATTCCCTGAGAGGTAAATTTTGCTGTGGGTCCCCAGGTATTGGTGTATGTCCCCAGAGGCTCATGTGTGGAAGCTTGCTCCTCAACATGGTGGTGTAGAGAAGCAGCCACTGTAGTTTGGGCTGGAATGTTCTCCCAGAAGCCCATGCACTTAAAGGCTTGGTCCTCAGCTTAAAGCTGGTGGTGGAGTTTACAAGGTGAGATTTTATGGGCGTTTTTTAAAAGGCATTGCGGTGGTGCTGGAAAGGAACTGTGGGATTCTCTCTCTCTCTCTCTCTCTCTCTCTCTCTCTCTCTCTCTCTCTCTGCTTTGTTTTTGAGACAGGGTCTCTCTGTGAAACTCGCACTATAGACCAGGTTGACCTCAAACTCACAGAGATTCGTCTGCCTCTGCTTCTCAAGAGCACTTCTAAGTCTTTTTTCTTCTCAACCACCATGAAGTGAATAGCTTGTTCTACCAACACATAGTCCCCAAACAGGAGAGCCACCTTGACCATGGACTGAAACCTCTAAGATCATGAGGCAGAATAGCCTTTTTCTCTTTATAAACGGGTTGTTTTAGACATTCGTTACAATAACAGAAAGCTAACATTGTGACAAAAACTTTAGGAAGTAGACCATAGTTGGGCACAATCTCACTAGAGATTGAGTCAGGGAGTTGCAAGTTCAAGACTAGTCTGGGTTACATAGTGAATTCCAATGGGCTACAGGGTGAGAGCCTGCCTCAAAAGCAAATAAAATAAAATAAAAGATTGGAACTTGGCAGAAGGTAATTAAATAATGGGGCAGTTCTTTAAGGGCGTTAGTGCATTCCCTTTGTCCTTGAGAATGGCTTTGTTTAAAAAGCCTGAGCCTTGCAGCTAGAGAAATGGCTCAGAGGTTAAGAGCACTGGCTGCTCTTCCAGAGGACCTGAACTCACAAGTTCAATTCCCAGCACCCACATGGCAACTCATGAGTGTCTGTAATTCCAGTTTCAGGGGATGCAATACTCTCTCTCACACTGGTCATATATGCTGGCAAGACACCAATGCAAATAAAATGAATACAAGAGGAAGAAGGAGAAGGAGAAAAGACTGAGGAGCCTGGTCCTCTCTGGCTTCTTGTCTCTCTAGAAGAAAGATCTCAACTCCTGCTCCTGCCCACAATAGGATCCACACTGAAACTAGAGTTGCAACACTCCTACTCAGTGTTGCTTTTCAATCTCCTCAAGGATAATCCAGGCTCAGTCATTTTGTTATAGCATCGGGAAATGAACTAGTGCAAGTGCGCAAATACATATTTTGTAGACACTTGGGTAGGCGGTGTTGGGGTAGGTATGGTGTCAGCCCTCGGAGTCTTCAGTGTGCTCGGTGAAGGCAGTCCTCAGGTGAGAGTGAGAAGCACATAGAAACAGAAGGGACAAGGGACCGATTCATTCTGTTTCAGGCACAGAGTATGAGAATATGACAATTGGACTACATTTTAAAAGAAAAACTAGTTTATTTGACAGGAGAAGGAAAGGGTTTACAGAAAGTAAAATAGGCAGAAAGTACAACACGCACTAAGTACAGAGGCATAAAGTATGTGGTTAATTTTTCCTGATCCTGGGACTCGGGTCTTCCCATGTTTCTCTGCAAATGCATTCACAAAGCGTGTCTTGGGGTGAGTGAGTTACCTCTGTAGATGGCTCAGCCCGTCTCTTACATCTTCATTTTTAACTGTTTGAGTTTGGAGGACAGTGCTTCTCTAAGCTGTTTCCCCTCAGTACTCGATGTTGGGTAGTTGCTGAAACTGTGCGTCTGATTACTTCTGGAAAATTGCTCTTTTAAAAACCATTCATTTATGTGTACACACACACACACACACACACACATACACACACATGTGAGCATGCGCCACAGTGCACAGGTAGAGGTCAGAAGACAACTTGTGGGACTTGGTTTCTGTCCTTCCACCTGATTCCTAGGGATCAAACTCAGGTCCCCAGAGGCTTGATGAGGAAAGAGTTGCTGCCTCTGTCCCTCCACAGTGCTCTTTGGTGCCTGTTCCCGAGTCCCTGTTAACTCATTCTGCAGCACTGTCTGTTCTGGAATTCCCTTTCTCATTGCATTAGCCCCCAGCCTAGGGCTAATGCTGTATGAATCCAGCTTGAGCCTGGGTCTTCCTTATTGACTAAATTAAACTGTAAGTACAAAGCTGAATTCTGTACCTACATCTCTCTAGAAGAGAAACCTCATAGGTACCATATCTTGGTCCAAAGAACTGAATGAAATCCTTAGAGATTTAACTTCAAGATTCTCTCGGAGACCTATGTTGGGGTTCTCTAGAGGGACAGAACAGATGGAAAACACATTAAGGAATGTCCTAAGTCAGCTTTAAAAGAATAAGGACAACAGAATCACACCTGGTCCTTGGGTCCTTGGGATGAGTGCCTCAGCAGTAGTCCCACGATCTCTCTGTCTCTGTCTCTGTCCCTCCCTCCCTCCCTCCCTCCCTCCCTCCCCTCCCCCTCTTTTTCGGCAGGAGTGGTGGTGGCAGCGGCTAGGTCCACAAGGCTAGTGTCCTAGCAGTTCCAATCTGGCACTTGGTTGTTAACAACAGCAAAGGAATCCACAGCTGTGGCAGCAGAGGCAGTAGCAGCAGTGGCAGGTAAATCACCTCACTCAGCAGAGGTCACCCCAGCAAAAGGTGACAGAGATGCTCGTCCTTCAGTCACATCCTATTTGTATGGGCAAGGGGACCCAACTTATTCAAGACAGTCAGGATAGGTCTTGGGGTGAGAATCCTGTTCGGGTTGACTTCGATTTGGAGCAAGTTGACTTTAAAACCACTCAGAAACCTCACGCCACCTCCACCCCCAGGAGCTGTAACAGGAAGTGTAACCCAGTATTTCCCCCAAGTAGGTATGATTCCTGAGCGCCGAGGCTGCCATGGGTTTAATAGCAATTCAATAGACTGAATTGCTGTCGCTCTGCCTCACTGCCGGATAACTCTAGTTTTTTGTGTGGTGTGTGTGTGTGTGTGTGTGTGTGTGTGTGTGTGTGTGAGTGTGTGTGTGAAG
>NW_021604585.1:5044917-5046374 GCF_004785775.1 Grammomys surdaster | reverse complement strand
GAGAGAGAGAGAGAGAGAGAGAGAGAGAGAGAGAGAGACTCACTGAATCTTGATTCTACTAGACTCGCTGGCTGGACTCCAGGGGCCCTCGGGTCTCTATCTTCCGAGTGCTGGGATTACGGCAGGCATCATCACGCCCGCCTTTTTATGTGGGTGCTGAGGATCTGAACTCCAGTCCCCATGCTTGCACAGCAAGCCCTTCACTGAGTCATCCCCCCTGCCCAGTAACTCTTTTTAAAGGTGTGCTAAGTTATTATTATATTTTTAATAAGCCTTAAAGACTGTTTCAGATCTAGGTGCCGTGTGTAAGCACCAGGCTAGGGCTGTTCTCTCCATTTTTATTGGCCTTCTTCGCGCATCCTCTGTGATGAATGTGACATGCTATATACGTTTTTATTTCCATCGGATTTTTCCTTCTGCTATATGGAGCCATCAGCCGTGACCGCCATCAGCGTTAGCCAAAGCTAAAGAATTGAGAAGCCCAAAAAATGAATTGGGGAGGGTGGGGGTGGTGTGCTGAGATGGCTCAGTGGTTAAGAGCACTGACTGCTCTTCAGGAGATCATGAGTTCAAATCCCAGCAACCACATGGTGGCTCACAGCCATCTGTAATGGGGTCTGATACCTTCATATGGATGTCTGAAGACAGCTAGAGTGTACTTTGGGCCAGAGTGAGTCTTGACTGATAAACAGATTACAGCACCGGACATGCCATCAGTCTAGCCATCCTGGTGCAGGCTGCTACAATTAGGTCCTCCTGCTAAGACAGGCTGCCTGATGAAGCACTTTAGTGTCCCTCTACTGCTGCCTAAGTCACAGAGCCACCAACTGTTGATTCTGAGTTCTAGGCTAGATCCCTGGCTGTCATTGTGACTCCGAGCAGTGTCATGGTTAGACCTTGCCAACGTGAGACAGACCATTCATATCCTGCTTGCCATGTGTGCAAATGGGGAACCTAGAGAAGTTCTCTGACTCAGAAGGAGAAGCAACCTAGGGACGGGGAAGCAGATGGCTCCTGTTGTCACCAGCACTGTTCCTCACGTTCAGATGCAGGAGGCAGTAGCTTGAGGTGGTTAACTTGCTCTGTTTTGTTTGAGGTCCCAGGGATTAAAACCAGGGCCTTGAACATGCTAGAGAAGCTTTCCACCACTGAGCTAAATTCCTAACTCTGTATGAAATGCTTAAGGTTACGGACTTGGGGACTCAAGATGCGGGTCCATGGTACATGGCTGGCCTAGTATTGAGCAGGACCCTAGGTTAGACCCCCAAAGACAGACCATAATGAAAGAAGACTCTGCAGGAATATTAGTTAAGTTTCTATGGCTGTGGTAAAATATTGTGACCAAAAGCAACCTGAGGCTGGGCATAGTGGTTCACTCCTTTAATCCCAGCCCTCAGGAGGCAGAAGCAACAGGATCTCCATGAGTTTGAGGCCTGTGTGGTCTACATAGCAAGCCC
>NW_021604585.1:5015211-5044517 GCF_004785775.1 Grammomys surdaster | reverse complement strand
AAATAAATAGATAAAATCCAATTCCAAGTGTACCATGATGGGTGCTTATGCCAGAGACCAGAGGACAACTTTCGGAAGTCAGGGCTCTCTTTTTGCTGTGGACTGGGGTGGGGGTGGGGTCAAGTTTGTCTACCTGGACTGTATTACCTATTACGTCTGCCATTTGTAAGGACAGAGTGTATCACTTCCTTGGCCTTTAGCTTCTTTACCTGATTAAAAAAAAAAAAAAGGAAATGGATCTTCCATATCCATGTAAGTGTCTAAAGAATTAACTGGATCAAGATAGGACACGTTTTTACTATATGCTCTGCTCCATGTCCACTGCCATCCCACCACCACCATCACTAAGGTCCAGTTTCACAGCAAGTGACCACCAGACAAAAATACATAGGGCTGTTGGACAGGACCATACCAACTGCATCTACCTGATGCTTCCCAGGGTCAGGGATAACCCTCAAGCTGCTTGTACTACCTTTGCCTTATAGATACACTGACCTTGGCAGTCTTATTAATTTTTTTATTTAAATTTATGTATATGAGTGTTTCATCTGTATATACCACATGCATGCTTTGGTGCCCAGGGAGTCGAGAAGAGGGCATCAGATCCTGTGGAACTAAAGTTATAGGTGGTTGCGAGCCACCATGTAGTTCCTGGGAACTTAATGAGAAAATATTTCACACAAATTACTAAGCAAACTAACTTTGTCTTTTATACTTTGGGAGGCAGGGTGCAGGCCTACTAAAATATTTTCATTTTGAAAAAGATTTGTTTTTACTTACCTGTAAGAGTATGTGTTTCTCTGTGTGTATGGCCTGAGCTATTTTAGCTAAACTGCAAGCTTCTGCTTCAGTGAGAGACCCACCTCAAAAACTGCAGTGCAGAGCAACTGAGAAAGACATCCAACACCAACTTCTTGCCTGAGTATGCATGTACACACATGGATATGTAGACATATAACATATATGATAGTATAATTTCCACCAAGTAAGCTGTTCCATGTGGGTTCTTAAAAATTCAGTCTAAATTTATTTTTTAAGATTTATTTTATTTAATGTGTTTAGGTGTTTCACCTGCATGTGTATTTGAACCCTGCGTCCTTGGTACCTGAAGAGGCCAAGAAGAGGGTATTGGATCCCCCGGAACTGAAGTGACGGATAGCCATGAGTTGCCCTGTGGGTGCTAGGAATTGAACCAGTGCTTTTAACTGCTGAGCTGTCTTTCCAGCCCCTAAATTTAATTTTTAATGATGATCAATGATTTAAATGATTCCTATTTCCTCTACTTTATGTCTTAAGATTCTTCATTAAGTCCAAAGCTGTAGGGACAATAGGAGAACTTGCTCTCCCTAAGAGACTGTAACCACGCTGGGTATGTGGAATCCTGTCTCTCTCCACCATCCATCCAGAGGGCTCCAACCAGCCTGTGTGCAGCAACCTGGTCAGCAAGGGCTTTTCCACTTGGGATGATGGTGGCTTTGCGTCCAGTGACCTCCCTCAGGGTCCACACTGCCTCTTGCTAGAGCTGGAGGGGAAGGAAATGCTGCCCAACCCCTTTATCAGACACTCCTGGCTTTCTCATTCAAATTCTCTGTGTTAGTAAGCTTTAGCATCCCGCCTGGTTGGTATGATGACATCACAGTACCAGAGCTTTAGTTTGAGTGTGTCTTAGGTGTGGTGTCGTCATTTTGGCAACACTCATGCCATTGAATGTCTCTTTGCCATCTGTGCTACTTCCTGCTTGCTGGAACAAGAAGAACTACCACCATCCAAACTACACTCAGCAACATGGTCTTGTAGTCCTGCACTTCGCCGTTTATTGAATGCCTATTATATGCTGGCCACCATTTCGTTCACTGGAGCATGGGTCCTTCTATCCCATGGCTTGTGTTCCCATGACCCTGATATCAGGAGAAGGAGTTGTTAAATGTGAAGAACAGCTTGTTAACCGAGACTGAGAGGAAACGGGAGCGTCTGCAGCTGCCAGCAGTGTAATTGATGCATCTTAAGGAAGACGTTTAAACATATTTTAATGGTTATATATGAGCATGACTGCTATTTTCAATTTAATTAGAGGGAAGGCAATATGCAGCCTGTTAACATATTGCAGGAGAGTCCGTGGGGATGGGGCTATTTGTTTAAAAGTGAACATAATTTCTCCAAAAAAAAAAAAAGCTAAAAATAGAATCACCATATGATTTAACAATCCCATTTCTGAGCATTTATCCAAAAGAACTGAAAGCAAGATCTTGAGGAGGTAAGTCCATGTCCATGTATGGTATGTTTATGGTAGTATTATTTATTTATAGCTGCTCAAAGGTGAATGTGACCCAATTGTCCAAGGAAGGGTGAATAAAGAAAGCAAACGAGATTATATACCTGCAAATGATTATTTTTCTGCCTCCAAAGGAAGAAGATTGAAGCATACAGGTAGTCCAGCTACTTGAGAGGCTAAAGCAGAAGGATTGCTTAGGTCCTGGAGTTGAGACCATTCTTGAGTATAAGGTGAGATCCTGTATCCAAAAACAAGATAAGCACACACAAAGAGGAAGTCCTGTCAGACGGTACAGTATGGATGAAACTTGAGGCACACTCAGTGAAGATGCCACTTGTCAAATACAAGACAATATTGTGTGATTCCACTCCCCATCAATATCACGGGAACAAAGAATGCTGGTTTTCAGGGTGGGGCTGGGACAGGTACAGGGAGTTATACTTAATGGGCCTGGAGTTTTAGCTTTGTAAGATCATTTGTTTTACAATATGATTAACGTGTTAATCAGCATACAACACTTAGAGGACTGGAAACTCAAGGCCCACTGTAGCTCTATAGCAAATTGGAGGCCAGCCTCAGATATGTGAGCTGTTTGCCAGGAAAAAGTTTAAGACGTTAAATTTTACATGCATTTTAAACTCTTCATTTATTTACAGTTCTGGAGACTGAACCCAGGGCTCTGTGCCTGCCAGGTGCTCTATCACTGACTTATCTTCATAACTCTTCGAATATTTTTCCCATTGTGAGTAAAAATAGAGATAAAAATGAGAGACTATTTTACAGGGCTGAGGACATAGCTCAGTTGGTAGAGTGCTTGCCTACCTGTGAGCTGCCGCATGGGTGGTGGGAATTGAATCTAGGTCCTCTGGAAGAGAAGCCAATGCTCTTAACCACTGAGCCATCTTTCCAACAACCTCTAAACCTCTTGTTCTGACTGGTAACATAGAGATCATTCCAGCCATTGTAGAGTTGACCAGAGGCTGGTTACATAAGGTGATGCGTACGCAAGTCTGGAGACAATAGAGAAGTTCCCGTGGAAGGACCATTGGTGGCAGGAAGGATGCTTTCCTCTTACAAGCCGTTGCTGCTGTGCGTCTGGCTGCACCGGGCTCTTAAACTGTTGAAATCTCAACACTGGTTCTTCATTCGCCTCCCGACTTTCTCCACTTCACGGTTACAGAGGGCGAGAGCTGTGTGCGAGCGGTGTGCGTAGCGGGGCTGCTGCTCATCTTCCTCGCTCCTGCTCTACTGAGTCTCCCTGCATCAACAGCACTCGAACCTCTCTCCTTGTTTAATTAAACTAAAGCGGAGAGTCTGCAAGATGGAAGGCAGCCACGTGAGAACAGTGAGTACCAGGGCAAGGTAGACAGTGTGCTGGATGGCTTTTTTTCAACTTGACACAATCCTTGAGGGAAGAAAAACCTCAATTGAGAACAAGCCTCTTTCAGATCGAGCTATAGGCATGTCTGTGAGGCATTTTCTAGATTAATGATTGATGTGAGAGACTGTCATCCGTTGTGCGTGGTCCCACCACTGCGCAAGTGGTCCTGTAGATGTAGAAGAAAGCAGCAGCCCGAGCTAGCCACGGGGAGTAAGTCAGTAAGCATCACTTCCAGTGACCTCTGCTTTAGTTCCTTTGTGTTCCTGCCCTGACTCTTGTCAAGATGGACTGTTAGCTGTGAGATGAAATAAACCCTCTTGTCCCCGAGTTGGTTTTGGTTACAGTGTTTTAGTAAAGCAATAGAAACCCTAATTAGGCCGGGCAGTGGTGGCGCACGCATCCCAGCACTTGGGAGGCAGAGGCAGGCGGATTTCTGAGTTGGAGGCCAGCCTGGTCTACAGAGTGAGTTCCAGAACAGCCAGGGCTACACAGAGAAACCCTGTCTCGAAAAACCAAAAAAAAAAAAAAAAAAGAAACCCTAATTAGGACAGTGACATTAGGACCTTTGGAGTAGCTGTGACCCTAGCCAGCCTCTGGGAGAAGAAACTGATACAGATGATGATGGCGATGACAATGACAATGATCATGTAGAGGAGGATGAGGAAGAAGGTGTAGAGGAGGAGGTGGTGGCAGTGGCAGGGAGGAAGACTTCAGAGTGTTGCAGGAGGGAACATCAGCATGAACAAAAGTTCCTAGGAAAAAGACCAATGAAGAGAGCTTAGGGTACAAGGAGGAGGAGGAGGATACTGGCCCATTGTGTATGGTGATGCTGAGGTATGGTGCAGATTGGACAGCAGCAGCAGGCCGAGGCTATGGAATTTCATACAGTAAAGGGTTCAGAATATGAGTTCATTAGTTAAATGTACATTTAAGCCAAAGTCATTTGTGGGCCCAAGGCAATTACTGTAAAATCCTAGTGGATTTTCAAGGTGAACGCCATAAAATAAGACTAAAATTCGGCTCGACCAATCATCAAGTGAGAAAAAGATTGAAAGCGTGTAACGAAGGACTCGGTCAGTTAACGCCAGTGTGACAACTGATTATCAAATATTATTTTAGATTCTTTAGCATACAATGTGTTTCAAAATTAGCTTAATGCAGATTGGAATTTAATAAAAAACAAAATCAGAGAATAAAAATTTAATAAAAAACAAAATCAGAGGTAGCTTTATGCCTCCTTTCTCTATATGTAAACTTTCTTAACTTTAAACTATTTTTAAACTTTTATATTTTTTTGTTTTTACAGTAATAGAATCTCATATATCAGGGCTGGACAGAAGATTCCATGGGTAAGTACTGCTCTTGAAGAGGATCTGAGTTCTGTCCCCAGATGGTGGCTCCCAAAGACTGGTAACCCCAGTTACAGGAGCCTTACTATCCTCCCTGTGACCTCCATGGTCACCTGTAGGCAGGTGGTACACACAAACCCAGGTAAGCACATATGTGCTACAGAAATATAAATAAATAAATCCTTGTTTAAAAAAAAAAACTCATGTATCATTGGTGGGATTACAAATTGGTGTAATCATTTAGGAAAGCAACCTGCCTGCTTCTTCTTTTAGAAACGTAACTCTCGAGAAAGTTCAAGGCCTAAGAGATGAGTCCAGGAATGCTGATAGCATCGCTGTTCAAAAGAGTAGTGTGCTGGAAAGACCGAAGCCAGCAAAACAAGAGGCGAGTGAACTGCAGAACCTTTGTGAACAGATACTAAGTAGCAGCAAAAGGAAGAGTCTAGTGTTCATGTTAGTATGGTTACATTAAAGACACAATGTTGGATCAGGCAGTGGTAGCACAGGTCTTAAAAGTCTTTAATCATCCCAGCACTCTAGAGGCAGAGGCAGGCTTCTGATCTCTGCAAGTTCCAGGCCAGCCTGGTCTACAGAGTGAGCTCCAGAACAGCCCGGGCTGTTATATAGAGAAATCCTGTCTCAGAAAACCAAAACCAAAACCCCCACAATGTGGGACTTGAGAGATGTCTTAGAGGTTAAGAGAACTTGCTGCCTTTACAGAGGACCTCCTCTCAGTAGCGCCCAGCACCCACATGGCAGCTCACAATGGTCTGTAACTCTAGTTCTGGAGGATCTGACGCCCTAAAACAAAACAAGCAAGTGCAAACAATGTGGACTGCTTTTGTTTGGGTTCTGTGAACAGACACTATGACCAAGGCAACTCTTAAAAGGATAACATTTAATTGGGGCTGGCTTACAGGTTCAGAGGTTCAGTCCATTATCATGCTGATGGGAGCATGGCAGCATGCAGGCAAACATGGTGCTGGAGGAGCTGAGAGTTCTACACCTAAATACATAGGCAACAGAAGGAAATCGTGTGTCACACTGGGTGTAGAGCATAGGAGACACACTTCCTCCAACAAGGCCATACCTCCTAATAGTGTCACTCCCTATGGGCCAAGCATCCAACACATGAGTCTATGGGGGGCCATCCCTGTTCAAACCACCACATTGACTGAAAGCTAAACTTCAGAAGCTCATATAAAAATTCTATGTTGTGTATTTAGTAAAATCATGATATCACGGGAATAAAAAGCATCAGATGCAGAAGCTAAACTTCAGAAGCTCATATAAAAATTCTATGTTGTGTATTTAGTAAAATCATGATATCACGGGAATAAAAAGCATCAGATGCAGGTGTTGGTACCTGGGGCACAAAAGGAATATGATTGAAGGGTCTACTATGCTTATGATATTTTATTTCTAAAGCTGTATGGTGGGTACATGCCTCTTGTTAGTTTTGGCTCTCTCTGTAAGTCTAAGTTGCTTTCTGAAAAAAATTAAGTTAAAATTAAAATTAATTTAAAATAAAAATTATAAAATTATTGAAATTTTAAACATTAAAATAATACTTAAGTTTATAATCTAATTTTTGCCACTAACATTTCCAACCCATGCCCAAAGTTATTCTCCTGTAGCAGTTCCATGTAAATCCTTCCAGAGCCTTTTCTACAAATTTTCAGCAATATCCTCTAAGCATCTGGGTTTATTTTTATAAATGTCTATTTATCTACTTATATACACTAATATAAACAGGAGGCCACTTTATTCAATATTCTGAGTTACTTTCCCCCCACTTTAAATCATAGACATTTCTCTATATGGTAGATAGTACCCTTTTAGTTAATGGCTGCACTACCTCCCACAGTATGGCTGAACTGTAATCTAAGTACCCTTCAACTGATACATACTTAAATTGTTTCTATTTGTCATTAAAATCCTACAATGAATGTCCCTGGTGAACCTTGAAAGTATTTTTGTACAAAAGATTTCCAGGGGGATGAATTTTAGAAGAAAGACTTTTGGAGAATTTATACTTCAAAATAAAAAAAAAAAAAATCCCAGAGGAAATATAATATACTCTATGTGAAATTAATGTTATGATTCACATACATAAATCACAAGGACACTAAAACTGCAATTAGAAAAATAAGCAAAAGGCACCAATAGTTTCAAGAAAAAGAAATATAAGAGACTAATAAATATGTAAAAGATATCTTGACTATTTGACCTGTATAATTAAAAAGAGTTATAAGTAGTTTCAGATTTTTGGTCCATAAATTTTAGACCAAATGAGAAAGTGGTTTATGAGATTGGTAAATGGCAGAACTTCATCAATAACTTAGAACATATTTTAGCCGTAAATTCTACTACAAATTTAACTTGAGGAAATAAAGATGTAGACAACAATCGGGTGTACTTCAGGGCTGTTGGTTTTGTCTCCCCACCCCACCTCCAACACACTTGGGAATTCCAGAAAGCCTCTCAACATTCCATCCGTACAATGCGACTCCAATACCCTTCATCCAGTTGACTGAGTCAGGTCTAGGTGCCTGAAGATGCCAGCGCAAGTTCTTGCTGCTGGCTTCACTGGAGACGGTACAGAAGAGTTTGATGCGCCATGTTGTGTAACTAGTCCTGCCAGTGAGGAATGAAGTCCAGTCACACCACGGGAAGAGAGAAAAGGGGCTCGAGGGCTTGCACAGCCTGCCGCCTGAACAAGAACCCTGCTTACTTCTGAGTCTCATAACCTGTCGCCTTCTGCTTACACCAGCTCAAGGAAGTCTTTGTCGGCCGCAGAGAGCTACACCAAATTCTACCACACAGCTCCAGGTCCCTAAACATAGGAAGTGAGGAAATACAGTTTCATTCCCATCACTGAAGGTTTAACTTGGAGGAAGAAGAGTGGAAGGGAGGACTTAATCTGGAGAGCACTTTGTAAAGGGAAATGACTGTTCTGTGAGAACCATTTGTGTGGTTCCTAATTCATGGTAAAGAGCCCCTCAGTGTTCCCTTCAGCAGCAAAGACATCCACCAGAAAGGAAGGTTAGCTTGTTCCAGCCCGGAGCAAAGCCATGAAAACTAATTTGTGAAGCATTCTATAGTTTTCTCAGACAGACATACCCTGAGTGTTTTTCTCTCATCCACAAAATCTGGAATTCAAAAGTAGTGATGACGCACATGTGTGAAAATGCCATGAAGAGACACATTGTGTGGTAACTTTTTTTTTTTTTTTTTTCGAGACAGGGTTTCTCTGTGTAGTCCTGGCTGTCCTGGAACTCACTCTGTAGACCAGGCTGGCCTCAAACTCAGAAATCCGCCTGTCTCTGCCTCCCAAGTGCTGGGATTAAAGGCGTGCGCCACCACTGCCCGGCGCATGGTAACTTTTAAAATTAATAGAAAAATTTCTGAAGCTGGGTGGTGGTGATACAAGCCTTGGGAGGCAGAGGCAGGTGGATCTCTTTGAGTTTGAGGCCAGCCTAGTCTACAGAGGGAGTTCCAGGACAGTAGGGCTGTTAAATAAAGAAACCCAAACAAACATTCCGAAAGAGTGAAAGGGAGAGAGAAAGAGTGGGGATATGAAATCAGAGGGGGAGGGACTAGTAAGTTGGAGGTTGGGAGAAAATAAATTGAAACTGGGGAGCTGAAACTGGGAGTAATATAATTGAAGTGTATTGTGTACATATGCAAAAATGACTTGGTGAAACCTGTCATTTTGTATAAATAATATATGCCAATCATTTAAAAATAAAACAAAACCTTAAACAGAAAGCAAACACAGGGCGGAGCCCAGCCAGAATGAAAAAGCGTTCCAAGCCTCACCTGTATGATCTCTCGGTTTCTCCTTTCTCACTTCTCTCTCCGAGTCAGATGATTTTGCATGAGCCTTCAGCCCTTGGTCTGTAGATGCACAACAGTGAGGGTACTTACACGTCGCATTACACAGTCGCATTCAGACTTGCATCGCCCAAGAGCAGGGAGCATGCGCATAAGCGTTTGGGATGAAAACACAATGGATGACAGAATAAAATCACAAAAATTTAGTGCAGAATGTTCTCTTGATTAAGTGAATGGAGGGCTTGTCAAAATGTGCTGATCATCTCAGGATGGCAGTGACTCCTGAGGGTGACCATTGACCATCGCTTGCTGGTGACCCTAGAAGCCAGTGGGTTTTAGCTAATAACTTTTTTCTTCTTCAGGCTCAAGATAACAAACATTTTATGTTTCCAATGAGTCTCTTCCAATGTTGGTTTTTCTTTTTAAATGATTGTTTGTGTGTGTTTTTGTTTTTGTGTGCGTAGATTCTGTGTGTTTGTGTCTGTGTGTATCTGTTTGTGTGTATAGTTGGTGTGTTTGTGTCTGTATGTTTGTGTGTGTGTGTCTGCATGTCCATGTATTTGTGTGTATGTATGTTTTTGTCTATTTGTGAGTGTGTGTGTGTGTTTGTGTGCTTGTGTGTGTGTTTGTGTGTTTGTGTGTGTGTGTGTGTGTGTGTGTGTGTAAGTCCATGTCGTGTGTAGAAGTCAGAACAACCTGCAGAGTTAGTTCTCTCCTGGTGGGCTCTGGGGACTGAACTCGGGGCATCATGGTTTCACTGTAAGCCCTTTGGCACTGAGCCATATCTCTCCAGCTACCAGTGCTTGTTTTAAAGGTACCTTTTCATAAACACTTTGTTCCTTTTGCCAATGGGTTTATTAAATGGGTCAGCCACCTTTCAAATCTGAGAATATATACTTTCTTCACCTAGAAATACCATCAAAAAGAACAGTTTTCAAATACTGGATGTGACCACAGCTTCTGTCTTTTCAAAGTTCTTTAGACCCCATTTCTCTAGAAAATCTTCTATTCAGCAGAAGGAGGTTGATTTGGACACATTCTGTGATCTTACCCTACTAGCCGAGAGTCCTTCTCACCAAAGACGGAACAGGGGTTCTTTGTGGTTTTAGAAAAAGAAATATTGAGGAAAAGGAACTGGGATAACATCATGGTTTCTATATGTTCTATACAGCACCATGCACAGGGCAGATTGTATACAGCCTGGGGGGAGGGGCAAGAACATGGGGATTCTAATGCCTTTCTCCTGCCCAAGCACTAAGCAGATAGATGGCCTTGGAAATGAAACATGCCTCTGGGTTTCTGAGTCTGTAGAGCAGGACACCAGTGCTTATGTGCATGGGTAATTTTGAATTGGACCATCCAGCACATCCAAACTGTAAATTGTCTGCTGAAGTCACTAGCTCATAGTGTTCAAAGAATATAAGGGAGTTCAGGTTGCTATTGCTGGGAGGTGTCTTAGGATTTGCATTGCAGTAAAAAGGCACTATAACCAAGGCAACTCTTATAAGGACAAAATTTAATTGGGGCTGGCTTACAAGCTCAGTGGTTCAGTCCATTAACATCAAGGAACATGGCAGTGCTCAGGCAGGCATGGTGCAGGAGGAGCTGAGAGTTCTACATCTTCAACTGAAGGCTGCTAGGAGAAGACTGGCTTCCACACAGCTAGGAGGAGGACCTCAAAATCTACACACACAGTGCCACACTTCCTCCAACAAGGTCACACCTACTCCAACAAGGTTATACCTCCTAATAGTGTCACTCCCTGGGCCATGCATAGTCAAACCACCACAGGAGGTGTGACCCAGTATTTCTTGTTTCTTTCTGTTAATGATTCTCATATAGGCTTTAACATTCATATCTTAGTATTCTCTCTATAAGGTGAAAATAGTGTTAGCTTTCTCTTCAGTTACCTGCATGTGTCACCTGCAAATAGTCGGAGATTACTTGATATAGTGGGAAAAAGTTTAGCCTTTGGAAGAACTGAATTCCAATTATGATATTAGTTTTCTGATATTGGGAAACCTTGGTTCTAAGTTTTTAAATGACAAAATGCAAAGAATATATCAACAGAGTTCATTAAATGGTGTTTATGAAGGTATGCTAAAAAGCTATGCATATTTTAGTTATTATTACTAGTTTCATACAAGGTTATAAGCATGAACTAGGTATAGTGGCACAGGCCTTTAGTTCCAGTGCTTGGGAATCAGAATCAGACATATCTCTGTGAGTTTGAGGCCAGCCTGATCTGCAGAGTGATACCATAGTGAGACTCTGTCTCAGAAAAAAAAGTGAACAAAATTATGTGCATTACTTTTATAGGTTTACTTTATAAAAATATTTTTAATTTTTTGTGTGTGAATTGTGTGTATGCACGTATGCCTGGTATCTGCAGAGGCCAAAAGAAGACACTAGATTCCCTGGCAACTGGAGACAGGTAGTTGTGAGGCACCATGTAGGTACTAGGAATCAAACCCCATCACAGATGGTTGTGAGCTACCATGAGGTTACTGGGAATTGAACTCAGGACCTTTAGGAAGAGCAGTGAGGCACTGAGATATCTCTCCAGCCCTGCAAGTACTCTTAATTGCTGAGTCAACTCTCCAGCCCTAAGCCTATAACTCTTTAGATATCTACTTTGAGCCGGGCAGCAGTGGCGCACACCTTTAATCCCAGCACTTGGGAGGCAGAGGCAGGTGGATTTCTGAGTTTGAGGCCAGCCTGGTCTACAGAGTGAGCTCCAGGACAGCCAGGACTACACAGAGAAACCCTGTCTCCAAAAACCAAAACCAAAACCAAAACCAAAACCAAAACCAAAAAAACCAAAAGATATCTACTTTGAGCCTAAACTTGAAAAAAAAATCAATTATGTGAGTAAATTAGGCTTGATAATTATACTCGGAAAAAAAAAATCCCATCCTGGCCAGGTCACTTTAACTGATTCCCTCATGTAAAAGATTTGATTTCATCTCAATATTTCACTTATTTTAATGTGTAGAAAACCTTACAATTGAGGCTTACAGGTAAATTGGGGCTTGTGGTAGTTAGCAGCCTTGTTTGTGTCCCTAATCTGAATTTTTAGTGGAGTAGCTTACCAAAATCTAATTCTAAAGTGACTTAAGTAAGTAAGCAAGGAAATTTACTGGTCTGTATAACTCAAATGAGCTTTAGGCATGACTGAATCCAGCAGTTCTAATGTTAAAGCCTGTTTGTCAAGTTGTTTTTTCCAAATGGTTGGTTTCTTGCAAGGTACAGCTGTAAGGTTTCTATGGTTTATGATCCCAACATTTAAAAAGCAAATGCTGAAGAAGATGTAATTGCCGTCTGAGTCATGTACCCATTTCTCTAGAGGGAGCGAAGAGCGAAGCACAGTGGTCAACAACTCCAAAATCATATGGCTAGAAGGAGGGTGTGGCCCTCACAGGGAAAGAAAGGTCAGGGAGGGAAGCAGATACTCATCATACTAAGGTTGGCTAGACTAAAGCTCAAGCTAAAGGTCAGGCTACGCCTGGAAACAAGGTCCTTAGTTCTTTTTCTGAGATACAGTCTCTCTTTATAGTTGAGTGTTACGTACCTGTTTCTAGGTTGAAGGTTCCCTCCAGGAGGGAAGAGAAAAGTTGGTCAGCCTCAGAAAGTGAATGAAACAGTTAAGGTCTAGAAAGGAAAGCCAACTCACTAGGCTTAGGGGGCTCCTGAAAGTTAGAAGAGTCACAGGGCACCTTCCTAAGGTTATAGTTGATAGACAGTTGATGGGGAAGGGAGAGCCTCTGACTGAGCTGTCTGCAAACTGTGCAGGTGGTTCTAAAGACACTATTGTGTGTTGTCACCTATGCTGGAGTGGGCTTTTTGGTGATATAGCTGCTTTTGAGTCAACCAAGTTCTTATAAACAACCCTTCCCCTGTATTCCTGTAGGTAACCCCAATAAACTCACTAGTTCACTAGGCTAGACTTGGGTAGAAAACTTAATTTAGTTCTACATTTTATTTAACTTAACTCTCTTAAAATTGTCCCCAGGTTTATTGAAAATACTACAGACCAGATTTAAAGATCTTCACACCATGGTTTTTTGTTGTTGTTTTGTTTTTTGTTTTTTTAGATTTATTTCTTTATTTTATGTATCTATACGTACTATAGCTGTCTTCAGACACATCAGAAGAGGGCATCAGATCCCATTACAGATGGTTGTGAGATACCATGTGGTTGCTGAGAATTGAACTCAGGACCTCTGGAAGAGTAGTCAGTGCTCTTAACTGCTGAGCCACCTCTCCAGCCCCTTACTCCATGTTTTGAAACTCATCCCCAGCATGGGCTGAGTGAGCAGCAGAGAGGAGGGACTGCCGGAGTCCAGAAGCTTCAGCACTTCCCTGGTGTCAGGATCTCCCTCAGTGATCTCCTGATCTAGGCCAGAGACCTCAGGAACATAATTATCTCTCTTTCCTCTCCTCCTCCTGCAGCTGGATAGAGATACTGCTCACAGGATGTCCCTGGATCTGCTAAATCATACTTTTTGGAGAAAATGGTGACCTTGCACACACATTTGTTGGTGTGGAAGGCATTTACTCAGATGTGGGGAATACTTCTCGATGGTGACCTGGGCCGCCTTCTTCACAGTTTTGGTTTGAATGTGGCCCATGATGGGAGGTCCCAGAAAAAGGGTGGATTAATTTCTTTCAAAAAAATGTTTTATAGAAACCCTGTCTCAGAAAAACTTAAAATAAATAAATAAATAAATAAATAAATAAATGTTTTATTACCAGATATTAATTATACAAAATGGACTTTGCTATGACCTTTTAACATATGTACGTAGTGTATTTGGATCCTATTCACACACATTTCCCCTTGCCCTCCTTTTCTTCCCTCATTCCTGCTATATCCTTCTTTCCTCAACTAGACCCTCTTCTAATTTCATGTTTGGTTTGTTTTCTTCTCATGGACCCAGTGATTTCCTTAAGGATATTGATAGGAGTATGGGCCTCCTTACCAGAGACTATACCACTAAAACAAAAAAGTTTCTTCTTTCTTCCACCAACCATTAGTGTGTATGTAAATTACCAGAAGTGTGGGGGCCCCATGCACCTTTCCCAATACATGATGGTGCAAACATCTTAAAGCGTGTAAGTGGCTGAATGCAGATGTTACATGGTCATTTGCTTGACCTGGCCTTATGACATAATGAAAAGATGGATGCCAGGGTCCTGGTGCTAGCATGGCATTATTTGAGATGGGATTTAATTTGTATCACAGGCTGATTTTTAAGACTATGATCTTTTTATTACTTCTTTCATACATGCATCTGGTGTATTTGACATTTGTCCTCCCTCCCTCCTCACTGCATCTCCTCCTAGATCCACTTTCCACCCTCTCCCCTTTCACCCTATTTTCATGTCCTCTTTTTAATATATCTTTTATAACACAATAAATCTGACTTGTGCTGCTCTTACACTCATGGGTGTGGGGCCAACCGCTGAAGCATGGTTGACCTATCAGGGGCCACACCCTTAGAATTGTCTCTCTTTCCTCCCCTGGAATAATGTTTTTGGCCTGTCCTGGTGCCCCACCTGAGGTGAATTTTTTCACCCCCTCCCCTGGAAAAGTCACACAGTATCTCAGACTGGATCCAGACTTTGTAGCACAAGCTGGCCAGAATGGTGAGTATCATTCTCCCACTTCAGCCTCTCAAGGGCTGGAATTACGGGTCTAAGCCACCATGCCCAGCTGGCTTGTGAGTATAGTTCTTGAAGTTACAGTGAGGAAGAGAAAGAGGTAAGCTTAGAGCACAAATAGTTTGAAACTCCTAGAATTGAAAGCAGAGATCAACTGATTTTTTTTTTAAAAAACTATTCTTTTTTTGTAACTTTCAGAAATATATGGATATTGTAAAGTGCAAGCCTGCTGTTGCTAATAAGTGTTCCCATACAGTTCTATCACTCAGCATGGAAGTGCATTCCCTAGCTCCTTGTCTTCTTCCTGTCACAGGAGGAATGCCAGAATAAAATGATGAGGGGCAGTAGGGGGGAAATGTAGAAGTTTGTAGATGGATGAAAAGTCTTAAAAAGAAAAAGGATGTCTGTGTTAATAACTACTGTGTTAATACGCCTGTAGTAAATACAGACCCTCATTTAGGTCTGGAGGCAAAGCCCAGAGTTAAGACTGAGTCTGCTTATTCATCTGTCAGGAAATCAAGGCTAGGGCAGAGCTAGATGGCTTCTGACCTCAGAGTCTGTTTTCTTATTATGATTACAACTTGGTATAGCTTCAGTGTCATTTAATTGTGCAAAGTGACAATTTCACAAGCAAAAGTATTGTCTGGTATTATTTTGTAGTTTATTCTCTGTGAAATAAAGTGTATTTGAAGCTTGTTTTGTGTGTGTGTGTGTGTGTGTGTGTGTGTGTGTGAAGACCAGAGGTCAACATTTGATCTTTTCTGCTGTTTCCTCCTATCTTTTGAGACAAGGCCTCACACTGGACCCTGTGCTCACCATTTGGCTATACTGACTGGCCATTGAGGTGAGAGTCCACCCATCTGCACCCCCTCCCCCATGCTGCACATGCACATGACTGCACACAGATCCTTGTTTTGGTAAATGTGAGGGCTGAGGATCTGAACTCAGGTCTTAGACTTTCAGGGCAGGCATTTTATGGATGGAGTCATGTCTCCAGTCCCTTCTCTTGCCCCTCTCTTCCCCAGCAGTGATTGTAAAGCTTCTTTTTCTTCCTGGATTCATCACAGAAACTCTCAATAAGACAGTGCAAAGGTTCTTAGCTAGTCACTGCTATCAGTTTAGATTACAGCTCAGACTGCTATGTAGCGTCTAGAGCATATAACCATTTAAATCTTGAGCCATGATTAGCCACGTTAGCCACACAGAAAGCTGTAAAAGAGCTATGACCTTTGAAATATATCTGAAAATGCAATTGCATTCCTAAAATTATGATTCAAAAAAATGTCACTGCTGAGGGTGTTTCCTAGTAGAAAAATGCAGTGCAAAGAACATGACATCAGTTCCTTGGGTACAGTCGCTGTGTGGATTACACCTGTCTCTGTTGTCCTAAGCAGCTGTTGTCATGGCTTCCCAGTCTTCTTACCTCAGTCTATGACCAGCTTCATGGACTCCTGCCTCTCACCCCTAGCAAATGAGACTAGTTTACCTCTGAAGATGTGTTTAAGGGATAACCAGTTCTATGATGCTTTAGTTTGTCACTATGTAGCTACCACTTGATACCCTGTGTCTTCTAATCATGTGGTCAGGCTGCCAACAGATCCCCATAAGCTCAGCTTTGAGATCTGGAGAGTGGATACTTTCATGTGGTAACAATGAACTGATTTTTGTCACTTGATAATCCCTCCCGTAGCTATAATATGTTTTCTGTTTATATCTAGGATAACAGTCACCAAGTTTCTTTGTTCATGCATCTCTCTCAGTGCATTTTTTTGGGAGCACATATTCTAAGTACATGTATATTTGGTCATCAAATAGGCACATATCAGCTTCATTACCTTATGACTCGGTCCTAAGAGTTTTTTCTTAGGATATAGTTCACTGCTGGTGATGGTGGATGTGAATGTACATTTCAAATTGTTTTGACAACTTTGCTATTTAAGTTAAAATATGGTTGGACTTATTAGATTGTCACTAAGTCTGGAGGAGGGCTGTCAAAAATTTCATAATAGCTGTTTCTAATATTTGCTTTTTCTGTTGTTCCCTTGTGAGACCCTTGTAAGGTCGTTTGTTTGCTTTGAAGGTTTAATTAAATCTAAATAATACACTCATTGAACCCAGAAAACACAGGATGCCACAACAGATAGAAGAGACCCTTCTGCTATCTTCTGTGGATGGGCACTTCCTGCTTTTCCCTGAGGTCATCTATACTGCTCTAGTCAACAGGCCATTCCTTCTGTATGTAGAACATTAAGCTTAATGCCTCCTCTTAAACTTAAGCATAGATGCCCTCATTTTTTTCTTCTGCATTGCAAGTGGATTGCCTTGCACTATCCTTGGAGAACACCCCACATCCCCCTGGATCTACAGATCTCCTTATGAGATTATTGGCCCAGAGAACAATCCTCACACAGGCAAGGATCCTTCTAGATTAAAAAGACCTGCTCATTTCAGTTGCTCAGCTATTTTACAGAAAATGGAATGACTTTGAAATGAATTGTCTTTATAGACATCCATAATTTGCAAGCAAAATCCTCACTCTACAAAATGTGAACTGTTCTAAGCAACAGCTGTGAGCATTTCAAACGTGCACTACTTTTTAACGGTTCAACTGTTGCCAAGGGAAATTGAGTTGGCATCAAAACCTTTCTTGGTTTTAATTTTGCACTTACCAATCAGACATTGAAGAAACAGGCTCTGCTTGGCTAGGATATTAAATATTTCTAAAGACTGAAGTATGGAAAGATAAGTTATTTGAAGGCAGGAACTAGACTGGAATTCCATATAATTATGAAGCATGGGGTAATGAACTTTATTAAAGATGGACACTCAGTCAGTCAGCAGCTGGCCTTCTGGAGTCATAGAGGGAGCCTGCTTTCATTTAAGCCATCTTTCCCAATTCAGTTCAGGGCATTCTCTTTCATAGCACAGAATTATATCTCTACCCAACTGGATAGAAATTTACAACAAACCAGAAACGCAAATGCATTGTTAGCACTTGTGGGTATGATACAGAGAGCTTTATAAATGTCTGTTCCTTAACTGTACAGAACACAGGACATGATATCGAGAGGAAAAACTCGGCTACAGAATGAAGCATTTCAGTTTGAAAAAGAACATGCGTATATGAAATACAATACTAAAACTACATCAAAATGACAGTGGTTATCTTGGGTTTATGGATTATGAGTATTATTAGTTTTTCTGTTATTTCCCCTCCCAGATTTCCAAATTTTTGAGCAACTGGTAGTTTGATCCTTGTAGTTAGTATTAAGGATTTTTTTTTCCTTCAATATTGTATGTAGCCTGCATTCAAATTGATTGATGGCCTAAGAATATTCTTTGAAAACGGACCATTTGGCCTAGGGCTCACCAAAGATGCAAAAGCATATATGCATTTTAGTACTCGTTCTAGATAGAGGTAAGTCTACTGTTTAAACTCAGACTCAAACAGTCAATTAAAACCTGTCAAGTTGGAGGCTGGGTATTTCGGAGTCCTGAAAGGGTGAATGCGGGTATTCTGAATGGGAGACTGCAGACTTGCCATCTGCATATTCTACCGGAGCGCGGGCCCTACCGAGACTGGCAGGGGCATGGAGGAGCTGATACCCAGAACTGACTCTAGGGGAGACCAGGTGAGAGTCCAACCCGTGGCCAGGTCTCCCACCGGTTGAGCGAAGGCCACTGGGAGGTTTTTCGGCCGGCTTCCAGGGCCGCGTTTACACAGGGCACAGGGGACCGTGGGTTCCGTGCTGAGTGGGACTCTCCGGGCTGAACCGTGAGGCACCGGGACTGCCGCACTGTGGCCCTCGGAATCGCAGGTGAAGATGCTCGCGGTCCACAGGGTCCCCGCCAGGCAGAAGCTCCAGTCTCGGGCGCGCCCGTCGCATTCCCCTCAGGCCTAGCCGACTCCGCAGTTCCCCACTTCAGGCGTCCTGGCGGAAGCGCGGCCCGGTCGCCCGAGCTCGCGGCAGCATCCGGGTACCCCGCGCCTCGCCCAATCGAGGGCCCCATCTCTTCACACCCTCCTGTTTCTCCGCCCCCCCCGCGCCGCCAATCCCCGATCAGCTCTCAGCCGAACATGCTGGCCTGGGAGTGAAGGCGCGCGGAGGCCAATGAAGTCTCGCTTCCCGTTTGAAGTCTCCAGTGGGCGGGCGTCAGAGGCGGGCTCTGCTAGCCAGGAGGTTCGGTTGCGCCTGTGCCATGGACTCAGCCGCCCGGTGATATTGACAATAGGAGAGAGAAAGGGGCATTGACGGGGACCCTGCGCGGATAGCGAACGGCGGCTCTGGCAGCGGCGGCTCAGGTGGCTCCAACTCTTCCTCCTGACTCCCGCGCTTGCTGCCGCTGCAAATCCAGCCTTCCTCCCTCCTCCCCCTCCCCGCGTCGCCGCCGCCGCCGGGTCCGGTGCAACGAGCAGAGGCGCCGCCCGCCGGGAATGTGAACGAAGAGCCGCCGGCCGAGCCGCAACCGGGTCGGGTGCCGATTTGATGGGACGGGCCCGCGGGGGAGGTTCGTGAGGCCGCCGCTGCCACTGCCGGAGCGCCGAGGTTCGGGGCCAGCCGAGAGGCCTAGAAACACTGCCGCTACCGCGGAACCGGAGGGACGTCGCCCCGGACGGCCGTAGTAGCCCGGGGCTCTCCGCTGCTGCCCGGACCTCCCCCTGTGCGTCCCGGGCCGCCGCCCGCCCCCGCCGCGGCCCCTAGCTCGCAACCCACTCCACGCAGCCACAGATCATCTTCCGATTCTTCCCCAGGAGCTTCAAGGTAACTTCAGCTTCGGGTCCCGCGGCTTGCCTCCCGGGGAACCTGCGGAGCGGCGGGCTCGGAAAGGCCGAGCTCGGGCGGCCGAGGGGTGCGGAGGGGTGGGGTGAGCGGGAGCAAGCGCCCGGCCCACTTGTCTGATCTACCTGCAGAGGCTTTGGAGGCCAGCACCTCTCGTCTACACGGCCTCACCAGCCCCTTTACCTCCCGCTTTTGAGACGTTTTCGTACCCCCCCCTTCACTGGTGGGGGCGGGGGAGCAAGGAAGAAGATTCTGTGGCCGCGCAGCTTCTCCAGGGCTTGGGGTTTATATGAACATACCTGCAGACAAACAAGCCACTTCCCTGATTTCATATCTTCCCCTTGGAAAAGCCCCAGTTGCCTGCTCTTTGGAGAATGCTAAAGCTTTGAGCGCAGTGGTCCAGGTGAAACCTGTTTCCCTGAGCTTTGCAGGGACCCCGCAGTTGTCACTGGTTCTGCAATGCTTTAGAGTTGAGATCCTTGACATTTATTCAGGGCTGCGCGCATAAGAGGCACATGATGAAAAAGAAAGCTGCCTATGGATCATCGTTAGAGATGAGAGAAGAGAAATAGAGACAGAATGAGTGATGGGGGAACGAGGCTTACAGAAATCTGTGCTGCCAGGGTTAGAATGAAATCTAAATAATTCCCAAATGAGATTGCAATATTCGTCCTTAAATTTACAGCGTACAGTGCGATGTGGAACTTCTTGCTGAGGCCTGACATTTTCGATAGTATTATAATTTACTATTCTGTTTTTTTATATGCCTCATTATATTTAAAGCCAAATTAGAGTTAAAAGAAAAACAATAACTTTCTAATGAAAGAACCAAGAAGTCCTCAAAATTCCAAACTAAGCCTTAATATTGTCCACCCCCTCCCATGTTTATGTTATTTTAATTGAATCCAGGTAATCCAGATGACTGTTCAGTCTTATACATTGGGGAGGCCACTACCTTACTCTTTGTGGAAGTTAAAAAAAAAAGCACCTGTCTTAGGTGTTGGTATGACACTTGAGTAACTGAGTCCTAGCACTGCATCGTATGCCATTAATTTTGCATGGAGTCTGAGGAGCCAGCACCTGAGTGGTACTGGCATCTGTTTAGTTTGGTGAAGGAGACTGAGCTCAAGGCTTGGGACTTTTAGCATCTGTCCTTCCTTTGAATAATTTCAGAACATTAAAAAAATTGCAGAATGATGTCCAGTCAGTTCTGTTGGTTTCATGGAACACAGTATTTGAACTTAAACTCAACTTCGTCTTGGGAAGCTGTGAAGTTATGTTTTCAGTTCAACTTAGTGTTGGGTTTTATCTTTGTTTTTTTTTTTTAAAATTAAACTTTAATAACTTAAGATGGCTTTATTTAAAACGATTTTTTTGAAATAATTGTAATCATGCCTTTTGTGCCTTCTCACTCAAGAAATCTAGCCTGTCCTCATTTGCAAGGTGGTGGCTCATAATAGCAAGCACAGCACATTGCACCAAAAGCCCTGCTTAAAGTGCCAGTAGAAAGCTCACTCAGAGTGTCAGCCGTCACCTGCTGTCACTGTGTGTCCCAGGGTTGGAGTCAGACGTGTTATGTGTAGCTTAGGCTGGCCTTGAACTCATAACCTTTCCTGCCTTTGAGTGCTGGAGTTACTGGCTACTACACCTGGCTTCATTTGTTTAGATTCTTGAAGTGCAAAAGGGTTTTAGCCCATTCATAATATTAAATATGTCAGGAAACTGTTTCTGTGGACGATTTCCAGCTTCAGAATAGTTCCAAAATGACTTCAGGAATCCCAAGATGGGAAGAGCTGTGCAATTAAAACGGGCAGACGATATACAGACTTGAGGGCCAGGCAAACATCTTTCTAATGATAATAATGGAGCCAGGACACATTAGAGTTCTGGTTTTGTGTAATGGTAGCTATGTTACCTTATATTTTTTCCCTTTGACAAGACTTTTCTTTTTTATTTTTCAAGACTGGTTGTGTGTGTGTGTGTGTGTGTGTGTGTAGCCCTGGGTCTTGGAACTCACTTTTTAGACCAGGCTGGCCTCAAACTTAGAGGTTTACTTGCCTCTGCCTCCTGAGTTCTGGGATTAAAGGCTTGTGCCACCACTGCCGGGCAGCAAGACTTCTCTTATCCGATTTTTAATTTTTTGGTACATATTCCCATTTTCATGAATATTGTATATGGGAATTTTAAGATGTGTATAACTCACGTGAATACTTTTACCATGGGCCCATGTTCATGTTCCCTCTTTCTCTTCAGTAGGGATATGTCCTCAGCACCAACTACTCCTCCATCAGTGGATAAAGTAGACGGATTTTCTCGGAAGTCCGTCAGAAAAGCCAGACAGAAGAGGTCGCAAAGCTCCTCACAGTTTAGGTCTCAAGGCAAGCCCATTGAGCTCACACCTCTGCCACTGCTGAAAGGTAAGACCCATGAGTAGGTGCCATTGTCTTACCTTCCTCATCTGTCAGTGTCCTCAGATCATATCTGTGTACTTCCTCACATGCTGTATTTGAAGGGTTGAGAGGTTTCAGACCCTCAAGTTCCTGGATGTGACCAGGTCTACCCGATCTCCTTATTAAAGGGCTCAGCCAAAGAGACTTATCGTCCTGTAGGTGAAGTTTTGAATTAAGCTGGAAAACTAAATGGCAGAAATGTCTTGCCCCCTCCAACATTGGGGTGTGTGTGTGTACTTGCACATTATACACATGTGACAGTCAGAGGATTGTTGTACACATGTGACAGTCAGAGGACAGTTGGTGGGAGTTGGTTCTCTCCTTCCACCACA
Organism: Grammomys surdaster; assembly: GCF_004785775.1. NCBI lineage: Eukaryota > Metazoa > Chordata > Mammalia > Rodentia > Muridae > Grammomys > Grammomys surdaster. Next base: position 5,022,451 of record NW_021604585.1, on the reverse strand, counting down.
TGGGTTTTAGGAATAACTCAGGTGGTTCTGTTTGGCAACAAGGGCCTTTATCTGCTGAGTAGTCTTACTGACCCTATCTGCTTTTCAGTTCTTGATTTGCTTATTGACATGTATTACTTGCACTTTCTTGGTTGGAAAGTAGGCCCCAGTAAAAAGATACTAACTTGCATTAAAAGAAGTGGAGTTTGGAAAGACTGAATTTTAATTTTTTTTTTTCTGAATTTAAAATTTTAAAGATCAAAAAAGTGAGTTTATAACTAATAATAACATGCATCTATTTGTATTTTTACCTAGTATAAATATGTTCATAGTGATTATATTTGTGTGACACTTTAATTTTTAGAGTACATTTAGAGCAAGAATTTTCATTTCTTTGAACACAGAGTTTTATGTAGCCAAGGCTGCCTTGAACCCTGTGTCCTTTGCCTTAAAACTGGCTTTGAGCTGCTGATCTTTTTGCCTTTACTTCCCTGGTGCTGAGATTAGGCGTATGTACTACCAGGCCTGTCTAAGAGTGAGATTTTGATGTCAGCACTAATTTTTTTTTTCTTTCTAAATTATACCTTTTATTCTTTATATTTTGGTATGTGGTTACTCTATCCATTTTAATTTTAATCTGTTTACTTCATGATGGTGAAAGGAGTTATTTGAAATGTATCCTATCAATAGCTGGTATAGCGTTGAAACATCAGACTCTATCTTTGAAGGTGAGTTTTTGTCTGAGTATTTAACGATAAGGAAGAAGGGGGCACGAACAATGTAAAGGACTTCAGTAGCTCAGAGGACACCAGACAGCCTGTCTAGTGCACACCCTTCCCTCCCTCTAGCCCCCTGCCCCTCCCCCCTTTCTTTATCCTCCTGATTTTTGAGACAAAGTCTTGTTATGTAGCCCTGGCTGGCCTGTAACTCACAGTATAGACCAAGCTGGCCTTGAATTTGCAATGATCTTCCTGCCCCTCTTGTGTGCTGGGATCACAGATGTGTGCCATCACACTTGGCCAAACTGCATACTTCTGTAGCCGTGTGTGGAGTCAGAAGGTAGAAGAACAGCTGATGTTAGCCTCAGTTGTAGCTCAGGGTATTTCGGGGTCAGATCTTCCTATGGGAGCACTTTGTTTTTCTTTTCCTTTTTTTCTTGAGACAGGTTTTCTCTGTGTAGCCCTGGCTATCCTGGAACACACTCTGTAGACCAGGCTGGCCTCAAACTCAGAGATTCACCTGTCTCTGTCTCCCTAGTACTGGGATCAAAGGCCTGCACCACTGGGAACACTTTTTCTTTTCTTTTTTTTTCTTTCTTTTTTTTTTTTTTTTTCTTTTGGTTTTTCGAGACAGGGTTTCTCTGTGTAAGCCCTGGCTGTCCTGCTACTAACTCTGTAGACCAGGCTGGCCTCCAACTCAGAAATCCGCCTGCCTCTGCCTCCCAAGTGCTGGGATTAAAGGTGTGCGCCACCACTGTCCGGCGGGAACACTTTTTCTTAAGAGGAGAAATTCATAAATAAGATCTCAGTGTTTGTACTTGAAAATGGTAGAAACTATATTAATGTTGATTTTTGCAAAGGTAGTGTATGGGGTTAGAAAGGTGCATAGTGGTAGAGCTCTTGCCTGGCACTCCTGAGACTTTGGGTTTGATCTGTAGCACTGAGGAAAGAAAGGGAAAAGGATGATCTGACTGCCAAGTAGGAAGGAGGAGCTCTTGATAAGTTTTGAGGGAGAGAGCACTCCCTTCCTTCTTCCTTCCCTCCCTCCGTCCATCCCTGTCTCTCTGTCTCTCTGTCTCTCCCTGTTTAGACAGGGTCTAACTGTGTAGCTGGTTTGAAACTCAGAGAGATTGCCTTTGCCTGCCTCTGCCTTTCGAGTATGTGTCCCCATACCTGGATAGAAGATTTTTGACTTTAAGATTTTGGTAGTAAAAATGAGAATTGTTTGTATGAAGTTATAGGAAAAATGTGAAGGAAAATTCTAGGGAATAAATACAAAGGTCGGGAGACATACTGTTAACTTATTTAATCTGAAGTAGACATGGGATAGCTGTTGATGTCTGTGTCGGGGGAAGAGCTTTACTTCCAGCAAGCCCAGATTAAACCTTTAGGTTTAGAGAGAATCACTACGTTCATTCTTTCAGGCTCATGTAGTCCCTTGAATTAACTGTGCATTCATGGAAAGGTGTAAAGGGGCTTGTGGGAGAAAGATCTGAGTACACGTTTTATCTTATTCTTTCTTCTTGCTGTGATTATGCACAATTAAAGTAGACATAAGGTCTTCCATTAACCAGTCTTGGGATTAAAAGTTTGCACCAGCAGGCTCGCTCATTAACCATTTACAGTGGCAGGAAGTGTGTTCCTGTTGTTGAGTCTCTATTACAGCCATTCATCTACCGTCTTTTCATGCTCTCGGTGCCCCTCTGTCACCTCTCAGCCCCCAGCAACCAGATCTTTAGTAGCTCAAAGGAAACCAGACAACCTGAACTGCTAGTCCATTAGTGGACATCCATCCATTCCTCCCTTCATCTCTACCTCTTCTTTCCCCTGGTTTTTGAGGCAGTCTTGCTCTATAGTTTTGGCTGGCCTGGAACTCACAGTATTGACCAGGCTGAGCATTTTACTCTCTTTAAGACTGAGCAGTATTTCTGTTTATCACATGCTGTTCATCCTTCATTCATTCATTCATTCATTTTAGCTGTTGGGAATAATGCAAGCGTGAGAGTGTAGGTGTCTGTTGAGCGACCTCACTTTTCCTTTCTCTTGGGCACATCTGTAGAACTAGAATTGCTGGTTCATTTGTTTAGGTTTTGAAGTCTTGCTATGCAGTTTTCTATAGGAGCTGTATGTCTGTTATCAGTGTCCAGGAGTTCTGATTTTTCCACACCTCACCAGTGGGCTCTTCCTCCTTTACTGGCATTACCAAGGCTGTGACATTGCTTATTGGGATTCTGATGTGCATTTGTCTTCTACTTAGTGATGTCAAACATCCTTTATGAGGTTATTGGACAAATACATAGGTTTTTTTTTTTTTCTTTTTTCTTTTTCATGTTGGGGGTTGAAACCAGGGTCCGGTACATGCTAGGCAAGTGCTCTCATATTGAGCTACATTTTACTCAGCTCCTTTGTCTGAATTTTTAAAGTTATGTCTGGTAGCATTAAAACTTTTCTAAGAATAGGTTTTGTACATTTGCATATTTTATCAGCAGAGGAGAATTAGAGGACAGCTGGACCAGACACTACTCACTAATCCAGTTTCAGACAGCCTGACAGTGATTGTTGCATAGTTCACAGGATGTGGGGGCATGGTCTAGCAAGGGTTTTATACTTTGGCTTCTGGAGAACGACAGAGAGGAGCAGAGTCAGGTGCAGATATGGGAAGTATGTGTGCTTGGTTTCTGTAGTGCCTGAGGTACTTACCTGACTCTTGTGCTCTTCACAGCGGATTGGCTCATTTTTTTGCTCATCAACTTTTTGGAAGTAGTCTACCGAATAGAAAAGAACATAAAGAAAATATTTCTTTTCTAGAATTTGTTTGAAGCATTATTTTAGGAAGAAATAGAGTAAACCAAAATTAACTGTGTATAAATACTAAACAATAGATACAGCCTTAATTTTCTATAGCATTTCCCTGACCAATTCAGAAGGCTTGCTTGAATACAATATGCATTGTGATCAGATGTTGTGAATTTTGTTTTTATGATCTATTTTGAGTGTAGGTATGTGAGTGTTCTGCCTGCATCAGTGTGTGCATACCAGTGGAAGGTCTGATTACTTGGAGAACGATAACAGAAAATGAAGAGAACGTTTCCTTTTTGCCCCTCTTATAATAGTTGGTCTTCTGAAGCGTGAGTCCTTGGTGGCGGTTCTTTTTCTTCTGTGGAAAGCAACCCTAGCATGTGCTCCTCTGCACGTGGATACAGTGGCCTACCTTTTTCTCAGCTGTGTCTAATGAAATGATATGCTGACCTTTTAGACATTTGAGTTTTCTTTATTTCTATACTTCTCAAAGTTGTTTGGGGGTTACCTAAGACTTTTAAACCTTAGGACCCATTTTACTGTTAAGGAAATCCCAGTAAAAATTTAGTGTCTATTTATTTACTTGCTTACCTACCTACCTACTTACCTAACTATGTATCTATAATAAAGTTAAAATTTATGCCAAGGTTTGAACTACATCATTAGTGGCGCGAGTGCGCGCGCGGACACACACACACACACACACACACACACACACACCTATAATAGTAGCACTTGGGAGGCTGAGGCAGAGCTGTGAGTTTGAGGTTAGCCTGGCCTACACAGTGAGACCCTGCTTCAAAAAACCAGAAAAAAAAGAAGCCTCCTCTCACGGTTGATGTGGATGCTTTTTGTACTTGGAGCAGCTCAGGAAGCAGGCTTGTCCGATATCCTGGTTGGGAAAACTTAGAGCTTAGGCAAATCAGCAGCAGTGGTCCTGCCTGCTCCCTGGTTGGTTCCCCTCACCCTGTCCTGTCCCATGCCTTCCTTCCTTCTTTCCTCCTAGTTAGACCGTTTACAAGTTTAGATTTGAATGACATAGTTTGGAAAAACTGCCTCTCTGCAGAAGGGATTGTAATGAAAGTGGTGTCATTATTTCTGGCTTGTTTTTAGAGCATTTTGCAGATTCTTCAGGCATTTCAAGAACTATGGTGACTGGAGGCACCGTTCTGTAGAAAAGAATTCTTTGTCTCTGTGGTAGAATTCTTTCTAGTGAAAACACTTTTTAAAGTTTGTGCTACTAGGAACCCAGGGCCTTGTGCATGCCAGGCAAGTGCTGCATCACTGAGCGGTATCCCAGCTTGTAAAAACACCCCTTTCCTTTTTATTTCTGTGTGTGGCTGTTTTGCCTGCATTTAAGTCTGTGCTCCGTGTATGTACAGTGCCCACAGAAACTGAAAGAGGGCATTGGATCTTCTTGGACTGAAATTCAGGCAGTTGTGAGCTACCATGTGGGTGTGGAGAAGAGAACCCAGGTCCTCTGGAAGAGCATTCTCTTAACTCCTCAGCCATCTTTCCAGCCCCATAGAAACACTATTTCTGTGTCTGTGATGTGTGTAAGTTAGCTCACTCTCCACTGTATATATTGAGGTAGGGTCTTTCACTTGAGCTCACAGTTCCCTGATCAGGCTAGTTTGGCTGGCTAGGGATCCCCTGTGTCTGCTTCTGAGAGCTGGGGTTCAGGTGGGCCACCACTTGCCTGGCTTTTATGTGGGTGCTGGAGTTCTGGCAAGTGTTTTAGTCACTGAGCCATCTCTCTACCCCCTAAAACACTTAAACTTCAGTCCCAAAGATGAAGCTTCCATTTTTATTTTTGGAGTGACAGCTTGTAAGAACTTTTAAATTACCATCTAGAGCTAGTTTTGTGCTTTCTGATGACTGGATTCTTTTATCTTCTGCATCTACCTTGTGAAGTATAGAGTAGGATGTGCAGTATAATTGCAGGTCTGGTAATGGGCTGGAACACTCAAATGTTTTTATGAAAAGAACAGTTTTCTTAAGGCTGGTGTCCGGTACTGTAGCATTTCCATTGTCCTTGGGCTCTGCTAGGCCACAGGCATTGGAGCTTGTGCACTAGTTGTTTTGTCCTGGACAAGGGCGTTCCTTAAACCTTCTCTTCTGGTTTCTAACATGAGGATGGCACAGCGCAGTGGGGTGCCATGCCACTGAGTACCACCTGTTAGCCCTGAGCTGGCATTTCAGAAGGCAGTGTGTGAGTAATAGGTCAGTGTTAAGATGCTCTCCATGCAAAAACTTAAAATCAAGTGTTTCAAAATGATGAAACAAGAGCATAGTTTTGCAGTGACAAACTTTTTTCAACCTAAAAATTTAATGTCTGATTGAATTTATTGGAGTATCTATTTTGAATGTCTTTGGACTTTTCACTTTATACTGTTATATTGGCATCTTGATGTTTTTGAGAGTAAGCCTTTTTTTCAAAAAGAAGATTTTGTTTTATGTGCTTGTGAATGTATATGTATGTATATGAGCATGTTTATACCATGGACTATATGTGGAGGTCAGAAGGACAATTTGTGGGATTTGGTTTTCTCTTTCTACCTTGGGATTCCACAGATTGAACTGTGGTCATCAGACTTGGCAGCAAGCACTTTTACCTGTTAATCCATATTGCCTGTCTCTCTTACCTGTTTTTAAATGGGAGAATTTCATAGTATTTTCAGGTTCTCAAAGGGATATCTGATAAAAATAGAGTGAGAATTATTGGTCTGTTTGTATCGTAGATTGATGGTTTGTGTTCTTTAGGTAGCTAAACTTGTGTGTGTGTATGTATTTGGTTTAAAAAAATAGCTATGAGTTTTGCTTTGAGCTAAAAGAACATGTATAAGTTAACACTAAAATTGTTCTGCACTATTGGAGGAACATGGTAGTATTTTTCTTTCAGGAAAGGAATGGTAAAGAGTCTTCTTACAACCAAGTGTCACACTGTACTTTCATGTGTGAAAGGTTACACTCAATTTATTTGCTTTTAGGTAAGAGTGTTTCTCTTTCTTTTTTATTTTTAGGTTTATTTTTAATTATATACATGCGTGTGTCTCTGTTAGTGTATATACACAAGTATCAGAAGCCAGAAGAGGGTGTTAGACTCCATGAGGCTGGAGTTTGAGACAGGAGCTACTCAGTGAGTGTGGGCCCTGAATTCAGGTCCTCTGTAAGAGCAGACAGCACTCTTAACCATTGAGCCTAATTATTTACTTCTGTGGCATAGAGAATTATCATACAGTTATGTGAGCCCAAAGTCAGAAAACGAGTGTTCATAATTTAGGCTTAAAAGTAGAATACTAGTTTGGAATCATACTCGTTTCTATGGTGTCTGATGAGCATGGGTTGAATATTCCTTCATTGAGCAGAAGTGTTTGAGATTGTGGAGTTTGGAATGTTTGTGTCTACAGTATCCTCGAACACAGTGATTAGAGGTTATCGTCTCCTGCCTCTCTGTGCACTAGAAAAATCTGAGCATATAGGTCAGCAATTTAACTTTACTTTTTTAGAAAAACCCAGTTGTAAACTTTTTATTGTAAATTAAAAGTGAACTTCTTAGCCAAGCATGGTGGTGCTTTTAATTGTAGCACTTTTTAGGTAGAGGCAGGCAGGTCTCTGAGTTTGAGGTCAGCCTGGTCTACAGAGTGAGTTTCTGGACAGCCAGGGCTGTTACACAGTGAAATCCTGATTCGAAAACCAACCCAACCCAACCCAACCCAACCCAACCCAACCCAACCCAACCC
>NW_021604585.1:5014792-5015201 GCF_004785775.1 Grammomys surdaster | reverse complement strand
CCAACCCAACCCAACCCAACCCAACCCAACCCAACCCAACCCAACCCCCACTTAAAATAGCTAAGCATAGTAGCACATGCCATTAATCCTAGCAGTTGATAGGAATAAGCAGGCATACATAGGAAATTCAGCCTAAATAGGAAAATTCCATGCCTTGGAGTTACATAGTGAGAACCTGTTTTAAAAACAAAACAAATTTTAAAAACAAAGGGGCTGGAGAGACAGTCAAGGATTAACCCTGCCCACTCTTCCAGAGGACCAGGCCCAATTCCTAGCACTCATACAGCAGCTTACAACCATCCCTGGGAATCTGACACCTTCTTCCAGCCTTCGCAAGAACAGCAAGCACGTGGTGCCTAGATACTCAAAAAGGCAAACACACACACACACACACACACACACACACACA
>NW_021604585.1:4989981-5014692 GCF_004785775.1 Grammomys surdaster | reverse complement strand
AATTTAAAAACCTTTGAAAGTGGATTGAGCAAAACCAGACTTCAAAATAGTTACTATTGAAAAGAGACATGTTTAAGTAAAAATAATTAAAACCTTTTGTCTTGATACTGGAATTTCATGTTTATTTTTCTCACTGGATGACCAGATGGTAGGGATGGTGATCCAACATTTATGCAGCCTTGCCCTTCTCAGGCTCCCAGCTGGACGTGTTCTCAGCTGGTGGGTTGACTGCTTTTGTCTATTTGCTGTTGGTAGTTTAAGGTCATCAGAGTATCTGCATTGGAAATTGCCACGTGATGTAATTTTGAGGGAGCCGTTGCCTTGGGGTCTCATCTTGGTTTTCCTTATTTTCTTCATTACCACCTTCTTCAGGCTGTCTTTGGCATGGATGGCCCCTACAGAATTGCAGACTGTTCTCCTTTGTATATTCCATCTCTCTGGTTTATTTGTTCTCCTGCAGCCTGTTGTCAGTTTTCCCCATCAATTCTCCTACACAAGAGGCTTGGGATCCTGTGGTAGAGAGTCACGGAGGAGGTGTCTCTGCATACAGTAAGGTGGGAACCTTCTTCTCGATTCTTTTGGGGGAGTTCCCTCATTCTCTTTCCTACTTTCATCATTCTAGTGCTTCTTCTGGAACCTTGTGCATGGGTCTACTCTTCAGTGAGGTTACTGACTTGAACTGGACATGCGTGAGGGCCTGTAAGATTTGCTACATGGACATCTTCCCACTCTCCATCAGTGATGTGAAACGCTAGTGCTGGTGTGGCCTGATTATTTTCTTGAGGTTATTCTTCTGGACTGGCAGTATGGTAGATACATATCTGAAGCCAAAAAGGAAGCCTTAGCTTCATTCTGTTGATGAATGCTACATATCTTCTTAAAAGCATTTGGTCCTAAAAACTTGTGACCCGGCCAGCAGGTGCTACTAACATGAGGCTACCAAGCCTGTGCTGCTCCCTGTGCTGCTCCCTGTGCTGCTGCTGTCTGTGGTGTCATGTTCCCTGTGAGCACTGCTGAGGGCTGGGGCTGGTGGCTGCTAGGTTTTGGTCTTTTGCTCACAGTTGGATGGTGGTAAATGGCTGTCTCTGAGATGTGGCTGTGGTAGGGTTGGTTGTTCAGGGCTCTCTGGTCTACTCTTGATTCTGATGGAACTCTGTGTAACTTTCATTCTTCCAAAATTGTACTACTAGCCTGCTGTTGACCAGAAGTCCAAACATAAATAGTTGATTACCATACATTTTTATGAGATGTATGGGTTATATACTGTGATGAAAAGGACATGAGAAATGTCGGAGACCATAGTTTACTGCCTGTTGTAATTAACTAGAAAGATGGACTACTTATGTAGATGTCACACAGCTTTAAGCAGATACTGGCAACTCTTGAGTTCACAGCAGGAGCAGTAGGAGGTGCATATGAAATTATAGTAATGAAGTATGGACTGTGGCTAATTTTATGTAGTTAGGATTTAATAATGGGCTTTCTCTCTAAATACAAGGTCTTATTATGCCAGGTCTTTTTTTTTTTTAAATCCTGACTGGCCTTGAACTTGTGATCCATCATCCTCTTCAGCTTCTTCAGTAATTGGGATTATGCTTGCACTACTGCATTTGGTTTAAGTACTGTATTTTTATGTGCCTTTACATTTCTCTAGTTGAGAATGGCATCATGTGTAATTTGTGCTTATGTTTCCAAATTTTGACAAGTGTTAGGATTGTATAGGATTTATGTATGTTTTATAGTAGCGAGTGATAAAGTAGATGATGCTGTATTATATATTTTATGCACTCCTGACAGTTTTCCTTAAGTCTTGGTATCTCTAGGCTATATTTGTTTGTTTGTTTGTTTTTTCCCTATTTTTAAAATGTTACAAATTGCTGGGCGGTGGTGGCGCACGCCTTTAATCCCAGCACTTGGGAGGCAGAGGCAGGCGAATTTCTTAGTTCGAGGCCAGCCTGGTCTACAGAGTGAGTTCCAGGACAGCCAGGGCTACACAGAGAAACCCCGTCTCGAAAAACCAAAACCAAAAAAAAAAAAAAAAAAGTTACAAATTTCTCCCCATTCCTTAAACCATTCTCCATGTAAAGTGGACATGTGTAGCTTAAATCTGTATTCTTCAAGGGATAGCTGTATCTGAATATCTTGAAGATTTGACCTAAGTCTAAACATGAATTTCTTTTGTTTTATTTATAACTTATAAATATAGCATATTAGGAAGCTCAGATAATAGTTAGAGAATGCATGTATTTTGACTGCAGCCCAAATGTTGCGTAAGGTCAGGTGGAATTTCCAGTTGTAGATTTTGTAGCAGTTTGAGTTTGAGAATGTCTTGTTATGGGTATTCACTCCCAGTTCTTCACTTGCAAGTTCCATCTAGCTGGGACCTTGTGCACTGTGCACAGTTTCAAAAGCTTCCTAGAATGGCAAAGTTCCCTTGTGTAGATTTTTATTTTGAAGGAGAGAATTCGTTGCTTTTGCCAGGTTCTCACAGACTCCCTTCAGTTCTTGCTCCTTCTCATTAGACAAATGCCTCAGCTTAGACTGGCGTGTTGAGAGCTATCCTTGGTATTTTGTTTTTGAGTATTGTGTTAGTGACGTGCGTGTTTATGTGTGAAACATTTTAAACTACAAAAAGAATTAATAATTGCATGAGTCTTTCTATGATGTCACCAAGACAGGTCATATAAATACTGAAGTACCGGTGAATGTGAGCCGGTTCCTTTATACATAGAACTTTTCCTTGTCTGCTTATCATTCTTCAAGTTTTAACTCAAATGAGACCTCTTTCAAGTTTCTTACCCTGTCTTCTCCCCCTTTTCCGTTCTCCTGTAGCTCAGGCTGGCTTCAAGCTTCTTATGTAGTTGAAGATGACCTTGAATTTCTTATCTATACCTTTTAAATGCTGGAATTGTCTATTTTTTGGCAGGCTCCTGTAGTTGTGGCTAGCCCTGAACTTGTGTTGGCCCTGTAGCCTCAGCCTGCTGGGATTGCTGCTGAGAGACACCATGGCCACCATCCACCTTCCAATTCCTTTATTTCTCCCCTTCTCCCGCCTTTTTTCTCCTCAAGACAAGGCTTCTCTGTGTATCCTTGGCTGTCCTGGAACTCACTTTGTAGACCTGGCTGACCTCGGACTCACAGGGATCCGCCTGCCTCAGCCTCCTGAGTGCTGGGATTAAAGGTGAGCACTGCTGTGGGCTTCCTAATATGTCTTATGATCAGAACATTGATCTTTGTTACCTGTTTGTTGTCTGTCTTCTTTCATGATTGAAATGTAATTTTTGTTGTAGACTACTCTTTTCTATCAATTGCTGTTAAGAGAGAGACTTATGCATAGCTGACCAAATTCAGTGACTGATTCTTAGTAATAGTGAACACTGATAGTTAATGCATTGGTTGACGATTTGCTTGATAAGTAATAGTAAGATTGGTACTTATTTTTTCTTCTGAGATAGTGAAGTTAAAAAAAAAAAGCTGGTTTTAATACAAGATAAGATTTGATGCAAATTTTATTTTATTCTTGATACCAACTTCTAAACCTATTTGATGGAACCTTTTAGATTTTAAAAAAGGATTTATTTTACTTTTTGTATATAAGTGTTTTGCCTACCTGTATGCATGTGCACCATGTGTTTGTGTTTGGTGCCCGTGGAGATCAGAAGATGGTCCTTCATTCTGTGGAACTGGAGTTAGAGATGGCTGTGAGCTGCCATGTGGGTGCTGCGAACTGAACCTGGGTCCTCTGCATCAGTTCTTAACCATTGAACCATCCTTCTAGCCTTGAAACCTTTTTATTACTAGTTTAGCTTTTGCTGTTATTTTGTTTGTTTTTGTGAGACAGGGTTAAAGGCATGGGCCACTATGCTGGTAACCCCTTTCTATTTTTAAAGGATCAAATTTGAGTGGTTATTTGAAATCCTGCACATGACTTTGTGCTGTGTTAATCTAAATGTTTCAGGGCGAGAAAAGAATCCATGTCTTATGGAGGAAGAAGGGAAGTGCCTCTCATATGTGCCAGACATAGAGGGCTGTTGCTGGTTCATTACTTTGTTCTGCAGAAGCGCTAACGAAGGTACAAAGAGGCTGGTTTTTGGTGGTCTGAGACTGGCTGTAGATTGATCAGATCACCAGACTTCCTTCGTCTGGCTTGTGGAGAACATTCGTATCCAAGTATTATGATGGGCTTTTGAAGTGATGCTCATATGGTCAGATTTCCTCATTCATAAAATGTCTATTTTCTATTCATAATGACATCATTAGAAATTAAATTTTTAGGTGGATTTCTGAGTTCGAGGCCAGTCTGGTCTACAGAGTGAGTTCCAGGACAGCCAGGGCTACACAGAGAAACCCTGTCTTGAAAAAACAAAAAAAAAACAAAAAAACAAACAAAACAAACAAACAAACAAAACAAAAACAAACAACCAAGAAATTAAATTTTTTAGTGCTTGTTTTGATCAGTAAAAATTTTGGATGATTTTTAAGAAAAGGCCTAGGATAGTTCTTAGGTTTGAGCTCTTAGGTTTGTAAAGTTATCCCTTCCAATTAAGATTTTGTTTCAATATTTTATAATTGAAGATTTTTTCCCTTCAGAATTATGGGATCTTATTTTCATGTTACAGTAGAACTAAGCATGTAGTGAAGAACCTTTCCTGAAAACATGTAATTTGTGTGCTTTACTTAAGTTAGTGAGAGGCTTCAATTCAGTAAGATTGTAGGTATGGCTGTGACATGCACTTGGAAACCTTGGGTCTATGCACCTTTTCTACTTTGAAATGGGAAAGTAATAGGACCTACCTGATAAGAGTCACGTTAAATGCCCAGAAGTATTTGGTTTAGGCAGGGCCGGGCATACTGTAGAAATTGAAGACTATTAATGGTTATAATTAATAACCATTAATGGTTACAGAAAAACTGCGCAATGGGAAGTACTTATCCCTTTAATACGTTACATTTAAGGATGGAAACAGTGGAGCAGGCAGAGCTGTGAGGGTTAGGCCTAAGAGCAGAATGGAGCTGGTTCTGATGGGGTCATTGTTACTAATGCAGTGTCACACAGACTGCTTGTGAGGATCAGCACCTAGAGTGGGTCAGAGTTACCTTCAGTAATTCCATTTATAGACAGGTAGAAGGCAAAATTATTGATGAGTACATGAATTTTAGTAGTTATTTGTCTACCAGGTCAGGTTCTCAAACTTACCTTGGTAGTTGCTTATTCTAATAGGTAAAATAGAACTTGCTTTGTATTTGGACTGTTAGCTGAATCTACAGACATGTGAGTACACAAGCACAGGCCTTTAGGAAGAGGGGGTACTTGAAGAATCGAACATCTACAAAGTTATCTTTGCACTCCTCTGTCTCTGGCCCATCTACCAGCTTGCACTTGGCTGGAATACTGCTTTGTTTTCAACTTGTTACTTAGAGGAGTGAGGGACTGTGTGTGTGTTGGGAGCCGAGGTTTCCCAGGCTCCAATACCTTCTCTGTTACAGCCATTAATAAATGAAGCCAGGTCAGGCCTGGGGCTAATGTAAGACATTGCTTGTACTGTGTTGGGATGGTATACTGAGTGAGCCATCCTACTCCTGACTTGAAGAACTTTGAAAGGTTTAAGGGGATTATAGGGAGCAGGAAGAGCAGGACTTGGCCAGCTTTAGGACCTTAGAGTGGTGGGGAATGGCCTAGGTCAGGAATCCAGGAGTTGGAAGAAGGCCAAGTAGGAAGCCAAGGTGAGTTACTCTGTTTCAGAGAAGGTGTGCCAGCCACAGAAGGAAGGCTTGGCACACTAGGAGTGGCTTGCTAGAACACTCTACTTTGCTTCCTTTGGGGAACAAGCTTATTGTAAGAAACAGCTTGGGTTCAAGTCTAGATGGTCATTTAGTTTGCTGAACTAAATTATTTGGCACTTGGAATTGAATTTTTGTAGAACAGGATTCATTTTTCAATGTTTTCAGGGCTGACCTTTTGGCACTAGACAACCAATTGTCTCTTCCCCTGGGAAGATCACCTCTCCTCTTTCAGCTTTCCTCAGTTTCTTCCACTTCTTTGTGTAGGGTTGAGGCCTCCTGGATTAGTTAGTGCCAAAAAAAAATCATTGTGCTTTTTCCAGGGCACAGTGACACATTCTTGTAAGTAATTCTAGCACTTGAGGATGAGGCCAAATCAGGAGGTCAAGGCCAATCTTTGCTACATAGTGAATTCTTGTCCATCCTGGACTACATGACATGAGACTCTCAAAAGTGAAAGGATAAGTGGCTGGAGAGATGGCTCAGGGGTTAAGCACACTTGCTGTTCTTGGAGAGGATCTAAGTTTGGTTCCCAGCATCCACATTGTCTTACAGTCACCTGTAAGGACAGCTGTAGGGATCTGGTGTTCTTTGCTGGCCTCTGCAGTAAATAAAAGAAGTTCACCTTGATCTGTCCTGTCAACATGAATGTTAGAGTACATTTGTTCACATCCTTTTTAATTAATTAGACTTTTAATTCTTTCTTTCTTTAGTGTTTTGGCGGAGTTTGTGTTCCACACCATGTGTAGGGAGGTGAGAGGTCAGCGGTGCAGAGCTAGGCTTCTCTCTCCACCTTTATGTTGGCTTGAACTCAGGCTATTAGGCTGGCAAGTACTCTTCCTGCTGAGCCTTCTCATTGGCTTTCTTTTGTTTGCTTCTTGAGATGTTTTACTCTATATCCCAGTCTGGCCTGGAACTCACAGACTTAGTGCTGGGTGTACCACCATGCCTGACTGTTGTGTCCTATGGCTTTTAGTGCTCACCTTCCAGTTTGGGGTTGTGCTGGCTAGTTCTGGCAACCTGACACAAGCTAGAGTCATCTGGGAAGAGGGAACCTCAATTGAGAAAAATACCTCCATCAGATGGTCCTGTAGGTAAGTCTGTGAGGATTGATGTGAGAGGACCCAGTCACTGTGGGCACTGCCGCATCTGGGCGGGTGGCCCTGGGTTGTATAAGAAAGCAGATTGAGCAAGTCATGAAGAGTAAGCCCGCAAGCATGTTCTTCCATGGGCTCTGCTTCAGCTCCTTCCTCCCAGTTCGAGCCTTGAGTTTCTGCCCTGACTTCCTTTGCTCAGTGATGGATTAGATAGAACCTGTAAGCCAAGTCAACTCTTTCTGTCTTCACAGGTTGCTTTTGGTTATGATGTTTTATCCCAGCAACAGGAAGCAAGCTAGGATAGGGTCTAATCTTTAGGTTATTGATACCTCTAAGACTGTACTTTTTGAAGTGCCGTGATGGAACCTAGTATCTTACATTTTTGCCAGGTAATCACCCTGCCCTGGTGCTTTACTACTGTCTTGGTATCATCATGTTCTCAGAGTCATTAAAAACTCATCCTACAAACCCATCCAAAAGTACTGCTGTTTGTAATGCTGGCTTATCACTTAGAACTAATATGTGATAGGCTTCCGGACAGGACATAACCATAGTACTTGCATGCCCACTGCACATGTTATCTGTGTATGACCTGTACAAGATTGGGCTTATCAACATTCCATTGTATGTGGGGAGGAGCACATGAGGGTCCCTACCCCTCTCTAGTGGATTATGGGGAGTTAGTGGTTGCTGGGAGAGGCATGGCATTTTCTTTATGTTGAAGCCACTGATAAAGTTGCCCAAGCTTCAGTAAATATGCCCCACTGATGTTCATGCAAACAACCAAAACTAAACTAAGTGAGTCGCACTCCAACACAAAGGAGCTCAAAGTGGGAATAGGGCTTGTTGGGAAGAAAAAAGGTGTCTTTAGTCTTTGTTCATATGTGTCTCCATCTGTGAGTGTTCATGTGTGTATCCATATGTTTGTCTGTGAGTGCAGGGTGTGTGCTTGCCATGTATTGATGCGAAGGTCAGAAGACAACCTCAGGTGCTGGTCCTTGCTTTTCATCTTGAGTCAGAATTTCTCGTTCACTGCTGTGTAGGTCAGGCTACCTGGCCTGTGAGCTTCTGGAACTTGTCTCCATCTCTTACCTCATATGTGAGCACCTTGGATCCGAACTCAGGTCCTCAAGTTTTCACAGCAGGCTTTTTTTCTGATTGTCTGAGACAGGTTATCTCTGAAGCCCTGGCTGTCCCAGCACGTCTGAGTGGACCAGTCTAGTCTTAATTCATAGAAATCAAAGGTGTGTGCCACCACACCTCGCCCACATAGCAGGCTTATAAACCACTGATCTGACTTTCCAGCCCAGAAAACAGGATCCAGTGAGAGAGGATGACAAGAAAGGGCAATGGGGTGAAATGACAAATTTATTATATACATGAAAGAAACTGTAAAGACGTGAAAAAGAAATGAATAATATGTAGGCTGTTTTAAGAAAGCTTAAATATACCTTAGTCAAAAGCAAGTTAAGATGAAGATTTAAAACTCAATAGCCTCAAATTGGGAAACAGTTGAACTTCGGGAGAGCCATCTGTAACTTTTCCAGTGTGTAGATAGATCTCTAATGTAGCACTTGGTTCGAGACAGGGTTTCTCTGTGTAGCCCTGGCTGTCCTGGAACTCACTCTGTAGACCAGGCTAGCCTCGAACTCTCGAACTCAGAAATCCACCTGCCTCTGCCTCCCAAGTGCTGGGATTAAAGGTGTGCGCCACCACCGCCCAGCGACTCAGAGTTCTTTAAGACTATTGAATGGAGCTATACTGTATTGTATTTAGATGAGGATTTGGTGTTGTTACAGATAGTTCAGCTAAAGTGGAATTTATATAAGGTTTCCTGGTTTAGTGGAGGATTCTTGGGATGGGATGCTTTAGACACTTTAAGAGTATTTAATATCCTTACACACTTTGTTTACTTGTTGTGTGCATACATGTGCCGTGGAGATGACAGCTTGTAGGGGCAAATCTCTCTCTCTTCACTGTGTGTGTTCTGGTGATTTCGGTGCTCAGGCTTGGTGGTGTGTGCTTTTACCCACTAAATCATTCTGCTTGTCCTACATACTTTGTCTTAGGAGTGCTGGATTATATTTACACTCTTGAATTAAGGTGAGCTTTCTTTGAAGCAGGTTTAAAAAGTTTTGTCATGATAACCTGCTTGTCATGTTGCCACGGATGGAGTCTAAGTAGTGACCTCACTTAACTCATTTCTTTCAGAGACCTCACCTTCTCATTAAAATACTTTAGTGGACTGTAGAATTTAACTCACTCATTTAAATTTTTTTGATGGACCAGACATTGTCGTAGAAATGCAGCAGTAAGCAAAACAGAGTGGGTCTTTGCTCTTGCAAGGGATCTGTAATGATTAGTTCCAACAGAACTCTGATAGTGATGAGTTCTGTTGGAAAACAAAGGAGCTTCTTGGAGGAAGTAAGGCTTCTGCTGAGATCTAAAGATAGAGGTAGATTGATGAGATTCTTTTTCTTTGAAAAAGGATCTCATAACTTATTATGATGCAGAAGCTGGCCTTGAACTCCTGATCCTCCTGCTTCCACTCCCAACTGCTGGGATTATAGTCATATATTTACACACCTGGCTGAGATTTGTCTTCTGAAAACATCATTAGGACCAGAAATCACATTGGTGAAATTATTAAAGTTGTAGGAGCCAAATCATCTAGACTACAGTTTGTCTTTTTTCTCAGGGTAGTTGTATGCCCACAGAGTACAATTCACCTGTAGAACCTTCTCTCCAGACGGAAGCATAATGTTTTCCTTCACTTTTGTTCTTGTGTAATGTGTGTGTGTGTGTGTGTGTGTGTGGTGTGTGTGGTGTGTGTGTGTGTGTAGTTGGTTGATGGGACGTTCAGTAACAAAATGGAATATTTCTTTGAAATGGCCTTATTGTTAGAGTGGAAATTTATTAAAATCTATTTTCTCCTTTTTTAAAATGGCACAGGAGATCGCACCTATGGACTTGCATGTGGTAGGTAGTTACTCTACCTCTGCGCTACATCCTTAGTCTAGAGTTGGGGTTTAAACAGTTGTCATCGTAACATTGTATTTGTCATTTTTTATGCTCTTGAGGTTTTTTTTTTGAAAACTAGTCAGTTAATAATTGTTTGCTTTTTAAAAGTATTGCAATTTTCAATTGGAAAACATAAATAAGTCATGTCTTTCTAAAATTAAATCCAATCTATAGTTTTAATTTTATGCTGTTTTGATGTTCTCAGATGCTAGCTACCAAGTCTTTATAGTATATGCTCTTAGGTTTCATGTGGTTGTTTAATAGCTTTGTTTTGTGTTTGTGAAAGGGTCTTGTTCTGGGCTGTCCTCAGACTTATTTCTGGCAATTTTCCAACTTCAGCTTCTCAAGCCCTGAACTATTGACAAAAGCTACCACACTGCCTTCACAGCTTTTAATTCACTGTTTGATGAGCCACTTCTTGGAAATGATGGACATGATACAGTAATTAAACTGGAAGGCAAAGGTTTAGAGGATTAGAACTAGACTTACTTTTTGTTTTAAGAACTAGAATTCCTGTTAGCATCTGCCTTAATGAGGGTTTCCATTGCTGCAGTAAAACGCCATGATCAAAAAAGAAGTGGAGGAGAAAGAGACTCAAGCACAGCAGAAACCTGGAAGCAGGAGGCCATGGAGAGGTGCTGCTTACTGGCTTGCTCCTCATGGCTTGCTCAGCCTGCATTCTTAGAGAACCCAGGAGCACCAGCCCAGGGATGGCACCCCCACCCAATGAGCTGGGCTCTCCCCATCTATCACTCATTAAGAAAATGCCTTATATACTTGTTTACAGCCTGGTCTTGTAGAGGCATTTTCTCAATTGAGGTTCCCTCCTCTCAGATGACTAGCTTATGTCAAGATGAAATAAAACCAGCCTGAGCAGCATCCACAGAAATGTATTCAGTGAGACCGTAAGTAGCAGTAAACCACAGTGAGGCAAGGCGATAAACGTTTGTGCTTTAGTTAAGATTATTATGCAGATTAGAAATATATAATTGAAAGATTTCAAATATGACAGTTTGAATATAAGTTAACTGAATTCGTCCTGTCACTTGCTGTTTAACATCTTCCTGTCCTAGCTGGGTGGCACATGCCTTTAATCCCAGCACTTGGGAATCCAGGCAGACAGATTTCTGTATCTTCTGGGCTATCCTGGTCTATATAGAGAGTTCCAGGGTAGCTAAGGATACATAGTGAGACCCTGTTTCCTTACTTCCCCAAGTTTTTTTCTTTCTGTTATAACAAAAATTATCAAGACTTTTCTGTATATAGTTTGTATTTGAGTGCTTTCCTGCTGGAAACAGAACCGGGTTTGTGACACTTTACCCAAGGCAAAGAGATCATTTACCTGAAGAGTCTAACCAGGTAAATAAAAGGACCAGGGAGCTTTTGGAGCTTTTGATAACAGTGTCTAACTGACCACTTTTGTGCTTAAATGGTTAGTGGATTTCAGAGTGATTATAGTCATTTTCCAACAGCATACCTGGGTGTGTGACTCTATACTTGATAATAATCTATTTTTAAATCAATTAGTTCAAATAATCTTTAAAGCTTCATTTACTTTACATCATACCTAGAGTAGTTATCTGTCTCTCTTGGTCAGGTAGTCGTGAAGTTTTGTCTGATTCATTTGGAGAAGGTTAGTGGTTAATACCTTCCCCCAGAGTACCGTCAGTTGTGAGGACTGTTGCGAGTTAGTGTAGCTTACACTAGAAATACTGAGGAATGCTATATGGAAAGGCTGTAGTTATATATAGTATGCATTGTATAGAAATCGTAGCTGTTAGTGGTTTTGTTACCACTTATTTTATAGCTGTTTCTTACCTGATCTTACGACTTGGTTCTCAGTTGGGTTTTGTGAATAGTATCTTTTTGTGTGCTGTGTTCAGAAATGTGAGTGTTTGCTTTTCAAAATCTATTTAGTCTTATTGACTACATCAGGTAAAATGATAAATCACTATATAACCTTTGCTTAGTGTGCTTTACAAAGCAGCTAACAAGGAGTTTTGGGTAGCATTTGAAAGCTGTCAAAATGAGTAGGTGACTGAACCTAAGGAGTAGTCTAGCCAAGTGTGAGCTCCCTGTGTTAGACAGATGTTACAGCTTTGCGTTCACCTGTCTTCTCCAGCTGGCATGGCAAGTTGGAGTGGGCGGAGACTGGGGAATTAGATGTGTGTCATGACACTGGTTATCATCATTGTGAAATGTCAGGGGGCACTGTTGGTGGTTGCCAGTTATAGTTAAGTGGTTAGTGGGTGCTACCTGGATAGAAAGGAAATAGCTGTTATCCTAACAGTTTATGTTAAGTAGGAACATAAGCCACTTTCAAAAAAGTTTTTAGGAGTTGTACAAAAGTATCTTTGTAGCAGGTGGCCTAGAATATGTATTTTAAACTTTTTCATCATCTGTGAATTTTTACTTAGAGCTATTTTTATGAGAAAGTAGGATTTGAGCACATTGTAATTTTGATTAGCGTTGAAACCTGAATTTAGTTGAATGTACGTAGATGTTTTTTCTTCCCTCTGAAAAGTTGCGGTTATTACAGTGTCCACTTGTAATGAGAATTATAAAATGAACTTGTCCTTGACCTGCCTTCAGTTCCTGCCAAGCTGAGAAAAGGCATTCATCTTTGTTCATTTTGTCTTTCTCTTGGACAAATGACCACAAAGCCTGCTTGCCCACCTGTGAGGTGGTGGAGCATCCACCTTGCAGGACTCTTGTAAGGGGGATGTGTGTAGAATCCCTTTAATAGAACTGACAGCCGGGAGGGGTTGGTAATGGACAGTTGTCATGGTTATGTCCTCGAGGTCACGGTCAAGGCCACTCTTGCCAGTGTTTGTTGGTATCTGGGAAGGATCCCCGCTCCGTCCTTGCTGAGGCAGAAAAGCAGTTTCTCCTGTGAGTGCATCAATGCTGGTTTTCTTTGTATACATTCATTCCTGTAGTGCCTCACAGTGCCTGCTGGAGGTGTGCCATAAGCTCACCTGTCTCTTTAAAGACAGGGTTTACTGTTAAGATCTACTCTGGGTAGCCTGAGCGGTGATGTTTTGGCAGAGCGCAGTCTCTGAAAGGCCCCTGATTCTTAAAGGTTGCCAAGCACCGTGTAAGGTCCTGGGTCTAAGTTTCCTTTTCTGGTTTTGCTATCCATCTCTTCATGTGTATCTGAGGCTGACATGTGGGAGATGTGGGATAAGCACTTATTGAATGAGTGTGGCAATGCATATATATCAAGATTTGTGTGTCTTTACTAGCTAACATTTATTTGCTTTCCCTGAGGAGCAGATACAGTACACACGCTTTGAGTAACCTCATTGCAGCCTGAGCAATAAAACCAATTGCATTTTCTGTCACGTTTGTGCCTTAGGCTGGGCACAGATTTGATGTTCCCCAGAATTGCTGCTGGGACTAACCTGAAACCTTTCAGCTCCTTTCCCTGAAGTGTGCTAGAGGAGAATGGGAATGGGAGGGACCAGGGCTGTAAGGCACCGGCTTCATGTGGTCTCTTGGGTCCATGTGAGTGGAAGGGGATCGATCCTGAGGGAGAGTGGTATTCTGTTCCTCCTCTCTCTCCCCTTTTTTGAGACAGGGTCTCTCTCCAGGGACAATCCTGGCTTTCTTGGAACTCTGTATGTAGATCAGGGCGGCCTAGAAATCATAGAGAACTTTCTGTCTCTTGCTAGGATTAAATGTGAGTGCCACCATGAAGCTTGGCTTCCCTTTTCCTATTCTGGCTTCTCAGTTGCACCATAAAAGTTGAGACTCTAAAAGGTTCCACTCTTTTATGAGTAAGCATTTGTCTGCACATCTGTATATGCACACATGTGTACCTGGTACCTGGTGTCCACAGAGGTCAGAAGAAAGCATTGGAGCTCCTAGAAGTA
This sequence comes from Grammomys surdaster, assembly GCF_004785775.1. Lineage (NCBI taxonomy): Eukaryota > Metazoa > Chordata > Mammalia > Rodentia > Muridae > Grammomys > Grammomys surdaster. The sequence goes on along the minus strand of NW_021604585.1, from coordinate 5,000,918 downwards.
CAGTTGCAGATGGTTTGTGAACTGCCACGTGGGTGCTGGGAATTGAACCCAGGTCCTTTGCAAGAACAGCCAGTGCTTTTAATCCCAGCTCAGAAAATTTTAAAAACTGCTTTTCGTGTTGTTTTGGTTTTTCGAGACAGGGTTTCTCTGTGTAGCCCTGGCTGTCCTGGAACTCACTCTGTAGACCAGGCTACCTTTGAACTCAGAAATCCACCTGCCTCTGCCTCCCAAGTGTTGGGATTAAAGGTGTGTGCCACCACTGTCTGGCAAAAACTGCTTTTCATTTTAGATTTAAACAGATGCAGTTAAAAAGGAAAAGTTTGAGTTTGCAATTATAGGAATCCTTTCTTCTGTCTCCTGCCTCCTGCTGATGCATAAGCAGTACACTTTTTAATATATAGGAAGAGTTTTAAGTGATCTCTGCCTTCTTTCTGTTGTATAAGATTAGGTAGAAGGATTTGATGGGGTTTCACATTTTTTTGGTTGCTTAATTTTTTTCTTTGATATTTATTTTTAGTTTTATTTGTTTGGGTATTTTCTTTGCATGTGTGTCTGGTACAAAATGTGCATGAAGTACCTGAAGAAACCATAAGAGGTATGTTATTCTGCTGGAACTGGAGCTATAGAGCTGGATGTGCTGGGAACTTAACCCAGGTCCTTTGGAAGAACAGTTAGTGCTTTTAACCTCTCTGAGTCACTCTCTGGTCCCTTCTTCCCCATTTTGAGAGAGGCTCTGCTCTATCCCAGACTAGCTTGGAATTTGCCACTCTGTAGGCCAGGTTGGTTTTGAACACACCCAATACTGCCTCATTTTTCCTACATGTAGTCCCCATGGATAGGCGTAAGTTGCCATGCTCAGGAGGTTTTCCTGTATTTTTGGGTAACAGAGACATTGGTTATATTTTTAAAAGGTTGTACAACATTTAGGGAGATTTTCTTTAACTAGGAAATTCATTTTCAAAGCTCTTTACTTTCTGGAAGCTTGACTTCATAAGCTTCAGTGTGTCATTGTGCTCTGCACCTGGAGGTGACGGTATGTGTGTGAGCAGACTGTGAAGGGCCGTCCTTTGCAGAGTGTGCCTGCAGAAGCGATGCGCTTGGAATCTGGCTCTAGGGATTTTCCTTTGTCCTGGAACCCACTTTCATATGTCAGATAAACTGCTCTCTGAACTTTGATGGCTACTTTCATTCAACCATCCAAACAATTCCTGTTTTGGTTCCAAAAAGGCAGTTTTCTCCCAGCCATTAAATAGCTAGGTTTTCTTTTTGTCTGTTCTTTGTTATTAGAGGGAGAGTGGGGTCTTTTGCGATGTTGGCTTCTCTTTGGTGATAATGGGTGAGCTGTTTTAGAAACTAACCCATTCTAATACTGCTTTAATGCAGTATTTTACCATTAGGTCATTGCAGGGTTTGGAAATGGATGGCAGTCTTCACAGGCTTATGCTTGTGGCATGTTCTGGTTAGCAGAAAATGTGGTGCACTGGGCACAGCAGGCACCAAAAGATCCTTGCTGAGGACTGTGATGCAGTCCAACAGCTTCACATGGAAGGAGGCTCTACATGGTGCATGATGATGGCGTGGAAGAGTATGTTTTGTTCTGTGGGCTGGAGCTCAAACCCAGCTGGCAGGCGAGAACTCCAGTGCAGAGCACCCTTCCAGCCCCCCAAGACAGATGAACATATTCACACGCATGCGTTCTCACATGTGAATGGGCTCTCCCTCCCCCAAGGCATATGTGTAAAGCTGTAAGTGTGCCCTTGTTCAGCTTTGAAAAGAGAGCTGGTCTGAAGGAAACAGTAACCGTGCTCATCTTCGGAGAGTGGGGACAGAAGGGTTCCCAGGTTAGTGGACACTGTTGGTCTTCTTAAGGAGTTGCCGTCTCCTTCAGTCCTTCTGTTAACTCTTCCACTGGGGTCCCAGACCTCCATCCAATGCTTGGCTGTGAGTATCTGCATCTGTCTTAGCTGCTAGGTAGAGTCTTTCACAGACAGCTAAGCTGTCTGCAAGCACAACATAGCATCATTAATAGTGTCAGAGTACCTGCCCATGGGAGGGATCCCAAGTTAGGCTAGTCACTGGTTATCCATTCCTTCAGTCTTTGCTCCATTTTTGTCCCTGCATTTCTTCTAGACAGAAATTTGGGGTTGAAAGATCCCTGGGAGCTCCCAGAGACTGAGCCACTAACCAAAGAGCATACACAGGCTGGTCCAAGGCCCTCCACTCCAGCACATATGTAGCGGAGAGCTGCCTGGTCTGGCCTCGGTGGGAGTGGATGCACCTAATCCTGTAGAGACTTGATGCCCCAGTGTGTGGGGTATACCTGGGGGGAACACCCTCTCAGAGTTGAAGGGGGTAGGGGGTAACATTTGGGATGTAAATAATTAATAAAAAGGGTTCCCTTTTTATCTTGACACTAAAATATTAATTAAAATGTAGTGTAGTAATATACCTTAGATCTGACTGGTTTCTAGCTGATAGGAAGCAGACAAACAGTAGGGCTAAAAATGGTATCTATGTGCGTTGATGGTATCTAGCAATCATGCTAGGTCTTTGTAGCTACTCTCCCGTGAGACATAACATGACAATTCAGTAGAGTTAAGTGCTTAGTTCTGTTGTAGAGGTTGTGTGTTTAGTCCCATCTTTTCCATCCTGCAAACACCTGTCACCCATCTACTCATCTGGCTGTGTCAGCTGAGTACAGAGTGAAGCCTGTTTGGTATAATTGCTTCCTTTTCCATAAGACTTTAGCTGACTATCCCTCTAGACAATAAAGTTAGAGAAGCATTATCTGTTTATTACTGTTATTAGTTTGAGATAGAATCTCACTGTAACTTGCTCTGAAGACCAGGCTGGCCCCGAGCTTCCAAAGATCTCCCCTCGCCTGTCTCTTATAGGCTAGGATTACAGGCATGTGCCACCATGCCCATCTGAGAGGCATTACTTTTGGTGTTCACTGGGAGGGCAAATTACTTAGTTATTTTCAGAAATGGTGTGGAACATTGAAAAAATAAATTCTTTTAGTGTGAAAATTTTGATTCCCCTTGCTTCTTGAGATTCTTCTGTTAATGATTTTACTTCATAAAGTGCTCAATTCTGCCACCCTTGAGTGAACTGAGCAGTGATTGGAGCATTATGCAGCTTTGCATTTCTCATTGTGTCAGTAACACCATTGCCATCGGTGCGGGCTTACTTTGCTCTTGCAGCTTGGTGTTTGTCTGGTGCTTAGTGGTTTGCATTAGGTTGGAGCATGTTGAGTTTTTGTGAACAAATACTTCAAAACATGGTTTAAAATGGCATTTATTCCTTTAGCTCTCCATTCAGGGGCTTGGCAGTTGGGGCTGGGCCAGCTGTGCGGTGTTCTTGTTCCCTCTCGATCCCTCCTGCATTATCAGTCATCTGGCAGTTGAGAGTCTTGCCCAAATATCTGAAATACCAAATATGGGAGGGTGACTGTTGTCCAACTGTGACTACAGGCATTCCTGGGTCTTGAGAGTTACCTTGTCCAGTTGATGAGCCTAGTCTTTCCCACTTGGTAGACTGTGTGTAGCATGAGATGGCTGTACACATGCTTAAACACTTTGCATGTTTTTGCATGTATCATGTTTGGCATTGTCTTTGGACCAAAGTAAGCTGCAAGGGCTTTGGAATTCAAGGGTGAAAAAGGACGCCTTTTGCAGGGGGAGTTCTGTATTGTAATGGCCTGAATTCAAGCAGCGAATGATACTGTCCTTCTCCATCCATGAAGGAATATTGATGGGTTCAGTCTTGTGCAGGTAGCCACAGCTGCTGTGAGTTCATGAGTTCAACAGCCATATTATGTCCAGAAGACAGTGTGAAGCAATATTTTAATTGGATGACTTTTCTTGATAAATGTTTATCTTCATAGGTTTGGACATGTAATCATTATATGCCTCTAGCTGATGTAAGTGTGTGGATGTGCATCTGTTGTGTGTTTTAGAGAAGGTGGCTCATGGGCAGACGCTCTTAAGTCAGACTTGCAGTAACGCCTTCTTGGACTTGTCACATTCCCACAGGCTCCTAAGTCACCTTTTCTTGTCTGTGTGCCAACTCGCCTAGGTCACACCGGGCAAGACTTCTTCTGGGCTCTAGCTAGCTTAAGCACACAGTACTGGCTTTTAAATGTAATTTGTTTCTCAAATCACTTCCTCATTGCTGCCTGTCAGGTTTCAAGTCTGAATTCTGTTAGTTCCCAGGCAATTACCACTTGCAGGCATGTGCTTATAATATATAGCCAGAGTCTCATTTGAAATAACAAGAGAGGATGAGAATGAATAAGAAGAAGGCCATCTTGATCTTGTGACATACCCAAATTACAGAATACTAAAACATAAAGACATTTATTTGTATTTTTTCATTTTTTTTTTTAAGATTTATTTATTTATTTTATTTATGAGTACACTGTCGCTGTCTTCCGACACACCAGAATAGGGCATCCAATCTCATTACGGATGGTTGTGAGCCACCATGTGGTTGCTGGGACTTGAACTCAGGACCTCTGGAAGAGCAGTCAGTGCTCTTAACCGCTGAGCCATCTCTCCAGCCCGTATTTTTTCATTTTTGAGACAAGGTCATGCTGTGTATCCCAGGTTAGTCTTGAACAAACTATATAGTCAGGCTAGTCTTAAAATCAAAGCAATCCTTTTGCCTCATTGCCCCAAGTGTTGAGATTATAGACATATTACTATGTCTAGCCAATGTTGTGTGTGTGTGTGCGTGTGCGTGTGCGTGTGTGTGGTTTATTTCTGTGTACTCACTAGTGGCTAGAGGTTCATGACAGGCTGTTTTCCTTAGTTGCTTTTTCATATTTTTTGAAGCAGCATCTGTCACTGTAACTGGAGTTTACTGACTAGACTAGCTGGTTAGTAGGTTTCTTGAATGTCTCTCCTCCTTGGCAATGGAGAAATTTTTGAATTTTAAAGTTAAATTTGTTTGGTAAAACTAGAATATAATGAACCATGTAAACCACTGTAACAGAACTGTTCACAGTGGGATGATTTAAAGATTTTAGGCAGTATCCATGTAAGTCAGTGGAACAGTTATTTGTTTGAGAATTGGAAGGCTAATCTATAAAGAAGCAGAGGAATTTTTTTCTTTAGCTCTTTGATTTGGAAACACTGCTGATTTTATACTACATTTCTTTAATATGTAAGTATATGCAATTGTGAAGATGCATATTAAATTCTTCTTGATGAGAGCCACATTCAAGTCTGAAGTGTAACTTTCAAAGAGCTGAGACCTGCTTTTGTTGCTTGCTTGCTTCCTTGCCATTCTAGTATCCCTCTCTGTAGAAGACTCCTGTCCAGAGGTGAGTGTGTGGATGGCGACTCTGTTGTGTTGTTTCAAGGGTGGGTTTGAAAGCTGAGAACAAAAACTGGAGAATGTTCAAGACATTTGCCGATAAGGACAACAGGAACCAGCAGCATTCTACATTCCTTATTACAGGGTGAGCGAGCGCTAAGACCCAGTGTACTTTCCAGGGCAGACAAGCCAGGCTCTACTCTGGTGCCATTATGATTTAGTGATCTTAGAGAAGTTAGTTGGCCCTTCTTTGTGCCTGGTAGTAAAAAGGGGAGTGTTCAGAAGGCTCCAGTTATAGAGTGGTCATAAGGAATAAGTGAAGGGATACTTATTTGCAAAAGGTCTGGAAGGAAGAAGAATGCACTACAAACAATATAACTAGCACCACAGTGCAGTGGCAGCACCTCTGGGCTATAGAAGTGCTCAGTCATGATGGCCACAAACTGGATCAAAACTCTGAGATAGATATGGGTCTTAGTAAGCTTCCATATAGAGAGCAGTGAGCTGTGGAGACAAGCCCCTGGACTTTGGTAGCCAAGGTTAAGCAGCTTTTAGAACCATGGCAGCAGCATGCTGCTATACAGGGATTACAGATATAGTACTGGCCATCAGAAACTCATGTGCAGATTAAGGTTAAAGTTCTGGGCCCAGGGCTGTATCCACTGTCCCTCCAGCAGGCACTTCTGAGTTGGACGCTTGACAGTTGGCTCCTGTACTCATAGTTCAGAGGGACAGTGTTTAAGACCAGTCTGCTAGTTGATAGGTAGTGATGTGGGGAAGATGGATCCAGGGTGGATAATGAGGCTGTGTTGGGATTTTGGGATCTATGAGGTGAAGTTCTAGGCTGTCCATTAGCATTTTTGGCACTTAATGGTTGCAGTCCTGATAATAACTGGGTATTGTAGTAGATCTCATTGTCTGTGGTCATAGGAAGAAAGGATTTGTGGCCTGGTAAAACAGGCAGTGCCCTAGACCCATCAGAGCTTTCTTGGATGTATGAGGGTCTTAGGTGTCATGGGCTCCAGATAGTCCGCAGCTGGCTGCTCTTGACCCCGTTTGTACAGCTCGTGTGGTTGGTTGCAGGATGCACATGACGGTAGCTATGGAGAAGCTGACCCTGTGATCTGACAGCTTCACTAAGTCTACTTTGCCATAGTCATGTGCCTCAGGATGGGGAAATTGATGGCCTGTGTGCAGTTGATGACATGGTTGAAGCCAGCATAGAAACCATAGAGAATTGTCATCATGGACTCCTCAGCTTCCTGAGTCATGTGACCAGAACAATGCCATTTCTTGAGCATGGTGGATGAGAGCGGTGGAGTGGGAAGGCCTGCAGCCCAGGGTGCTGTCTGGGAAAACTCCTTGCCTTCTTCTTGGTATTCTTGGTACTGCCAATGCTCTGGGGGTTCTGAAGTCCAGGCATGCAGATGAGGTGCAGGGTAGCTGATGTCTAGAGGAGCATGTTTTCTTAATAATTAGGATGTGATGACTCCACAAGGGCTTCAGGGGGCAGTGCCGAGCAGTCTCAGGTGACTCTTCGAGCCCTAGGGCGGTGCTTCTCAACCTTCCTCACGCTGCGACCCTTTAATACCGTTCCTCATGTTGTGGTGACTCCCAGCCAGAAATTATTTTAGTTGCTACTCCATAACTGCAATTTTGCTACTGTTGTGAATCCTAATGTAAATATGTTTGCAGGTGGTCATAGGCGACCCCTGCGAAAGGGTGGTTTGGATACGCTTGCCTCAGGGAATGGCACTATTAGTAGATGTGGTCTTGCTGTAGAAAGTGTGCCATTGTGGACGTAGGCTTTAAGACCCTTGTCCTAGCTGCCTGGAAGCCAGTCTTCTAGCGGCCTTCAGACGAAGATGAAGATCTCAGCTCCTCCTGCACCACACCTGCCTGGACGCTGAATCTCTGAACATAAGCCAGTCCCAATGAAATGTTGTCCTTCTAAGAGTTGCCTTGGTCATGGTGTCTGTTCACAGCAGTAAACCTAAGACAGGGTGGTTGTAGTAGGAAGCAGAGAGATCATGTTTTTAGCCACAAACAGCAGAGAACAAACGAAGTGGGGCAGGCTCTAAACTTTCACTACCAGGGATGTCACTTCTCCAGCAAAGCTCCACCTCAGAAAGGTTCCATAACCTCCACAAATAGTACCACCAACTGGTGACCAAGTGTCCAGATGCCTGAGAGTACAGGGACAGTTTTCATTCAAACCACCGCACTTGGTAACGAGGCCCAGAACTCTGTGTTTAAGGGGGGCAGTGGTGAGAAATGGGGTAGACTGAGTGCTTGCAGGCTTGAGCAAGGACAACCTGGAGCTACTCAAGGTAGGATTCTTCAAAGGAGAGTACTCTAGAGCGGTGGGAGCATGCAGTTCTCCATGTTAAGTCCTCAGATGGACTTAACTGAGCTGCTGGAGTGCCCCTAGGCACAAGAGACTCATGCCACAGTAATCCTGTTGCTTGAAGATTTATTTTTATTTAGAAAATTCAGAGACTTCTGAATTTCCTAATATAGTGCAGATTGAGTATCCTTTAATTCAGAATGCTTGGGCCTAGATTTAATATTTTTTTGGAGTTCTGGTATGCTCCCTTCCCTGATTCTGGAATATTTGTATATACATAATGAGATACTTGAGGGTGGGACTTGAGTCTAAACAGGAAGTCCATGTGTGTTATACATTCACCTTACATGCACAAAAATTTTCATATACATACACCTTATATGCACAAATGATATTTTTTGTGCCCTTGCTTTTGATTAATAACTGACATAAGATTGTACAGAATTCAGTATTTAATAAACAGTCATCTTGGCGTGCAGAGACTTGACTTCCATTGTCCAGGGTAGGGGCACATGTGTGTAATCCTAGAATTCAGGAGACTTAGTGCTATGTAGTGAAACCTGTTTTACAAAAACCCTTGGACTTTCAAGTTAGATTCTCAACCTGTAGCTTCTTTTCATTCTAAGACCTGATGTGTTCAATAACACCTCCCCCCCCTCATTGTCCCAGCAGGAGGTGCTTTCATTTGTCCTCTGGCTTTTGAAAGTATTCCTGCAGGTAACTGGCCAACAGGAAAGAGCCTGTGGAGGGGAAGTGGAGCTCCTTGCTTCTTTGTAATGCATTGGGGACTTTTTGAAAGCCTGTGGTAGCCCTGCAGTGCCCACTGCTTGCTCCTCTGAGCTGCTGAGACATTTCCTCCCTAGCCGGCAGTGAGACACTTGAAACAGGAAGTGATGGTGTCTGTAGACTAGTGCTGTCCTGGAGTGGGCAGTGTTTCCTTCCGGCCACTCCTTCTGCACCTTTCTCATCCTCTAGCGTTCATTGTCTGAAGTAGCCAACCCTTTGTGTGCGGTGGTGTGTGTGTGTGTCTGTGTGTCTGTGCCTGTGCGCTTGCTTGTGACAGAGAGAAAGAGAGAGGGAGGGAGAGGGGAGAGGGAGAGAGGGGACAGCTTGAGGAAGTTGATTCTTTTCTTTTACTCTGTGGGTCCTGGGAATCCAACTCAGGATATTAGGCTTCGCAGTAAGCACCTTTACTTGCTGAGCCATCTTGTAGGCCTCCAGCTGGTTTTTATTTTAACATTCTTTAGTTTTAACTTTATTAGCACACAATTTCTATTTCAAGTATGTTCTCTGTTCAGAGTATTCACAGGATTGTACAGCCATCACAACTACTCAAATTGAAAACATTTCATCTCTTCTAAAATTCTATATATAGTCTCCTGCTATCTCCATCACTGCCACTCCAAACAGTAGCTTTGCCTGTTGCGCATGTGACACAGGCTTAGTAATGTAAAATAGTTTTTTTGTGTGTGTGATTGACTTATTTCACTTAGCACTGTAAATTCAAGGTTCTCCCATGTACCAGTTTTCATTCCTTTTTATGGTTGAGTAATAGTCCATTGTAGCACTTTTTTTTTTTTAATTTAGTAACAGTTGGTGTCTTAGTTAGGGTTTTACTGCTGTGAACAGACACCACAATCAAGGCAACTCTCATTAGGACAACATTTAATTGGGGCTGGCTTACAGGTTCAGAGTTTCAGTCCATTATCATCAAGGCGGGAGAGTATAGCAGTGCTCAGGCAGGCATGGTGCAGGAGGAGCTGAGAGTTCTACATCTTCATCTGAAGGCTGTCAGCAGAAGACTGACTTCCAGGCAGCTAGGATGAGGGTCTTAAAGCCCACACTCACAGTGACACACCTACTCCAACAAGGCCACACCTCCAAATAGTACCACTCCACGGGCCAAGCATATTCAAAACCATGACAGTTGGTCAATATTTGTTTCTACTTTTTGACTATTATGAGGAATTCTGTTAGGAACATTCATACTTAAGCTTTTAGGTACATAGTTTCAGTTTTGGAGAGTAAATACCTAGAAATGGAATTCCTGGGTAGCCCTTTGAGGACCTGCGGGACAGGTCAAATCTGCTATACTACCTGACATTACTACTAGGAATATATGGGGTTCTATCTCTACATTCTCACTAATCCTTTCTAGCCGTTGTGTTGGGATAACTAGGATACTAGGATAACTGAGGATACTGAGCATCTTCTCATGTGTTTCTTGGTTACCTGTATCACCTGGGTATCTTGGAAGAAATATCTGTTCTGATCTTACGTGTTTGTGGGTTATTGTATTTATTCACAAGGGCCAGGACTCTTCTTATGTTTGGCTATAGGGCCCTGATAAGAGTAGACTTTTGTAGGTATTTTCTTTCATTTATCAGGCTGCCCATTTGGGCTTTTAATTTTGCTGATTTTTTTTCTCACTTTTTTTTTTTTTAACATTTTTAACTGTTGTAGAATGCTGGCTAAGAATCAGAATACCTTATATCATGGTTACTGATTTTTTATTAATTTTTGATGGTTTCATATATTTTTGTAAGGAATTTTATTGTTTTCACATACATTCCCTTCTTCATCCTCCACTGTCTCCTGGTAGAACCAAGTCCACTTCCTACTTTAATGTCTTCTTTTTGTGTGTGGCTGCTGCTGAGTTTAATTGATCTTCTTGCCAGAGCATGGGTGGGAGGTCGAAGAGCAAAGGCAACTAGTTTATCAGTGGCTACACCCCTGAAGACTCGACACAGTTAACAACTGTTAATTGTAAGTACTCCTGTAGGGAGGCATGGGCCACTCGTGGGCCTCTCAGCCATCCATGATGGAATGGTGGTGGGCCCAGTCTTGTGTAGGACTTCAGATAGCCACAGCTGAAGTGACTTCATGATGCAATGGCACAAGTGTGCTTCTCGTCTCCCCATCTTCTGGCTCTGTAGCATCTTCCCATCCCATCCTGCTTGATGTTCCCTGAGCCCTGGAGTGGGCTGATCATTCTGCGCTCACTTATTCTGGGCACTTGGGTAGTTGGCGGTTGTACTGTAATCCATGTCTGTAGCCGGAAGCCCCTTTGATGAAGGCCTACTGCAGCACTAATCTCAAACAGCGATTTTTGAAGTGGACCCTGATGGTTCGTACTGATCACCAGCTCAGCCAGATCTGGATTCACTTCAGTGGCAAGCCTGGATAGACTAGATTAGATTAGTTGAGGCAAAAAAGAGCCACCCGAAGCATGGTGGAAGCATGGTGGAAGCATGGTGGAAGCATGGTGGAA
>NW_021604585.1:4974518-4989971 GCF_004785775.1 Grammomys surdaster | reverse complement strand
GAAGCATGGTGGAAGCATGGTGGAAGCATGGTGGAAGCATGGTGGAAGCATGGTGGCACCATTCTCTGGGCGGGAGTACTGGGCTGCACGGAAAGGAGAGAGTCAGCTGAGCATTCCTCCATCTCTGCCTTCTGAGAGTGCCTGCAGTCCCATCAGCCCCCTCAGGAGCCTACTGCTATGGTGTCCTTCCGCAGCGGCCTGTTACATCTAACAGGAAGAGGAATTAAAATGCCTGGGTTTGTCTCTGTTATCCCATGTTGACAGTAGGCAAGTCACTGTCACACCCTGTCACATCAGTTCCCAAAATTTAAGTGATTATGGCATTTCTTTACAAACATCCCCCCATTTCCTCTCCGTAAAGGACAGATTTGAAACACTTTGTTTGACATTTAAAACTTTGCACAGGAGACCCCTCTATCTCTTCCTTTTTTTCTTTCCTCTTTCTTCTTGCTCTTTCTTTCCTCCTCCTCGCCCTCCTGTCTTTTTTTGGAACAGGGTCCTGCTGTGTGGCCCAGGCTGGCCTTAAACTGCTGATCCTCTTCCTGTCTTACCCTTCTGTGTGCTGGGATTGTAGGTGTGCACCACCAAACCTACCAACGGTGACTTAGCTTTTACATGCTCAGTGTCACCCAGGTCTGAGACAGCCAGACTTGTAGCTTCCTGACTTTGCCTGTGTATCCTGCACAGCAGGTCTTCCTTGCTCCTTAACCCTCTTAACCCTCTTCTGGTAGTAACTCCCTCCTTGGGTTCCGAGGCTAGAGAAGTGTTTATTGTGCTGTACGTTGCCTAGTGTGAAGTACATGCTTCGTGATCCATGCGTGAGCGTAGATGCGTGTGTGCCACAGTGGGCACATCAGAGGACAAGTTTCTTCTGCTGTGAGTCCCAGCGAATGAACAAGTGCTTTTGCCATCAACTTGGCCAAACAGTTCCTCCCCCTCCCTCCCTCCCTCCCTCCCTCCCTCCCTCCCTCCCTCCCTTTCTTTCATTCTTTCTTTGTTTTCTTTTCTTTTCTCTCTGTCCTTTGTTTTCCAAAGACAGGGTTTTTCTGTATAGGCCTGGCTGTTCTGGGACTAGTGCTATAGGCCAGATTGGCCTTGACCTCAGAGATCCACCTGCGTCTCCCTGAGTGCTGGGATCTAAAGAGTGCACCACTACCCCCCCCTCCCCTTTTATACAAAGTTTACAAAGTTTCCTGTTTTAGATTCTAAAGGTCTATAGTCTTTTCACACTACAATATTCCTTGTCCTTTAAAGTTTTGAGTCAGTCTCCTTAGCATTCTCCTTCCTCAACCTCCTATGTTTTGTAATCCTTCCCCCACCTTTAGTGCAAGGCTGAGTTTCTGGCATGTACAGGATGGTGGCTGAGTGTAAGGTGGTCAGAAATTCTGCCCAGGGCAGTACATGGATTTCTGTGTGGCCATTGTCATGTTAAAGGGGAGGCATTTGGTCTAGAGAGTTGTAGTGCTGAAGAGTGGACTCAGCAGCCGTGGGGGCTGAACAGTCAGTGGGGAAAAGAGTCCCAGCTTTAGCAGTGACTGGAGATGGGCTGGCTCCAAGAACACGCTTCCCTTGAGTGGCTTCTTGAGTGTGGAAAAGAGTTGGAGAGCTGAGGTAAGGGCAAACATTCCATTTACAATCAAGCTATTGTTAACTAGCTTTATGCATGCTACAATTTATTCATTATTGTGTGTGTGTGTTTGATAATAGTTGTGTGCATGCCATTCCTCATTTTAAGCAGTCATCATTAATTTCAATCACCTTTTAGAGCTGTAAACTGGTTTTTGGCTTCTGAAAAAACTTCCTTGGGAGTCCCCCAGTGAGATGATCTTAGTAACACTGTAAGATTTCATGTCTTTCCTCTGAAGTACTTCCTGATTACTTCAGTTCTTAATCTTCCCAGCTTCCTGACATTAGTTACATTTATGTGAAGAATCTGGTATCACTTGTTCATTCTGGTAACCCAGTATTGGGGATTTGCTGAATGGTGAAGGTATGAATTACTCGAGTGCCTAAGTAACAATGGTATATGAGAATCAACAATGAATGTGCACGCGCACACACACACACACACACACACACACACACACACACACCTACATTCATATATATCTCCCTGGACCTTATATGGTGAGTCAATAGTTCTCAAGAGTTACTTGATGAACTTCTTGGATGGAGAATTTTTAAAGTTGGTGCCGAAGAAAACATTTGGCTGGAAAAGCTAAGGGACATTTAGGAAAATCAGAACTTGGAAGTAGATTCTCCTGTACAGTATATATAGGTCTTGTGTACTCAGAAGTATGCTGGAACAGTCTACCTGTGGTAGGTTCTTCATTTGGGAGTAGCTTGGAGAGTTATTCTTCTTGAAGTCCTTCCAAAAGACCTCATTTCTGAGTAATGAACTGAGGTATTCAGATCTGGGCTCAGAGGACTCTGAAGTGATTTCGGAACTGCATGCTTAATCAGAACTTCAAAGAGCTTGTTTTGTTTTGCCCTTACCCAGTAAAGCAGGCCTTTCTTAGCAAAGCACATTTGGGGTGTTGGGAGGATGCTGCTTGAGTTAGTTGGGATTTTCCCAAATGGTTGCCTCAGATTCTGCCACTTGGACCTCTTAAATAAGGGCTTTTAAATAAAGCCCTTACCTAACTCTCATCAGTCCATTACACTAGGAGACATGTTATTTATGCAGAGATGAAATTTATTATAGTATACAGTATGTACACTGAAGTGCTTTTGGGCCAGGGCAATAGTAGGAAACATTATCCGTGGCTCCTTCAGTGTTCACATGGGACTTACATTTTCTGCTTTTGCCCATTCCTTATGCCACCTCTTTGCTCTGGGACAGTTGTTGGTAAATGATTGTGTGACTAAAAGTCTCCAGGGAAGCAGTCTCAGTTGCTCTTGTCTGCACTCTCCTGTGGCTCTCATTTGGGGAATCTCACCTGGGGATGTGCAGGCCAGATGGCTTGGCTGGGAGCCACAGATCAGACATGGATTTGGACATGCCCCAATGCTTTCTTTCTAATCCTGTATGGACCAGCTGGCCTGTTCCCAGCTTGCTGCTACACACTCTGTTCTTGATGGCTTCAGTGTCTTTGCCCTGCTCATTTCCCTCAAGAAGGAACTCCCTCTTCTGTTTCTGTAGGGCTCAGCTTAAGAGTTAGGCTTTCTGAAAAGCTTTTCCTGTTCTAGTTTGTAGGTATTTACTGTGTAGTTCTTGGCTTATGGTCTGTTCATGAGTTGGACTATCTTCATGTATTGCCCTGTTTTACTAGTAAAATCCAACATTGAACAATTGTGCATTGTAGATAGCATGTGTTGACCCTCTGCAATTTTTCTGTGTTTTGAAGCTGAGGATTGTAGATGTATGCCATCACATACAGAGCACTAGGAGCTGGACATGGTGCCACCAATCTGTGATCCTAGCATTTGAGATGTTGGTGTAAAAGGATGATGAGGTTAGGTTAGCCTGGGCCACATTGAAAATTCGAGGCTGGCCTGGGGTGCTTAGTGAGACCCTGTCTCAGAAACTACAGCAACAATTTTTTTTTTGCATCTTTGACAACCAACCCCTGCTGTGTGTACATGTGCATATACTTATATATGTACATGTTTCTATATGTGTGTGTGGGAAAGTCAGAGGTCAACCATGGCTGTTATTTTACAGGGCCTTTTTTTTTTTTTTGGGAGACATGACCCATCATTGGTCTGGAGCTTGTGTAGTAGGCTAGGTTTGGTGGCCTGTGAACTCCAGGGATCTGCTTGTCTCAGCCCTACCCAGGGCTGGGGTTACTAGTACATACATCATGCTTGACATTTTTAGTGGGTTCTGGGGGTCAAACCATGGTTCTCGTACTTGTATAGCGAACATTTTATTGACTGAGCTATCTCTTCAGCCTCGTTCCCATCCCTCCTCACTCAAATCACATAGATGGATGCAAACATGAGCCCCTTCTCGGCTGCAGAGATGAGTTTACTACTTCAAGCACTGTAGTGTATTTCCTTTAAGTTCCTTACCTCTGTGGTGGTGGTAGTGTCTATATTCATATGTGCTCATGGTCTTGCAAATAATTCTAAATATATTTGAATTTATTTTATTATTATACATCTATTATAAGACTATGAAAAAGTATGTTTTGCAGTGCTGGGATCAACTCCAGAGCCTCGCACATGTTAGACAAGCACTCTGCCAATAAGCTACATCCACAGCCCTGATCATTGTCATTTTTATTTATTACCTTATTTAATTGGGATATTGTTGTTGACATATCATACACTTTAGTTATTTAACATGTACAGTTCTTTAGTTTTTCTTGAATGTATAGAGAGTGTAACCATCATTATGGTCCAAGTTTAGGATGTTTTATCATTTTAAAATGAAATTGTGGCCCTGGCTCAGTGGTAGACATATAGATATATAAGGCTCTGGTGGTTACTGAGAGGAGGGAGGAAAGGGAACACATATGGGGACACACAGAGAGATGGGGGAAAGGAGGGAGAGGGAGGGAGGGAGGGAGGGAGGGAGGGAGGGAAGGAGAGAGAGAGAGAGAGAGAGAGAGAGAGAGAGAGAGAGAGAGAGAGATAGTGTGTGTGTGTGTGTGTGTGTGTTTACTAGGGTTTACCAGGTACTACCTATTCCTGGCCTCCGCAGTTACCAGTTTACTTTCTGCATTCTTAGGTTTATGTGTTCTGCACATTTTATATAAAAGTGTCACCATTCTTTATAAGTCTTGTAAACATTTTCTCTGTAGACTGTAGGGCTGCAGTGACTGAGTTTATATCCTGGCTTTCCTCTTGCAAGTGTCACTGATGCATTTGTCACCTAACTTGACTCTGCCTGTAGTTTGTAAAGTGGGAGATGAGAGTAGGTGTGGGTAGATAGATGAGTTAACATGGACAACACTCAGGGCTGCTCAGACTCTAGTGAGGACTCCATACATCCTTGGCTCCTGTTAGGCCATTTCTAATTGATTTGTGTCCTGGTCCTCCATGTTGATGTTTATTCTGTCTGTGCTGTTGTCAGTTAACCTTCAAGTACATAAAAACAGTTACTTAGACCAGTTCCACTATAGTCCTAAATCCTGAGTTAAGATTTAGTCAGTCTAGAACTCTGTTCTGTCACAGTGACTTAAGCTAGAGAAAAAAGCTGAAGCACTTTGGCAGTATAATTCTGTGTCCTCATTTGGCACCTCAGTGTATTTATTTGTATGAGAGAGGATGCTCTCAATCTGATTTAAAGTCAAAGTAAATCTAGGGCATTTGTTTTTGAAAGCCGTGTTTTACTTTCATTAAAGTGAGTTTGTTTCCTCAAAAGTTGCTTTTGAGAGTAATTTCAAAACAAAACAAAACATATTTTTCCCAAGATCAAAGATGTCTTATGTTCTTTAAGAAAAATTCATCGTGTCCAAAACATTCCCATCATCATCATCGCCTTCAAAATGGTCACGGTTTCACTTGAGTGATTAATGGGACTTCAAAGAAACTGTAGAAAATAGCAATTCATTTTAAAAATAAAGTTCAACATAAATACTAATCACATCTAGATTAAAACATGCAAGAGAGATTGCAGACGCCAGGGGGAAAAAAAAAACTGGAATCACTGAGCTTGGAACCAGAAATCTGAGATCAGGACTTAACTGGACTCTGCTGGGCTTTCTCTGAAGAATAAATGTAAGTGGTGTTTACTCTTTCTGGGTCACGGTTTCCACATCTGTAACTGGAGGCAGTTGGCCTAGAATACCTGTGGCGCTCATCCAGAGGGAGAGCTGCTTGGTTCATATCTCACGTTGACAAGAAGCAGCTGAGTGGCATGTGCCTGGAATCCCAGCTATTTTGGGAGACTGGTGTGAGCTGGAGTGAGTTTAGGCCAGCTTGTGGAACTTAATTGAGACCCTGTCTCAAAAGATTGGTGATGGATACAGTCATTATAGTGGTAGAGTATCTGCCTAGAATATGCAAGACCCTAGGTTCTGTCTCCAGGTGTAGACAGACAGACAGACAGGCAGGCAGGCATGCGCACGCAACACACACATATGTAGGCAGGCACATAGGCATTGTACTACCAACCACATGTGCTAGTAGGGAAGGCTGTGGACTAGCCATCTAAATGTTTGCTGCACCCTTTTTCATTTTTGATACCATAGCCCTTAAAGTTACCTTCTGAAGTGTGTTTTTTACATTTCTGACATCTTGTGTATTCTCTTTTCAGGTAACTTTATTCTCAATATCTTCAAAATTTTAGTGATTCTGTGTTCTGAGGCTTTTTTAAATGAGCGTCTCCTCTGTAAAAATTACTTATAAAAGGCAGGCATGGTGGCACACAGCTGTGATGCTGACACTTGGGAAATGTAGTCAGGTGTAAGGGCTAAGAAGTCAAAGGCATTCTCAAACACCAGTCAGGGTTCTATCAGAGCCAGCCCCTCTTCTACTCCTCTACCTCTGCTCCCCTGAACTCCCTACATTCCCGTGCCGAATTATCTATAAAGTAAGTGCCTGTATATAAATTATTTTTTGTGACGTAATAGAATTGTAGTCTTATGGGAGAAAAGCTTTTGCAATTGACACAGTACATTTTCCCTTAAGATTTCAAATATTTTAAGAGATTTTGCTTGTAACTAGGTGGTTTTCTGTCTTTTATTGTGACATTATAGTCAGTTATGGGCCATAAAAGCTGGAGAGATAGAGGGAATTTTTATAAGGGTCCACCATCCATCCAAAACATATCCTTAAGTTACAGACTCAATAAATGATAAGTGTCAAGTGTGAATGTATTAGCATTCTTTAAATGTATATAGTGACTTGGGATTAATAAAGATTTATTTAAAACATTTTCATATTTATAAAACTCTTGAAATTTATAAGATGTTTACAATCTATATTTCTAAGGGTCTTCTAAAATCTTCTCAAGGTTCACATTTGGAAAGCTCAAGAAACACTCTTTTCTCAAAACACAGCAAGAAATCAGTGAAAGGTGAAGAGCCACCTGGTCTCATACCTTTGTTTCCAAGTATGCATGTGCGTATTGTTCTACTGGAAGCAGTATTTAGAGAACTGAAGCAACCTTTGGTTTGTTTTTTTCACACAGAATGTAGCCTGCTGTAAAAGAGTTAAGACCAAACAAAAATCATGGGGAAAAAAAAGCCCTTGAGTCCTGTATTAGTTCCTTTTTGTTGCTGTGATAAAATACAAGACCTGACTAAGGCAGCTTATAGAGGACTTTGCAGTTTATTTGGGCCTTACAGTTCCAGAGGGATGAGATTCCATCATGTCAGAGTGGGGAGCAGCTGCGTGCTCAGATCCCAAGCCTCAAAAAGGAAGCCTAGAGAAGAAGTCTAGTGTACTGGGGATAGAAGGAAGCTTTTGAAACCTTAAGACAACCCCCAATGACACACCTTCTCTAACAAGGCCACATCTCCTGATCCTTCCCAAGCTCAAGTTCTCCAGTGCCCAAGACTTTGTGTTTGGGGAGTCATCTCATTGAACCACAGGATGTCCGTCCTTTCATCCTACTTAAACATGCTGTTAGAAAGAAAAGATTGTAGTTTTGTTTCTGATAGGGTGATTAGTTTTGCTTACTAAGTTGGCAGAGTCAGTGGTTGCCCAAAACTTTATCAAACAACAAATATGTTACCTTCTTTTTTGTTTTTGTTTTTTTGTTTTTTCGAGGCAGGGTTTCTCTGTGTAGTCCTGGCTGTCCTGGAACTCACTCTGTAGACCAGGCTGGCCTCGAACTCAGAAATCCGCCTGCCTCTGCCTCCCAAGTGCTGGGATTAAAGGCGTGCGCCACCACCGCCCGGCAATATGTTACCTTCTAAGTAAATAAGAAAATAACATCTGCTAATTTGGCATAAACATGTCAAAGGAAGTATTGAGCAGTACCTGAATGCTTCTGGCGGTTTGAGGAGTGTGTCATGTGATAGCTTGCGTTGATCGTTGGTTTACCATTACAGTCTCCTAGTAAACTGAGCAGATTTGTTATATTTAAGTTACTTATCCAATATTCTTTGGGTCCCCTGATTTTTATTTATATTTTAATTGGCATGGGTCCTGAGTTTCATAAGGACATTTCATAGGTGCATGTAAATACATGTGAACATATTCTCTGGCTCCCCTTCCTCATCCCATTAGTCTCAGCCATTCCTCTAGAGAGAGTTTACCTTTATGTCATATATACCTAGATAAATTTATGTATGACATCAGTGTTTAAGCCAGTCTCAGAAGGACAATGCTATTTATTTATTTATTTGTTTGTTTGTTTGTTTATTGCGTGCTTTTATTTAGACAAAATTTCTTGTGGTTCAGGCTGGCCTTGAATTTCTGATCTCCTGCCTCTGCCTTTCAAATGTTGGGATTCCTGGTGTATGCCACCAAGTGTGGTTGTTAGCTCTTTTTGGGAGTGTGTGCCTACTCCAGAGATAGTGCTCTGAGTCAAGGAAGAGAAGAGCCATGTGGTGTATTGTTGGGGCACCAGTTTTATAAAGTCTCTTGGAGCCAGTCTGGACCTGGGCTCTGAGTGAGTGAGGTAATCAGAGTTCTTTGCCTCATTCTTTCAATAGAAAAGGAAGACGTTCATAGTTATGTATCTCTAAAGTCCCTTGAAATGGTATCAGATGGGCATTGTATGTTTGTGATGATAGCAGCCGAATAAAGGTCAAAATATCATGGAAAAACAGCAAACGAAGTAGGAGGGAGAGTGATATTAGTTCATTGCTAGCAGCTTAGAATGTTCCACTTAGAAGCAGTTAAACTGGCTAGAGTTGGGGCAAGGGAGGGGAGCTGGGCAGTTTAAAGGCCTCAGCTATTATGGTGAGTGCTTGATATTTTGTTTTGGAGTGCGTATTTTAAAACCAGAAAAACCCCTTGGAGTACTGTTTTTACTGTGTGCCTTGATAAAAAGATTATTTCGAATCTAGACTAAAGATTTAAATTTCTGTTGTCAGGTTTGTCAGTCTTTTGGACATTTGGCTTTGATTATTCTTTCAAGATTTAAGTGGGAGAAGAAGAGATATATCAATCAGTTTTGATCCTTTTGGTGAATAAATTGAGAAAAAAAAAGAATCATGTAAATCGGAGTTCATATGCAAAGATTCTATTAATTTAAAGTATAAATTATTTATTAAATATTTATTAAATACAGACATTCTACTAATTTAAACTTCTCCTCCTCCTCCTCTTCCTCACATGTGTCTAGGGTGCCATGCCAGCTCTCTACCACTGAGCTGTACTCCTCACCCTAGGTTCCATTTTGTAAAGCCTGATTCTCAGGCAGCTCAAGCTGGCCTCTGCCCAGCTATGTAGCCAGGCCCAAGGTCTGTATGTATTCTGAGCTGATGGTTGGTTAAGATTAAGAGGTCAGCCAGGAAGGGCTCTTGATTCTTGGAGGTTGACTCAGTATATATAATTACACTGGAAGAGGCTTTCTTTTGGGAGCCCAGCACTGTCATATTGATGATGGATAATTAGTGATATCACATCCCAGTGCTTGGCATGACAGAAAGCTAATGGAAGTTTGAGACAAATTTGAACAGTGAAGGTAGTTTGAAGTTTAAAGTTTGAGTCTTAGAAAAAACAAATGGCTTAAACATATGCTTGTCCAAACAACGGTACATTAATACTCATTTTGGGGTTTTTCTTTGTTCATATATATGTATATTTATGTTTATATTTTATAAAAATAAGCTGGTAGTCATATACTCACCATAAATACTTCTAGGGGATATTTTAATCTCACTTAAAGATTTGTCTTTTATTCTTGTTAAGTGGCTATACAGTTTTTCCATGTGAGAACATACTGAAAACCATTTGGTTATTTCTAATTTGTTTCTGTTTAAAGAACATGAGGAGGAATGGTTTAGTATGTTTTTCAGTGTATGCATAGGTGAAAAAGCTGTAGGATAAATTTTTAGAAAACTAATTTGAGTTGTTTGTGTGTGTGTGTGCGTGTGCGCACGCATGCTTGTTGACAAATATTAGGGAGTGGTTTCATTGTTCAAAGGGGTGTCTGAGCATGTTTTCACCTGATCTCTCCAGCCTGTTGAGGTTTGTGGATTGAAAGGTTAGAAAATGGCATCTAATTTTTCTTGTGAAAAAAAAATCTTTAAAAAGCAGTTATTACTGCCAGGCAGTGGTGGTGTACGCCTTTAATCCCAGCACTTGGGAGGCAGAGGCAGGCGGATTTCTGAGTTCGAGGCCAGCCTGGTTTACAGAGTGAGTTCCAGGACAGCCAGGGCTATACAGAGAAACCCTGTCTCGCAAAACCAAAAAGAAAAAAAAAAAGCAGTTATTACTATTGTGTGCAGATACTCCTTACTATGTATGAGTGTATGGGTGTGGGCTTGTGTGGTGCATGTGGAGGTAAATGAGAACTCTGTGGAATCACTTCTCTCCTTCCATGTCTTTGTGGGTCCCGGGATTGAAGTCAAGTCCCCAGGAACTGTAGATCAGCTTACCTCAAACGTGCAGCAGTCCTGCTTCTGACTCCTAAGTGCTAGGTACCAGGTGTGTACTAACATGTCTTACAAGTGTTCACACACACACACACACACACACACACACACACACAATTTTTTTTCATAAGTCTTAAGTGCAGGAATTACAGGCATGTACTAACAAACATGGTTTATGCAATGCAAGGGGTTGAACCCAGAGCTTTTTATACATGTCAGGCAAGTACTCTTCACAGTGAGCTACTTCTCTAACCCCAAAACACATTTCAAAAGGATAATTTTTATCTTATGTCTTCTGAGTAATTGACTGCCATTATTGGTTAACCAGATTTAAAAGGTTTACAGACAGAATGAGTGACTAAATGAATGAGAAATTATTTTGAGTACAGGATAACCTACTGGGATGCAGTTTGGCACAGGCAGGCTGCTTTTGATTGGCTGCTGATATAGCACCTGCTATTATCAGGTTTTTTTTTTAAAGATTTATTTATTTTATATATGTGAATACACTGTAGCTGTCTTCAGACATACCAGAAGAAGGCATCAGATCTATTACAGATGGTTATGAGCCACCACGTGGTTGCTGGGAATTGAACTCAGGACCCCTGGAAGAGCAGTCAGTGCTCTTAACCACTGAGCCATCTCTCCTATTCCAGAGATCCAGAAGGACCTCTTCTGGCTTCCACAGACACTTCACACATGTGATGGATAGATGGAACATGGCAGCAAAACATCTAAATATATAAATATAAATACCCCAAACTCCCATTTTTGTGTGTGTGTGTGTGTGTGTGTGTGTGTGTGTGTGTGTGTGTTTGTCTGTGTAAGTCAAGGGGAACCTCTGGGAGTCAGTTCTCTCTATTACTGGAAATTTTGGAGAGTCCTTTTTTGTTTGGATGTCAAGTGATAACAGGGAAAATCAGAAGCCTTTCTTGGGGCTTTTAGTATCATTAATAAAAGATTTAAGAATGGACTCATAGAAATTCAAGGACAAATTTATTAGCATTTTAAAAAACAAAAAACAACCCAGGGCAAGCAAGCCATAAATCTTAGTAGCTGCCTGGAGGAGAATGGGAAAGAGATGGGGTAAGGGATGTGGAGCCATGCTTGTTAAGTTGGTATGGAGGTCAACCCGCCACATGGCAGACAAGCAACCACATGAGAGGGACGGGAGCTTTAAAGAAAGAATAAGGAATCCCAAAGTACCAGAGAAAGCATGCTTGGGAGGGGGGAGGGAGAAGGAGAGAGGGAGGGAGGGAGGGAGGGAAGAGGGGGATAGGGGAGGCTTTTCTGAGTGATTCAGAAAAGTAGACAAATGTAAGCTTCGTGGTTGTACTAGGAGGTTGGAATAATTCTGGGAGGGAAAAGCACATCATTTCATTCAGGAGATAATTATTCTACCTGTCTCTTAGCATGATTTAAGGTAAACCCAGGATCTGAGGGGTGGTCCCTTACTCAGGTCACTGACTTGCCCAGCTGGAGTCTTTACCAAGGCCAGAGATCTCAGTTCTCTTGACCAGAAGGAAATCATCATCTCTTAATGGGCCTTCTGTGTCCATTCTGCTGTAGCACTTCTGCTTTATCATTTCTACGTTATGAGTCAGGGACCTGGCAGAACTGGTAGGGATGCTTTGACCTGTAAAAGACATTGTCGAAATGTAGATGGCTGTGATACCTGGTAGGAGAGCATGTAGAGGGTGGGAGCGGAGGGGATTGCTGTTGGCATCTACTAGTAGGCAGGCCAGAGCAGCTCCCGTCCGGCATTTAGAATGAGCAGGTTGAGATGATCACTAGTGCTTGAAGTGCAGAAGCCTTGTGGCTTGGTTTGGGTTTTAAACATCTCCCAAAGATCTGTGTGTAAAAGGCTTTTCTTTCTCAGAACTGTACAAGTGGGAGGTAGGTGGAGATTTTAAGATGGAGTCTTTGGGTCATTGGGGTGTGACCTCTGAGCAGATTGTGGGGTCCCAGCACCTTCCTTTCGTCCATTTTTGCCTATTGGCCAAAGGTGAGTGCTTTTGCTGCCCTGTGCATTTTGTCATGATGCCTCTCCACACGCCCCACAGCAATGTGGTCAATGAGTTATGGAATGAAAAACTTTGAGGCAAATTTGGTTTTTTTTTTTTTTCTTAATAAGTGGTTTCTAGTGTTGGTTATAGTGATGGAAAGAAGAAGTTGTTAGGTACTCTACATTAGAGCCATCTGCTGCTTTTACTTGAACACAGCCTACCACATTTTGTTTGGCTATTTGCCAGACTTACCTTTTACTATGCCAGGATACCATATCTATAGCAGTTGACTGCCCTTGGCTACTTCTGGAGCCTGGTACTATTTCCAGCTACCTCCCCTGTTCTTTGGCTCTCACATAGGCAAGGCTAGGTAGAGTCTGATATAATGAGCCTTGGTATTTGAGGCTATAGAAATAGTCTGAAGATTTAACTTTTAAGTTTTGGTAAGGCTTCTGGTAATTTCTAGGCTAGAAGAATTGGCTGTTATTTCTTAGCCAATAAATACCTTTCTGCCCAGTTGTGGAAGTAAAACAAACACTTTAGCCCCATTCTCCACTCTATATCTAAAACAGAACAAAATACTCTCCAATAAAACAAATCAAAACACAAAAACACTTAGTGATCCAGGGAGCCTACCTAGCTGTTGCTGTTGTACTTCTCATGTTTGCTGCCATGGCCATCCTGATTGCCTGTGTTTCCAACACAGAGGCGTGGGGAGTCCAGAGAAGGCTTGAGTCATCAGATCCTTTTAGAATGCCAGATTCTTTCCATGGGGTTAATTTAAACCTGTTATGACTCTTTAAAAACCTTTACAAGAGGCTTCAGAGCCATAACAGCATGGGACTCTGCTTGTTTAGTGGTGACTTCTAAAGGGCATCTTATATTCATGTAAAAGAAACAGCCGGTTTTAAGTTCTCAACTGAAAGCAGCGGCTATTTACAGTAGCTTCTTATGAAATTAGTTTCCAATTAGAAAACAAGACATCCTATTCTTTTTCGAAAACAACGTAGGTTTGGGCTATCATGTAAAGTGTGCATTAAAGTATGAACATTCATATGTGCACTGTTCATACAGACATGTCCTTAGGTCCTGCAGTGCTCAGAACTGTGAGTCATGCCATAGAGCAGTAGACCATGGCTGAGCTCACAGTTTCAGAGCAGAAGTTTCTGTATGATTACAGGTCTAGACTGGAGGTTTTCCCTCTTGCTATATGTCTATCTTTGCTTCTTTTGATTATCTTACTTTAGTGCTCCACAGTAAGGATATGATGGAAGCCACAAACATAAACCACACATGTAGTTTACAAATTCCTAAGCTAGGCCTAATGTCAGGTGCTTGGGAGGCAAAGGCAATATCAGTGTTAAATATCAAATAATCAAATATCAAATATCAAAGCTAGTCTTGAATTTATTGAGACCGGTCTCAAAATAAAAAGTATATGATTTTAGAAAGGATTCTTGGACATAATAAATAATATGTATTATGGTTAGATTTAATGCTGTGTTTAAAGATATTTGAAAGCTGTAAGACCAGTTTGTGAGGTATGAAGCAACAAATTTAAGAACCTAAACATTAAAATTAAAAATCTAAAAATTAAAACCTAAAACATAGTCTGGGCATGGTGACCTTTAATTCCTCACTTGAGAGGCTGAGGTGAGAGGATAGTTGCTAGTTCAAGGCCAGTTTGGGCAGCACAGGGACTCCACTGTTGTATAGGACTACCCTCTCTGAATCAACAACGACCATCTTTGGGAGTTCAGCTGAAGTTGGCTTGTAAAAAGACCACTCCAAAGCTGAGTACAGTGGCACACACCCTTAGTCCCAGCTCCTGGGAGGTCAAGGCAGGCGGATCTCTGACTTTGAAAGCAGCATGGTCTACAGAGTGAGTTCCAGGACAGCCAGAGCTACAAGGAGGGACCCAGTCTCCATCCATCTATCCATCCATCCATCCATCCATCCATCCATCCATCCATCCATCCCACAAAAACAAAAACTCAAGACAAGTAAACAAACACAGAAAGTTCATCCAAGCTGAACTTGTCTGTTGACGTCCCCTCCTAGAGTGAGAGGTGGGGAGGGAGGGTCCCATAACTCTGGTGTCCATGCACTCCACACCACCTGTTGTATTCGGTTGTGCCCTTATTTTACATGGCCCAGAGGAGGGGCTGGAGCATAGGTGGGGAGATGGGTAGGTACGTGGGGCTCCATTTGTGTGGCTATGAGAAAGACTGCTGGGGAACGACTGCAGTGTGGCCTTTGGGGGTTACCCATTCTCCTGGAAGTAGTCCTTTATTAGTGCATCAGCCTATGGGATGGTAGGGAAGGAGAAGGCAGGAAACAGGAGTGGCCCAGAAAGAAAATAGGAGGGGGAAAGGAAACCCTAGCAATGCTGTTGGTGAACACTAGATAGGCTTTCACAGTGTGCATGTGTGTGCCTGTGTGTGTGTGTGTGCGTGCGTGTGTTACAGCATGCAACCCATAATATGAATAGTGGTCCATCTACATGATAGATTTTTGTGCATGGACATGTTTGTGTGTGTAAACTTAGAACAGAATGTTTGTATTAGGATTTGTTAGATAACTTACTATTTGTACAAATGTTTATACTCATGAGGACAATTTAAAGAATAGTTTCCTAGTTTCTACATTTCTATGTTTTAAGAATCTGTGAAAAGTGGGGGAGAGGAGAGGAAAGTTGAGTGGGTTTAGGAAGAGAAGTGCTATAACTGTCATTAGGACAGTTCTTCCAAGAAAATACTTTTGAGGATATTCTCCATCAGAAATGTGGTCCATGTGAGTGCACAGTTGTAACAGATTACTTCTTAAATGGTACACAATGGAAATACCTGATCATTTGTTTGCATATAAACAAGGAAGGAGGGTATTCTCATTGCATAGTTGTTTAATATGCTTTTTAAAAGTGTGTGTGTGTGTGTGTGTGTGTGTGTGTGTGTGTGTGAGAGAGAGAGAGAGAGAGAGAGAGAGAGAGAGAGAGAGAGAGAGAG
>NW_021604585.1:4969735-4974508 GCF_004785775.1 Grammomys surdaster | reverse complement strand
GAGAGAGAGAGAGAGAGAGAGAGAGAGAGAGAGAGAGAGAGAGAGAGAGAGAATGAGAATGCATGCATGCATGCATGACTGGAAAAGTTGGAAAAGTATAGCGTTCTCTCCCCTTTTATCTTTACATGGGATCTGGGAGAGCCCAGGTTTGTGAACCAAATGGCTTTACCCAGTGAGCCATCTTGTTGGCCTTTCTGTAGTCCACGTCTTCTGTGAACTGAGTGACACCCAGACCAGAATAGGTACTGTAAGCAAGGTATGGGCAACACACATGTTTGTAATCCCAGCACTTGGGAAGTAGAGGCAGGAGGATCAGAGTTCAGGATTATTCTTGGGCTACTTAGTGGGTTGTAGGCCAGCCTAGGCTACATGAGATCCTGTTGTGAAATCCAAACCAGGCCAAACCAGAAGTGTGACCTCTAAGGTGATGTGACAAGATTGTTGTGGGTAGCTCTTTTTTTGCTGTTTAGATTTATTTTAAATTCAAAAGAAATTATTAGC
Organism: Grammomys surdaster; assembly: GCF_004785775.1. Classification (NCBI taxonomy): domain Eukaryota; kingdom Metazoa; phylum Chordata; class Mammalia; order Rodentia; family Muridae; genus Grammomys; species Grammomys surdaster. The sequence continues at coordinate 4,974,007 of NW_021604585.1, read as the reverse complement.
ATAAATATGTTTATTGTGGGAAATATTAGGATATTAAAAATGAAGGCTGTGTTCCTACAGTGCTTCTTTAGTTGGAAAAACTTGTGAAGGAATTCCAGGTAGTCCATGTTTGGGAGGGACAGTAAAGAAACTGCCGACACCACTCACTCCATTGTATGGGTAAGTCTGTTATTGTGTATAATAGAGAACAGAGAGAAAAAGCAGAATGGACATGCCGAGGCTCTCTGCGAGAGGAAGGAGGATACGAAACTGTGAGGACAGCAAGAGATAGAGTGAGGCAATGGTAGACACTAGAGGTTCTAGGGAAGGTGAGTAGCTGTGGGGAGGGAAGGGCCGGCCAGGAGGTGGCTTGGAAATGTACAGCAAGTACTTGAATAGGGTCTATGGGAGCTGGTGGCTGCATGGCCTTTGCTGTGCAGCCATAGGTACCTGTCAGTGTAGAGCTGTATGTCTCTTCTGCCAGAGGCAGTCAGTTCCTGAGGAATGCTGCCGGACCAGCAGAAACTCTATAGTCCAGCTTGAGCTCATTTCTGGATCATAGTCTGGATAGGCCTGAACCTAATAGTCTGGATCTAGATTTACACCCTAGGTCTGACCTGCCCAGTCTTTGGAATACATTTGGAGTACTTTTCTTTTGCCTTGAATTATAACTGTGTCTGAAAATTGTCTGTAAATGCACTGCTCTTGTGATTGTCTCATTCTTAAGCTGTGTTTGAGTATTTCTGGGTGATTGACTCAATATATGCTCAAGGCAGATGAACATAAAAATAGTAGTGTTAATATAAGCAAGTTTTTTATGGAAAAGGAAATGACTACAGGTTCTTTTGCTCTTTATAACTGATATAATTCAGAGACAGGTCGGGAAGGGAAGTGCCCATGCATTTTGATGCTCTTGACTTCCCCTCATAGAGTCTTCAGTCTACATCTCCAGGTTTAGCTTTTCTTCAGTCCAGTTTTCCATTTCTAGCTACTGCTAAGCACCTCAAATTTAGCATGCCCCGAATTTCTCTGGGATCTCTTCTTTTAGGGTTGCCTTTTAGGGAAAGACTCTTGTCTTCTCTTTTGTGGCCCAAATGCCATCTGTTTGGCCCCTCGCTGAGCCCTCTTTTCAATGTGCCCTGCTCTCTCACTCCCCACCCTGCTCTGCCTCTGCCCTTTCCTTCCTATTGCAGGAGCCCCTGAAGGTCTTTCCCTCAGCCTAGTACTTCTGTAGTTACCTTTCACAAAGCTGGTGGAATGTGCCATCACCTTCCTCTCTGGGGGTTTCCTGCCACTCCCCTCCTAAGCTAGATCCACTAGACACTGGGTTTTGCTCCTCTTGGTTCCCTTGCAGGGCCTTGAAAGCCCTTCTTCTCCTTGTGCTTCTGGCCAGGGTCGTTGGCTGTCTGCACAGTCAGCTAGGATGTCATCTCTGATACGGATAGCTGTCTCCTCATCCAGTGCGTACTGCACTGCTGTACTGTTAGGTGTTGTGAACCTGCTCCTGTCGGCCTTCATTGCTTTGCCTTTTCTCTTCCCTGCTGCTCTAATATCCTTTTGAGATTCTGCACAGTGTTGACACTTAGCTGTCTGAACTGTTCGTCTCTTTTGTTCATTGCTGATTTATTGGCACTATTATTAACAGTGCGTAGGACATAGAAAATACCGAGAAAGATATAGGAGCAGTATGTAATTGTAAGTTCTGGACCCAGCTCACAGTTGTCTCTGAGTAAGGGAAGTGATGATAACAGGGTTTTTCTTGGTCTCTGTAGGGCCCTTTGAGTCTTTGCTTGGTCCTTAGTAAATACTGTTAAACACTTTTTATTCATCCAGATCAATTCCCTTTTTTCAGAGTCAGTTCTACTCTTTGCTTCCTTGTTTCAGATGTCTTTGTTTTTAAGCTGTGTTTCGTATCACTCCAGTTATCTCCCAACCCCCTGTCTTTAGTAATCAAACCTCCACAGTTAAATTGCTCAGCCACTTCCCAAAGTTTGTGCTTTTAGAGTATGGCATACGCATAGTTCCAACCCACTTGTGGCCACATGACAGCAATTTTCAAGCAGTTTTGTTCAGATAAGCTTGAATTTTGTATAACAAGGTTTGTCCCACCCCCTTGGTGTTGAATACATTTTTTTTCTTTTGTGTTTAGGTAGTGTCCTGGTATTGTTTTTGCCCGCTTGACACAAACTAGAGTTAGCTGAGAAGAGGGAATCAGAGACTGAGAAAATACATCTATAAGATTAGCCTATAGACAAGCCTGTAGGATATTTTTTTAATTAGTGATTGATATGGAAGGCCCCAGCCCAGTGTGGGTAGTACCACCCCAGAGTAGGTGGTCTGGGGGGCATTTAACAGCAAGCCATGAGATGCAATCCAGTAAGCAGCACTTCTCCATGGCTTCTGCCTCCATTTATGCTGTGTGATTTCCCTCAGTGATGGACTTTGACGTGCTAGTTCTAAGCTGAAATAAAACCTTTCTTCCTGAAGTTGCTTTTGTTCATGGCATTTATCACAGCAGTAGGACCTCTAACTAAGACAGGTGTTGCATAACATGGTGTTTTAAAATACTGAAATGTAACAAGCGGTTTCATTACTCTTGAGTAGTGAACCAACTACATTTACAGATAGCATGTGTCTCCTGTTACTATGCTATAGCAGTGAGCATGTTTTTTTTTTTTTTTTCTTTTTCTGTGGTGGATTTACCTCTGTTTTCCTCTGCAAGATTTGTCGTAATGTGTTTTATTTTAAAAGTTTTATTGCTAACTATTTAATATTTAAAAATAATAAAAATAGAGGGCTAGAGGTGGCTTAGTGGTTAAAAGCACTTTTTGTTCTTGCAAAGGACATGGGTTCGATTTTCAGCACTCACATGGAGGCCCACCACCTTCTTGGGCACTAGGCATATGTGTACTGCACAGACATACATGTAGGCAAAATACTCATATACATAAATAATAATAAATCTAAAAAGATAAAATAAAATTTGAAGTTAGAGATTTGAAAGGATCACTATTTTTTTATTAATTTATTTAGTGTATATGTGTATCTCCGTGCGTATGTCTCTGTGTGTATTTGTGCGTGTGGTGTGTATGTATATGAAAGTCAGAAGACAAGTTGTGGGAGTTGGTTTTCTCCAATCAGGTGGGCCTCTACCTGTCACACTTAAGTCATCAAGCTTGGTAGCAAGTGCCCTTTACACACTGGTCTTACCGTCCCAAACATGAAGTCCAGGCTCAACACATGATCCACCTGTCTCTGTTGCTTTAGCATATTCTATGCATGTATACCACCATATCCAGCAAGGCACTAAGGTTAACCCAGTCTAGAAATAAACAAAATTTATCTTCATTACTGCAGAACTCAGACTGATTTGATGATATTAAACATTTTATTAAAAATGATACAATATCAAATAAAATTGCTTCTTCTACTATTATGATGTGAATAGAGTTTTCCCTTATAATAAGAGTTTTTTGTTCAGGGATGGGTTTTGATGATTGGCAGAGGACAGTTCAGAATGAAGTCTCCCCACTTGAGCTCTTGGATTGCACTGTGCTGAGGCACTGCAAACCTTACTCAGATGACTGAAAGACAAGCATGGGAAGGGTTCTGCTGTTGCAGTGTCACTCAGGCCTTGAACTTAGGTAAAAAAAATCTTTTGCCAAAATTGTTTTTGACTACAGCTGGACCCCGTGGTTGTTAACTTTTCTATTGCTGGGGAGAAATACTTGGCAAAGGCAGCCTAAGGGAGGAGAAGATTATTTGTTTCACAGTTTAGAGCAGTGATTCTCAACCTCGGTAATGTTGCGACCCTTAATATAGTTCCTTATATTGTAGTGACCCCCCAACCATAAAATTATTTTCATTGCTACTTTATAACTGTAATTATTTTGCTACTGTTACGATTCATAGTGTAAACATCTGGTATGAGATACCTATAAAAGGATTATCTAACTCCAGAGGGTTGTGATCCCCAGGTTTAGAACTCCTGTTATCAAGCCCCACCCATCATGGTGGGGAAGGCATTGCAGTGGAAGCTTACAGTAGCTGGTCATATCCTGTTGTTTGTCAGAAACTGGAGAGCTTGGGCAGAAGGAGACCTCTCAAGGCCTTAGTGGCCTCTTTGTCAGCTACATCTCAAAAGTTCCAGAACTTTCTAGAATAGTGTCACCAGCTGGGAAACATGTGGTGTGTGTGGGAGGGGGGAGGAATGGAATGGAATGGAAAAGGAGAGAGAGAGAGAGAGAGAGAGAGAGAGAGAGAGAGAGAGAGAGAGAGAGAGAGAGAGAGAGA
>NW_021604585.1:4950810-4969725 GCF_004785775.1 Grammomys surdaster | reverse complement strand
AGAGAGAGAGAGAGAGAGAGAGAGAGAGAGAGAGAGAGAGAGAGAGAAACAGAGAGAGAGAGAGAAACAGAGAAAGAGAGACAGAGACCACAAGGGACATTCCTTTCAATGTTGTTGAAAGCAGAGAAATTACCAAACTTGCAAAATGATTGGTTTTCCAGTTGTAAGCTATTCATTTTCTTAGCATTTACACCAGGATGTCAGCTGGCCTTGTCTTTGGTGAGAGAGGGAAGGAAGTGAGCTATGCTGAGGCTGGGAATTAGTGAGCATTAAGTCTTTCTTAGTGTGTGTCTCCTTTGTAAAGTTGTGTAGGGAGGATTGATTTTGAAAAGTTAACTGAAAAAAGAGGATTCAGTTCAGGGATGAGCAGAGTTCAGACAGACGGGAGAAGGAAATCGGTGCTTTGGAAATGAATTTCCTTAAAGTTCTATGTGGAACAGGATTGACAGAGCTTGGCAGCCGCTGGAGGTGGGCCGTGGGCATGTCACAGTTCACCTTTTCTGCTTTTTTGAGTATAAACATTTACACAACAAAGTAACACAAGGCACATGTGCCTGTGGAAAGTGCTGTCTGTGTTTTCCAGTTTGAGGGTCGTTGGTTTTTGGTGGTATTAACACTCCTAGTTCCAGTACCCTTAACAAAATAAAACATGTAAAATAGAGACAAAAGAAAGTACCAAAATCTGACGAGTTTTGACTTATAAAATTGGAAACTTCATACAGTTCAACCTAATATTGGAGCACGTGTATTTTTTCCCTCTGCCAGTTTCTTTTTACGAGTGTGAATGTAATCTGCAGGCTCAGAGAAGCCTCTTCAGGCTTTTTTATTCTCTGAGGCTGTCATTTCTGGATATGATTTATCAGGAAGAATTTGCATGTGCTGACAGTACTGTGCTGGGTGCTGCCTACATAGAGTTAAGTACACAGCCACTTCTTGGTTTTATTGTACCAGCCTTGGAAGTCAACATTGTGCTCAGTCTCTGTGTTCTAAGGGTGGGCCAATAAACCAGTCGATTCATTTAGCAAAGTGCCGAGTGAACAGATGAGCATGTTGGGGTACACAGGTGGAGCTGCCACCTGTGTAATACTCAGGAGCTTCCCTGAAAAGAGAAGTTAATCTTCCAAAGAGCCCTGAGTGCAAGTCTGTGCAATTTCTATATTATAAACCAGGGAGTGATGGACAGGAGACAGATGGATTATTCCCCCTTTGGTGAGATAATTAGGACCTTGAGAAGCATAGGGATGTTGTAGAAGCAGATTAGAAGTGGAGGCAGATCTTGTGTATTCTCAGTGTATATTCCAGATCCTGAACCAGATAGTGTCAAAATATGCTCGGGCAGGCCAGGGCACGGCTCTGTGATAGAGCAGAGCATAACCCAAGGCCCTGGGCTAACTTCTCAACGCTGTAAGATTCCAGTGTGTGTTGGGCCTTCTGGAGGTCCCTGAGATGATTCAGCAGCCTGAGAAGTCACACTTTTTATAACAATACTGACAATTCATACTTTTATTTTCTCATGAGCAAACTGTGGCGTTTTCTAGAAGCTATTCAATACAGCAAAAATTAAGCCAGAGTGGGTTTGAGATTTGGATACTTGTACTTTCTTTCTAAATGAACATTTAAGAGCTTTACAGAAGTGTGAGTTGATGTAACTACTCTTACTAATTTGTTTGACAGTACATCTCCTGTGAAACTTACATGGGCTGTGGATATGGCTTAGTGGTATGTTTGCCTCGTGGGTGCAGGGCCCTGGCTTCAACCCCTAGCATTCCTTTATTTACTTATTTTTTTTTTTAACTTTTGGCAGACGGTCTTAACTGTGTAGTCCTGGCTGGCCTGGAACTCAGAGAGTTCTGACTCTGACTCCTGAGTGCTGGGATTACAGGCATGTCCTATGACGCTCAGCAAGCACCATGGTTGTTTTAAATGTATGTGTGGATAGCTATTATTTGGATCTGGAGTATTCCCAAAGGCTTTGTGTATTTGCTTTGTTTTTCATGCTGGTTATTTCATGTCTGGGTATTGAGGGCTTGGTTGGCATCCAGTGGCAATGCTGGGCGAGAATGAGCCTTTAGGAGGAAGGGTCTCCTTTCAGGGAGTTAGGTCACTCACTGTTGTGTACTCTGGGAGAAGATATTAGGATCTCCTGTGTTCTTCTTTGGTTCTCAGTTGCTATGAAGAGAAAAGACTTCTTCCACCATGCCCTCCTACTCTGTACACTATTTTGCCACAACCCAAAGCACAGGGCCAGACCCAAAGCAAAGGTAGCTCAGACAACCTTTTTTCTTCTACTATTTCTGGTAATAAGAAAAAGAATTTTTTTCTTATTAGAGCTACCATTTTTGAGCTGAGACCAAGACCCAAGACTTTGCACTTGCTGGGCAAGCATACTACTACTGAGTTAAATCTTCAACCTCTAAAATAATTTTAAAAATTATTATTTTTATTTTGTGTGCATATATGTGTGCTGCCATGTGTGAATGTGGGAGTTAAAGGATAAGTTATTGACATTGAGTCTTCTTTCTACCACACATGTCTTGGAGATAGAAGTCAGGTTGTTAGGTTTGACAGCAGGCCCCTTTCCCACTGAGCCATCACAACCCCATCTCAGGAATGCTGTCAGAGTGATAGAACTATCCAGTAGAAAACTTAAGTGATACTTACTTTACTCTCTGGATGTGTGTTTCCAGCTGTCTACTTTGTGGGTGCCATGATTGTAGCTTTCCTAATAAGTAAGAAATGCTCTCGTAGGCGATTGTTAGGATTTCTCATACATCCCTGTACAAGTCATTTAGTTAATGTATTTTATCTTTATTGCAAAAAGCCAAATTGCACAAAAGTGGAAATAGCTCTCCTAGAAAATTTGTGATGTTATTTTTTCATTTTTAGAAAAGAATTGATTTTACCTTCTACACATGTGTGCATATCGTGCATGCTTGTATGTGTACACGCACTCACACACACAGAAATGTAAATGTGAACTTTGAGAGGGAAATGAAGCAGAGCTTACACTTACTGTGTCGAGTGTATTCATTGTTCTGCTTTATTTCAAAAACTATGGTGTTGCAACTTACTAAATCGAATTTGAAAAATGATACAAAACATGTTGTTATAGTACACAGGGCAAAAAGTGCTTTATAAAAGGAATTTTGGGAACTGGATTGAGCATTAATTCTCCCATTGATTACAATTGCCATCTTTCACTGTTCTTTTCTTGCTTGTAGTATTTACCAGTGGCTCAGCTCAGCTCCGCACAAATGCCCAGGTCAGGTCAAGTCTGCTGACAGAAAGGAGTGTTGATAAGAATGTTAATTGTACCTTAACATTGATACCAGTGACTACTACCTAGGAATGCAATGCTTCGTACTAAGTGCTGTATATTCTCCTTGGTTCTTGCCACACAGTTTGCTCTGAAATTGGTGTTCTTTGTTTCTTGTCTGAGTACAGTGAGGCAGCCTTTAGTCAGGCAGTGGAGGGAACCGTGGTCTGTGGTTCAGACTCAAACTGTATGGGCTTGCTTTCTCCTGAACGGTTTCCCTCATTGCTGAATTTAACACATCTGGGCTTCATTTGCCAAGGAGCTGAAGTTGTCATTTGATGTGTATTTTAGTCCAAAATAGTCTTCATTCTACAGGGCAGGACTATATACATCATTAAGACTTTTTATTTAATTTTCTCTCTTTGACCCCTTATCAGTGGTTTCAGATGACCAAGTACTAAATGAAGCAGTTTATGTTTTTTTTCAGGGTAGTTATTCTGAAATAGCTATTCTTAAATAGTTATTACCATTTAAGGTGAGAGAACAGTCTCAAGTGGCTTGTCATGCTTTTCTGAGAACAGTTGGGACCTGCTGTTGGTCTTATGTGGATTTCTAATTATTTATTTATTTAGAGACAGGGACTCACAATGTAGCTCTGGTGGTTCTAAACCTCCCTATGTAGATCAGGCTGGCCTCGAACACACAGATATCTTCCTGCCTCTTGCTTCCTGAATGCTGAGATTGATAGAGGTCCAATGCATTTTACCAAGAGCTTTTCCAGTAAGATACAGTATTATACAGACACGAGATCTATAATCTTACTTGCACACTCACTTACTTGCCGCTCACTTGCACACTTGATTTGAAAGGACCTCCCTTCAATTGAGCTTATGCATTTATTTGACAGTTAAATTACTTAAATAACATATCTGTAGTGGTTTAAATAAGATTGGCCCCCATAGGCTCATATCTTTGAATGTTTGGTTCCCAATTGGTGGATTGTTTAGGAAACATTAGGAAGTGTGGCCTGGATGGAGGAGACTTGTCATTGGGGATGGGCTCTCAGGTTTCAAAAGCCCACCACAGGTCCAGTCTCACTCCCTTTCTCTGACTGCAACTTGTGGATCAGATGTGAATTGTCAGCTACTGCTCCAGCGTTATGCTTTCAGCTGCCATGTTCTCTGCTGTGTAATCATGAGCTCACCCTCTGAAACTGTAAGCAAGCCCCCAATAAAATGATTTCTTTTGTAAGTTGACTTGGTCATGCTATCTCCCCACCATGTTAGCATAGTAACTAAGACAATGTCTAAGTCCCCCTTCTCTCCTTTCTGTTACTCACTTTCTCTACCTCTGCTGCTATACTTGGTGTTTTCCCTTCCTCCCTTCAAAAATGAATCAGTGAAACAATAGAAAAATTAATAAACAGATTAAACTAAAATAAATCTTTGATATGTATTATTTAGCTTGGTTATTCTTTTTTAAATTTATTTTTATTATTCATTTTAAAAATTTTATGTGTATGGTCATTTTGCCTATATATATGCCTGTATACTATGTGGGTGCTTGGTGCCCAAGGAAGCCAGAAGAGGGTGTTGGATCTGCTGGGACTAGAGTTACAGACAGTTGTGAGTTACCATGCAGGTGCTGGAGAACAGACCTAGGTTCTCTGCAAGACAACCAGGGCTCTTAACCACACAAACTGCTCTCTGCAGCCCTTACTTTGGCTATTCCTTTTCAAAGCTTATACTTTCTGGTTTTATTATGGACATATTTATTGGTCTTTTCCCTTTTCCTCTTCCTTCCTTCCTTCCTTCCTTCCTTCCTTCCTTCCTCCCTCCCTCCCTCCCTCCCTCCCTTCCTTCCTTCTTCTTTCTTTTATTTTCTTTTTCTTTTTTTGTTTTTTCAAGACAGGGTTTCACTGTATAGCCCTTGCTGTCCTGGAACTCCTTTGTAGCCTCCTCTGTGGCCTCAGACTCACTGAGATCCCCCTGCCTCTGCTTCCTGAGTGCTGGGATTAAAGGGCATGTGCCATCACCTACTGACTCTTAGCTTTCTTTTGCTTTTTATTTCTTTTCATTTATATGATAATTGTGAAAATTGAGTGATACTGGTAGTATCAGTTTCTTATAGAATATTTTTCATGTGCTCGAGGTGGCTTCTAGGTATTTAGTCCGTTTCACCTGCGAATGGTGAGAACAGAGGTTTTGGTGCTGTGTTTCTCAGTCTAACTGCTGCTGTGACCTTGGGTAGCATACTTGGTTTCTGTGTACCTTATTTTCTCCATGTGTAAACTGATTTTATGAAGTAATTTCTGTAAATGTTGACTCGTTGTAAAGACTCAATGTATGCCAGCTGTTGTTAGCTTTTGTTATTAAAGCGGGTTGGCAGTTTCTGACTTGTATTGAGAGTACTCGGTAAGTGCTAGTTATTAATAGCACTGCATTTAACATTTTCTTTTAGATTGTGTATTGAGTAAATTTGCCTGAGGTGGATGTGCTGGTCTGCCTGCTTCCCTCCTCCCCATTTTGGACATAGGGTTTTGTTTTGCAGAATGGCTGTGTAGTCCAGGCTGACCTCTCCCTTGCCTCAGCTTCCAGAATAGTGGATTATAGGTAGCTTCCATGACCAGCTTTTATTGTTAGCCTTAATAGAGTGGGCGCTCGGCGACTGTGTGAACTTGAGCATTTGCATTCCATTACTGGGGTTTTAGTCTGACTAGGTATAAAACAAGATGGTTTTTTTTTTTTTTAGACATTTAATTGTTTGTTTGTGGGTGCACATGTGCTGAGGCATGTGTATAGAGTTCAGAGGACAAGTTTTTTCCTTCCACTCTTTGAGTCCCTTTGATAGAACTAAGGTTTTCAGGCTTAGTAGCAAGCAGCCTTACCTACTGAATCATTTCCGCCCTGGTCTGGGCGTGTATTCGCTTATATGCTCTCTTAATTGAAATGGCAACGATTGTGTGTGTGTGTGTTTCTTTTAAAAATTGTTTTTGTAGTGCTAGAGATTTAATGTAGGGCTCATCTATGAAAGACAAACACTTTGCTACTGAACTAAAATCCATGCTCCCCAGCAGTGATTTCCTTATGGTGGTTATTCCATGTCTGTGATCTACATATTTAGTAGTTAATGTACTTTCATAAACAATACTCCTGAGAATAACCCATTAGATTAAATGGGAGTTGATAGAAGAATTAGTCCTTGTATATAACCATTTTAATTTAAAATGAGGATGTAGTGGATGCGTGCATATTAAAATAATAAGACTAATATTTTGGTATAAATGATTCATCTTGTTCTTAATTTTAAAGTATTGTGGACACTGGCCAGATATCATAATGTATCTTCTTATTCAGTTATTTTGCTTTAAATATGATCTTCCACAGGACTTATCAGTGTCTTGTGGATTACTTTGTGAGTATCAGTTATTAGTAGGTTGAAAGCACTTGAAATTTTAAGGAAGGTTGAAAGTGCCAACCACTGTAATGATCTGTGTTTTTAAGGTAAACAGTGCATTTTGATAAGTGTGCTGCACACAGGCTTTCGAGTAAAACTGATATAGCAGGGAGTAAGATGCTTCTGAACTGATGACCGTCTAGCGATGTGCTTGGCCAAATAGTTGGATCTGGTTTAGAAGTCTTAGTATTTGAACCAACTCTAGCAGGGAACCCTTTGTTTAGGAGTATACTAATGTCCGTTTGCATGGAAGGAGCAGTGATCTTCATGTAGTCTGTAAGATAATGTCTTGAATGTGATGTCAGTTACAAGTTTGAGTAAATCATGCATTTTTGCTGAAATTGACATTTTGCTGCAGAGAACTCAGACCTAGTTAGTTTAGTTACGTGGTTACTAGCACTATGAAATGGCACAATCCAGTTGGAGAATGTTTAAAAAGCTTGCAGGTCTTCTCTCCTATTCCTGTAATGTGTCCACTTTCTCATCCACACTAAATATCTTCTCTCCTGTCTCACTCGTGCTTTCCTTAACTCCTGTTTCCAGCTGGGCATATGCACCTGTGTAGCTCTTCTAGACCCTAGGCTTTGCTGGCAGAAACACAAACGTGAACACTCAGACTCATCTCACCAGAATGTAGGTGGAACCAACATGTCAGGTGGTCCAGGACAAAATGAAATAAGACATTACCCTTCTCTGAAAAGAAATGGAAACAAGACTGTGGATGTCTTTGAAAGCAAGCCAGTGTTGGTGCAAAGGGAATGCTGGCAGACAGAGAGGACTTGGGTTATCTTTTGAGAGACTTAACACATCATAGTGAGATCTTTTAAACATCAAGAAGTCATAACAAGCCAGCTGGGGCTTCTGGTCAACCTGGCATTTTGTCTTTTTGTGTGGCTCAAAGAGGAACTAGATGGCTGCATGTCTGCTTCAGTCTGTATTGATGTCTTTAAAAACATTAACCCTCACAGGTGCGCCCCCATCCCTTCTGTATGCTGTAGATTTTAGACTAAAAAAAATCCTAAAAACTGGTTAGATTTATCACGTGACTCTTTTGGCAGGGGTAGTATAGTGTGTATGGGTGTCTTTCCAGCTGTGTGTCTGTATGGAAATAACAACTTCTTTGTGGCCCTGTTTCCTATATGCAAAATACTGTGTGTCTCACAACAGTGTGGAGTGAGTTAAGGAGTTAATACATCTGAGCTGCTTAGAGTGGTGACTGCAGCAGGGTAAGTGCTTACTAAGTTTTTACTATTATTACATACACATGAAACGACTGGGAAAGAATGACTCATTCCGGACTTTCAGAAACTTATTCTGAACCAGGAAATGGCTATTTAGAGTGTGAATCTTTTTTTTTTCCCTCCACCCTCCCTGTACCTGACCTGTCCTCAGTGACCCTTGCTTATTTTGCTATCTCATTCAGTAGCAAATGCCTTTGACACTGTTTGTGGTATTAAAGATATGCCATTCTCAGTAATGAACAGTTTCTGAAACAGGCTCTTCTGACCCCTCTGGATCCATGAGCCCTCTGTGCACAAGGCATCTGGCTTCATCACAAGTTTGAAGCACACATTTTTATGTGCTTTTTGTTTCCTAGTGCACCTGGTGCCTGCTGCACAGATTTAAGCTGTGAGAATTTTTAAAATGTAGAAGTGTCACTGAGAACAGTCTCCATGAACTTGTTGTACTTATGACCATTTTGAGTGGACATTGTTATCTGTGTGCATGCAGCTTTATAGCTTGAGTGCTTTAACTGCATGGTGGGACAAGATGTGGCCCAGAAGACACTGCCCGGTTGTCTTGTGCCTTCCTGACTGCTGGGTTAGCTCACATGCCTCATCACGGCTGCCCTTTCTCTATCCAAGTTACTATTTCATTCTGAAGTAATCTCAGTGGGTTGTAACGACTAAGCTCAACATTATTTTATTTCAGTGTGGCTTGAAAAACTAGATACAATAAAAAGGGAGGGAAAACTGTTCATACCAACAGGTTAGAAATGTTCATGTCTCCATTTTCTTTTTGTGGTGCTGAGGATTCATGTAATATTGGCACTCTGCCACTAAGCCACACCCTCAGAACACACATTTAAAGTTTTCTGTATTTGAGTACCATATGAAATATTTTGTGTGTTGTGTGATCTTTTGTGAAATCCTTGAGCTGTTAATTGAGAATTTCCTTTAGATTAATTTTGTTTATCAATAATAACTTAGGAGCTAAAGTCTGTTGAACATTATATGTGTTCTAGATGGCTTCCATATGTCTGTCCCTTTGTTCATTGCCATCTTTATAAACAGTCTTATGGATAGGTGCAGTTATCTGTCTTTCATGTATGAGAGCATAGAGACAGAGGTCAGCTAAGCAAAGCCAGCTTTGGAATTGACAGTCTTAACTGTCACCCTGCAGTACTCACAGGTGATCAGGTACATGGTGAAGCCGATTTGAACCCAAGTCTTCTAATTTCAGACTGCTTGGAAGAACACAGAAGGAGTTTGGTTCCCTTAAGTTCTCAGCCTAAGTTGCCTGAAATCATAAATATTTCCATGATGCTTTTTCAGAATTACAACTGGCAGACTTCACTTAGTTGTCCATTTTTGCTTTAGCTGACTATGTTTAATAAAACTGGCTTGTGTTTTTCATATCTCATTTGGCTCTTCAATGGAAGATGCAGTTAAAAACAATAATAAGTTATTCAAAAGGGAGAGTGGTTTTAAGAGTAAAAGAAGAGGAAATGTTTGAACTACCCAGTGACATGTTTACCTAGGTCCTACCTAGGGTCCGACATTGAACATAGAAACACTGAGCTTAGGGAAAACTGGGTCTTAGGAATGCATCATGAGCGTGTGTAGCTCTGGACTTCAGTGCTGTGTCTGTCCTCAGGAAGCAGTAGCAAAGAAGGGACTTGGCCGCATATATCTGAGCCGAAGCTAATATCACTCTCGGCTTACTGTTTATATATTAAAATGCCTTTCTGTTCTGAAAGTGCTTTCCAGACACACTTTTTTTTTTTTAACTGCTCTCCATGTTTCAATTTTGGAGTTGTACAGTCACATAGTTTACATACATATTGAAATGCATATATTTAATTTCTCTATTTCGTGTTCAAATAATTAATATGGATTTTATGCATACCGGTATTTCAAGTGGATACTACTTATCTTAGCATGATATTTCAAATTGTAATTTTGGATTTAGTCAACTAATATATGGCTTTACCTTTGTATTTGATATATGTTAAGTAATAGCTATCCTGTGGAGCAGCATAATTAGTGTCTGTACTACATGCTGTCACTGGTTTCATTGCTCAGATTATGACTTTAATTATAAATGTAAGCTTTGGTACTTTTGGGATTAGAGGTCATTCCACTCTCCTTAGTTCTGTTCATTTTCAAGAGCTTAAGGTTTAATGTTTAAACCTGGCTGATGAGTATCTCTAAGCTGGCATTGTAACATTAGATTGATGCTTTTTTTTCTCTTGGTATTCTAAATCGGTTTTTAAAAGTTTATGTTGTCTATGAGTAGTCTGGACTATTAGGTTATAAATTAACAGCTCAATTGATGGTAATGTGGTATCTGCTTGTCATCCATCCACTCATCCATCTTCTTATCCATCCACCCGTCTGTCTGTCTGTCTGTCTGTCTGTCTGTCTGTCTATGCTCTCCCTCCCCATTGTTTCTAGCCTCATAGTGTTAAAACAGCTACAGGTTCATCTCATTCTGAGATGATTCGAAATGATGTTAATCCTCAAAACAAATGGGAATGCTTAGGCCATTTTTATCCCTTGTAGAAATAATCTCCTGAGAAAAGATTCTCAATCAATGGAAATGGTTGAAAATAATGTGTTACTTCACTGGGAAATTATTTTGTGTGGCTTGTGCAATGTAACTGCATGAGTGCTTCCGCAAGCCTTTAATTCTGGTCATTTCTTCCCCCTCTACTTTACAGTTGTGACATTTGTTAAAGTAATCTTTTGAAGTTTTTGTTGTTTATACTTTTGGGTGAAAGATCAGGCTTGAGTTGCATACACCCAAAAGATTGATTGTGCCGATTCGCTTTTATTGTAATCGCTTAAGATCTGCTACTTGTCTCAAAGCCAGATACAGAAGAGAAGACAGGTTATGACTGTGTATGTGTTCAAATAGATAGCTCTTGTTGTTTGATATTACTGGAATCTGATACCAACAAAAATGTAATGTTTCTAGAAACAAAAATGTAATGTTTCTAGAAATACTTGAGTTTATTTGAAAAGTGCTTCTAAAATAAATTTGAAGTTATGTTAAAATATAAAAAAATTCTCTACAGAAGTCATCATCAAAGGGATAAAGTAGAAAATTTGCTCTCTTGTATCTAATAGATACTGGATAAGTTTTTTCTTCCTCCTTCTCTTCTTCCTCTTCCTCCTCCTTTTTCCTCCTCTTCCTCTTCTTCTTTTCAAAAAGCAGCCCTACTTTTACAGGTGTTTATTTCATACACACTCAACCTTGTAAACTAAATTTTCTCCTATTTTGCAGAAAGGGAAGCTAAGCTCAGGGTTACTCGGTAAACAGTGAGGCCCAATGTGCTACACAGCCGTCTGTCCATCATCTCCCCACTTCCCACTGCAGCCCCACCCACACTCACGGGATTTGATTTCTCTCTGACTCCCCTGCACTCCTTCCCACTAGAGGACCCTTGCGTTGACTGTTCCTCTTGAGTGGGGTGCTTTCTTGCAGACATCTTTGCTGGCCTCCTCCTCTACCTACTTTGAATATTTTCTTAAATTTCTCCTTTCAGATGAATGCTATGCTCAAAACTACCTTCCAGCTCAAGCACATGTAGCCTGCTTTGCCCTGTATGTTATTTCCCCTGGAGCATATACATATAAAATAATAGACCTATTTAGTATTTTTAATTGCCTTCCCCTCAATCCCCTGCAACATACAGGTTAGGATTTCTGAAATCTTTGTATAGCCCAGGTGGCCTTGAATTTGCAGAGATAAATCTGTGTACCATTATGCTAGGCTCAGGTCAGTTCACCTCTGTCTCTGTGCTATCCCTCAGTGCATGCCCAGTGACTGTCTGGTGAGTGAGTGATGAATGAGTACAAAGCTCATGTCCCTTATGCAGGTCTTGTGCAGTCAGGCCCAGCCTTTTCTGTGTCACTGGAACTTGTGTCTTCATACTTGTATAGCAAGCACTCTTACTGAATCAGCCATTTCCTTAACTCACGGTTTAGTCCTTTTTAAAATTTTTTTTTAAAGAGTTCTGGCTCTTTTAATGTTTTAATGATGACATGCAGATATTCACATCAGAATACACAGTAGGTATCCAAGAATATCTAGAAGGACCTAACAAAGTTAAAACTCATGTCAGGCCAAAAAAAAAAAAAAAAACAAAAAAAAACCTCATGTCAGAACCAAACACTGGCTAGCCACAGCTTGTGTCCAGGTGGGACTCACAATGACTGGAAACTGGCTTTACTTCTTCTTCTTCGAACCCTGGTCTAGTTCCAGGACCTCCATGCCTTCCTCCAGCTTGAGCATGCCTCTTTCCTGGCGCAGGCGGTACCTCTCAGCCATGGACTGAAACACCCATTTAGTCCGAAACTTCTTTTCTTCAGAGCCATAAATTAAGATCAGAAGATTCCAGAGTCTTGAGCTCAAACATGACCCGGCCCACCTGCTCGAAGTGAGGCATTCGAGATCCCTGTGGGCTGAACAGAGCGTTTAGCACCAGCTTGTTGACTTGCAATACTTCTGGCT
Source organism: Grammomys surdaster (assembly GCF_004785775.1). Taxonomy (NCBI): domain Eukaryota; kingdom Metazoa; phylum Chordata; class Mammalia; order Rodentia; family Muridae; genus Grammomys; species Grammomys surdaster. Next base: position 4,957,274 of record NW_021604585.1, on the reverse strand, counting down.
TTTCCAGGTCTGTAGGAATTTTCACCCATGGGGGGATATCTTTACGAGTCACATGAGTTTTCATCTTAATTCCTGACAAGGAACCTGATTCCAGGGAAGACTAGGTCAGGTTTAACCTCGATGGCCCAAAGCTCCTGCCCTTTTTTTAATTTTAAAAATTATTCTTTTTATTTTTGGTGTATGTTGTTTTGCACCATGTGCATGCTTTTGGTGTCTGAGGAGTCTAGAAGAAGGTGTCAGGTCTTACAGAACTGCAGCTACAGATAAGTATGATCCACCATGTGGATCCTGGGAATGAAACTTGGGTCCCTTGGAAAAGCAAGAAATACTCATAACTACTGAGATATCTCTCCAGCACCCCCACTGACTAATCTTAAAAAGCATCTAGTTTTTAATTTTTTGAATGCAGTTTAGAAAATGAGGCAGTATCTTATTGGATGTTAACAGTAAGAGATGGTTCAAAGACACATACACACGTTTTTCATGTAAGCTAGTCTCTACTTTTTACATTCGTAAATGTTGTATCATTAAGAATTAATATAGTTTTAAAATTTGTACTTCAGGACTACATATTAAAATAGTGTTTTTGTATTAAGTATGTTTATGTTTCTTCTAAGTTTTTTTTTTAAAGAGGCATGACATTTTCATTTAAAATTGATTTATATAGGGGAATAAAATTCAGTATGCATACTCAAATCTGGCTAGCCATCTTGCCCCAGGAATGCCCTACCTCTGTCTTCTGTGTTCTGGGATTACCAATGACTGTTGTACCTGGCCAACTTTTTACATAGGTTTTGGGGATCCCAACTCGAGCTTCCATGTTTGCACAGCAAGTGCAACATGCCCTCCGTCTCCTATGCTGTGGTGTGTCCATCCTTGGAAATATGTCCTCAGGAAATGTATTAATAATAGAAACACTAACCTTGTAAGTCAGAGGCTTTGGTGGCTTCTGTCCTGTGGTGAGCTGGTAACAGGAAAGTAATTTATACCTATAACTAGGGCTTGAAGAACTTAACACTATTTCATTTCAAGCTTCAGTGATTACCTTGATGTTAGAAGGTAAAGCTCATAAAGTGTTGGAAACAAAGATACTTGTCAGAAGTGTGTGTGCATGTGTGCGTGTGTATGTGTTTGTGTATGGGTGTGTGAGTGCACGTGTGGCCACAGACTTAGATTCTATTTCTTTTCTGTTTATTCTGTCGCAAGTATAGTGTTAGAACAACATGAAAGCCTCAAATGAGAATTTTGCTGCTCAAGCCACTCTAGTGTGTGCTTACAGTAGTGACCTTTGGGTTTTGTTTATAAATTAGACCTCATGTGTTTGTTGGCTTTGGGAAAGGAAACTGAAGAGGTCCATGAAAGAATAATAATAAACACATGGTAATTATTTAAACTGGGAGGAATAAATAATGTTATTATTTAAAAACTAAGTTTAGCCACCTGTATTATTCATTTGTTTAAGACCAGTTGTATGCTTTTCAGTTTTAAAACATGCTGGTATTTTTTAGATTACTCTACTTAAAGTTAATTCACTAATCATGACAGTGGACAAATCTGTTTTTAGTTACTGCTGTTTATCACAGCCATCATCACTGTTGTCATCATTATTGTTGTTGTCGTTGTCATCATCATCGTCATTGCCACCACCACCTGTTTCTTTGAGGCCCTGTGATTAGACTGTTTTGGGGGGCAGGCAGGAACTAAGGGATGTTGGACAAGTGACTTGGACTGTTCTGGACATGACTTTCTTCAACTGAAATAGCGGTACTGGACATTCTGAGAGTGAAGAGGGAAATGTGTGTTAGAATCTTAGTACATGCCTGCAACAGGAAGCGCTCTTTATTACTGTGCTGGTTCCTCCATGTGTGTGGGCATTTCAGTTTCTTCTGGCTGACTAATAACTTGTGCTCAGGGTTTTGATAATGTTATATTTGCAGGCTTCCCACTAGATTGGTAAGAGTTCGGGAGGCATTTACCTCTACATTCAGCTTTTATGACCAAGGCCAAGAAGAAATGCTTTCACTGTAGCTGTTTCTCAGGATCCTTCCTTAGCTTAAGAGACTGAAAGTTTTTCCTGCTGGCTATAAGCAAACAGAAAGAGAAGGGATTTCAGAAGTGGAGGGATTGAAACTAGGATTTTAAAGTTCTTGCTTTAAAAACTGTGGTTTCAGCCTTGGCCACACAGTGAAATCATCTGAAATGCTTTTTATAGAATAAAAATGCCTAGCAGTAGAAATGATGTGCCTCCCACCATCCCCATTAAAACAGCATGTCTGAATACACAGGTATTTTAGAGGTGAAGAATTCAATACTTTAGTTAACAGTCTAGATTTGGATTAGTCTTTCTTACTTTGTACCTTGAAGTATCCTGGATTATGTTACATTTTGCTCTAGTTCCTAAGGCTGAAGTCTAATTTTATTATTTGATTCATTTTAAAAACTGGTAATTGTCTTCTTAGGTTTTGCTTTGTGTGTGTGTGTGTGTGTGTGTTTTAAGTCAAATTTCCCTGTGTAGCTTTCACTGTTCTGAGACTCTGTAGATCAGGTTGGCCTTAACTCCTGAGGGCTGAGATTAAAGGCATGTGTCACCATAGCCTGGCTGTCTTCTTGTTCTGATGAAATATTGTTGGTTGTTTGTGACTTATTAGGTCAAAAGTAATTCCTAATGGAAGCATGCATAATTCTTTCTAGGTTTTCTGGAATACTTGCTGCACAACGAGATTGGATCTGTGTTCAGAGGTAGCGTTGCTGAAAATGATTTGAGCAGACCCCAGGATCAAATAGGCATTTTACCATATGTGTTGTACATTTTTGGATTAGACTTCCAGGGCTAAATGTACTTAATAATTTGTATGAAGCAACTTTTAAAATTGAGACATTATTTCTAGGTTTCTCTAAGTGTAGACTCATGCCTTAGACAATTCAGAAAATTCTTACTGATTTTGTTGAAGATCATCAAGGGTTGCCAGAGAAATTGATAGTATACCCGGCCAGGGTTAGCTCATTCTAAGGCAAAGTTTAAAGAGGTAGGGGAAGAGTATCAGAGACTACAGATAGTATTATCATGCCTGTTCTGTGCTGGATCTTATTATTTGTTTTATCATCTCTCTGCCTTTCCATCTATCAGTTGACTGGACAGGGTATCATGTATCCAAGGCTAGCCTGGAACTTGATATATCATTGTGATTGACCTTGAACTCCTCATGCCTTTGCTTCTCTGTAGGCTAGGACATGGAGAGTGGCTATGGCTGCTGTAACCATGGATATCCATCCTATGGAGCACTCTGTATATAAAGGGAAACATTATCCCGTAATGTGAACTTGCTCTCTCTTGAATATTATGGTCACTTTTCCATTGCATGTCATTCCTGTAGGTTTGTACATTATTTGTGTGTGCATACCTTAGGAGAGTTGTCCTTTTTTGTGGGTCTCCCCGCTCTTGTGGATCATCGGCCGATTTAATCCACAAGGCACTAGGAGCGGACACACTGAGTGGAGGATTCAGAGACCCTGTGTGCATGTTCAGTGAATAACCACATCAGGACCAGCTAGGATCAACTTTACTTAGGATGATTCAATTCTTAGAAGGTTTTGGGGGACTAAGAGTAGGGGCATCCAGGATTAGCAAAAGTATACAAAGTTAGCTGCTCACTGCATTTCCCTCTTCAGGAGGGTACGTTTAACTCTAATAACCTTCCAGATTGATGCAATCTGATTTGGTGGGACCTCACCACACTGTATTAACTGGATCAGTTTATTCTCCCTGGTATTGGTTGGGAGAGTCCTTGTGCTAATGACCTTCATGCTATTACACAACTATGTATTATCTTGTTATTTCTGGTTATGATTCCATGGGGCTCTTCTGTAGGCAGGATGGATGGATTTTGTAGGCCAAACAATACCATTGGATAGATCTATTGATTGCCTGCTTGAGAGTTATTTGATGACCTTATATTTTAATGATTTTACATTTACTTGTACATGTCTAACATTTTCATCCAATTTTAAGCTTACTTCAGAAGTGTTTCGATGTTCAGGTGATTGGGTTTTGGAAGTAGTGGCAACTGTTACTTACACTTGTAGTCAGAATGCACTGACTGCTGTCTTGTAATTTATGAGATGTCACTCTTCATGTGCAGGAGGGCAGGGTACCTAGTCCTTCTTCTCTTTTTTTTTTTTGTTTATGTATTTTATTTCATGTGCATTGATGTTTTGCCTGCATGTATGTCTGTGTGAGGGTGTCAGATCCCCCAGAACTTAGTTACAGATAGTTGTGAGTTGCCTTGTGGGTGTTGGGAGCCACTGCTCCTAACCACTTAGCTGTCTCTCCAGTCCCCTTCCTCCCTTTCAAACAAATGTTTCTTGTTATTTTGGGAGTGGTCCCATAGTTATTAGACTTCTACTTTGTTGAAATCTTCTGGACTACATAGCACTCCTGAGATATTAGACTTCTCCTACTTTCCTGAAATCTTCTGGACTACACAGCACTGGTCCCTGCTCAGTCCTATCTTTTTACAACCCACTGGGGCTAGGGAGATGAGGGCATGGAGTTGTCCCAGTGCCAGTCCATACAGGAAGAGCTCCTTGCTTGGACCATTACTGCTCCCATCCCCACCCAGGAAGGTGGGATGGGCGAGGGATGAGAGGGGGAGAGAGAAAGGGAGACAGAGAGACAGACTTAGTCCATGTTTCCCAGGCTGGTGTGAATGCTTGGGTTCATGTTACCCTCCTTAGCCTTCCTGTAGTTAGAAGCAGTCCTTGATCTTCAGCTGATTTTACAGCTCAGCCTTCAGTTGTGATGGGAATTTTTTTTTCAGGCTGTTACTATACAAATTGTTTAAGGGACAGCCCCGAATCCTGTGGTTTGTCCAGACTGCTAAAGTTTTTTTAATGAAGGGAGGCCCTGTTAGAAGAATTTAATCTGTGATAAAGGATAAAGAATAGAAAGCAAAGCTTTGCTATGCTTGGGAAGCTCTAGAGGCAGCTAAAGGAGGGGCTCAGCGTGCTAGTTCATGAATAGGGGCGTGTTGGGAGTGCATTTGTGATTCTCTCTGCTTTCTCCTGCTGCTGTATCTTACTCTGGCTTTTCTGTGTGTATGATTGCTGCAGGGTGTAGAAGAGTCCAGGCTTTGGACCCATACATCCTGAATTTGAGTTGTGTCTCCACTGTTTATTAGCTGTATGATTCTGGGGAAGATACTGAATATTTTTGTCTTGATTTTTATCTATTAAGTTGAAAATAGCACCTATTTATGTATATTGTTGTAGAGATTAAGTGAGAATTAGTGTGTTTAAGTGCTTAGACTAGAGCACAAAGAGTACCCAGTACATCCAATAAGTTTAAGCTATTATGTCTCATTCAGTAGGTGAATAGCATGCTTCAGATTTGTCTGTGATGGATCAGTTCGCATGAATAAAGAATGGATTCCAACTGCTTACCATTAAAAAGCTTCTAAATGCCAACTGCCTGAATATTTTGAACTGTTAAATATGTAAATCTATTGAGTGACCACCCGACATTGTTTTTGCTTGAATGAAGGTTTGCTCTTTAAAAAGCTGTCTTTCACGGATGCTTTAAACTTCATATGTACTTGCGAGCATTCTCCATGTGGGGAGACTAGTTTGGGGGCTTTGTTAAATCTGTGGTAGCAAAATTTGGATTAATTAAAACATCCAGAACCTTTAACTAATGTTACATGAGTATGCCTTTTCCCTGTTCCCTTTCCAACATCAAAACTCTCATTCAGGTCCATAGTGTGGGTTGAACTGGTGACTGGTGTGGAGTCCCTGAGTAGCAGAGGCCGTGTGGGTTGGCTAGAGACGCAAGTGCTGTTCCTAGCTGCATAACTCAATCTGAAATCTCAATAGTCAGTTCTTTTTTTTTTTTTAATAGAAGAGAATGCCACCTGCTTACCTGTAAATATATTCTCAGTATTAATGAGTCCTTCACTTGGATGATGGCAAATGAGCCTACCCTGAGTGTGTCAGTTACTTATCACATGCTGTGACAACACCATGACTAAGGCAACTTTTAGAGGAAACTGTTTATAGGGCTTACAGTCTCAGATGGTGGCAGGGAGTATAGCAGTAGGCAGACAGGCATGGCACTGGAGCAATGAGCTTACATCTTTTTTTTGTAAGTAGGAGGCAGAGAGAAAGAGCTAAAGAGAATAGTTTTGGCTTTTGAAACCTCAAGGCCCAGCTCCAGTGACATCCCTCCTCCAACTCTTCCCAAACACTTCCACCACCTGGGACTAAGTATTCAAATAGATGAAGTTCTTCTGGGGCCATCCTCATTCAAACCAACGCACTGATTATAATTTCCTGTATAGGGGTTGGGGCAGAGAAAATAGTAGAAAGAAATGGGGGGAAAGTAGACTAGCCAACTGTAGATCATGTTTCTTCCTAGCTGGAGAAACACACACACACACACACACACACACACACACACACACACACACACA
>NW_021604585.1:4940542-4950800 GCF_004785775.1 Grammomys surdaster | reverse complement strand
ACACACACACACACACACACACACACACACACACACACACACACACACACAGAGAGAGAGAGAGAGAGAGAGAGAGAGAGAGAGAGAGAGAGAGAGAGGTGATGTAGGGTTTTTGTTGTTTGTTTAGTTTGGTTTTGTTTGAGGCAGGATCTCTTCAAAGCCCCAGGTGTCCTAGAAACTCATTATGTAGACCAGGCTGGCCTTGAACTAAGATCCACTTGCCTCTGCTTCCCCAGTGCTGGGACTAAAGGTGTATGCCACTACTCCCACCTATCCTATGTAATTTGAAAGTGTTTTTATTAATTGAGATTTTCATAACATATATTTTGATCAATTCACACCTCATTTTTCCCTCCCAAGTTTTCTCAGATCAACCCCTATCTCCTTATACGTCCCTTAACTTCAGTCTCTCTTTTAAAAAATGTCCTATCAACTTCAGTTTGTGCTGCTCCAATACTCCTGGGTGTATGGCCATCCTCTTGATCACCCTTCACTTACCAGGAGCCACGACCTTAAAGAAAATGGACTTTTCCTCCCCTAGAAGCTACCAGCCGTCGATAACTCCTCTGTTAGGATTGGAACTCCTTCTCACTCCATGTAGACTGTTAACTGGCTTGGTTTTGTGCAGACATCCACAGCTGCTCTGCGTTTGAGTACATGGTCCTGCCATGTCCAGAAGACAGTTTTACTCTGGTCTTCTCTGATGCCTGGCTTTTAGAATCTTTCTGTCCTCCCCCTTTCCTGAATGATCCCTGGTCTTTGGGGAGGGAGGTTGATATAGGTATTCCATTTGTAGCTGAACACCCCACAAACAACTCTCTGCACTTCTGACAATTTTTCATTAAAAACAAGATGAAAAACTATTGAGTGTGTGTGCATGCATGTGCATTCCATATAACACCTGTGGATGTCAGAGAATTATTTTCTGGAATCAGTTCTCTCCTTCCACTGTGTGGATCCTAGAGTTTGGACTCAGTCAGGCTTGGTAATAAGCATCTTTAACTGCTTAACTGTCTTGCCACCACCCCAACACTCACTTTTAAAGAGTCTCATGAAGCCCATGCTGGCTTTAAACTTGAGGATGCTCTTGAAGTCTTGGTTGCTACTGCTTACACTTCCTAAGTGCACGGATTATGAGCCAGTGCCACCACTTGTTGTTGTATGCGCTTTTAGGGATTAGGAGCAAGGACCCTTTGAGTGCTAGGCAAGTGCTCTACCAACTGAGCTGTATCCATGGGCCCTAATCTGTTCTTTGTTCGAAAAGAGAACAGATGCCTATTCTGAGAGCATTTAACAATTTTAAAGTTATGTTTATTAATTTTTTGTGCATGCATGTATATATGGACACATGTATTCCATAGCACACATGTAGAGGTTGGAAGACAGATTACAGAGAGCCATGTGGGCTTCAAGGACTAAATTAAGATTGTCAGGTTTGTGGAAAATGCCTTTCCCTCACTAGCCAACTTGCTGGCCCTCTGAGAACATTTTCATAAAGCTGTTAGTAGGGTTTTCTCACTGCTAAAGAAGAACATGGGTCAAAAGATACAGATCCAAGTGTAATTGGGTCTTCTATTTCCACTTCTCATTTGTGCTTTTTGTGTATGCACACATGGGTGTGTGTCTGTGCGTGCATATGCGCGTGCGCGCGCACACACACACGCACACGCACACACACACACACACACACACTTACACATTTGCATGTGCAGGACCGAGGTCAACTTTGGTTATGTTTCTTCATCTTGCTATTTGAGACAGATTCTCTCACAGGGTTCCAGGACCTAGCAGCAAGCTAGGCAGGAAGTCTGTCTGTCTGTCTGTCTGTCTGTCCGTCCCAGGAATCCTGCCTTTCTGCCTCCCCAGCATAGGTTACAGATGAGCACTATCATGCATGGCTTTCCTGTGATGGGGATGGAACCTGGGTCCTCATGATTGTGTGGAAAGCGCTTTCCCAGCTGAACTGTCTCTCCAGCATTGCTGTACTGGTTGGCATTATTTCATTTGGTTGGTTTTCCAAGTTTCTTTGACTAAGCAACTTTGAGGCCTAAACCAAAATAAAACAAAAACAGAACAAATAAAAAACAAAACCCACAAGCAACTATGCTTCAAACACCAACGATGTCAGCATGAAATAAATAGACTGACATTTCTGCTTTGAAATCTTTTAGTAAACAAATTTAAACTAACTGAAAACTTGTGGCTTCACTTTGTAAGGGCAAGTTCGACCTTTCTCAGTGATTTTTGGATATTAAGGATGCACTGGGGTGTTTTGGGCTAAATGTTGCTTTAACCTACAGATAGCTCTTAGGATTTAGTCAGTCTTCAGCAAGCAAAGGCACTTGTGTTGTGCTTTCAGACATGAGATCTGGTGGTACTTACCGTGTCTCCTACCTATGTGTGATGGTAACAAGAACACTGTTGTCTTGTTCTTTTGAGTTTACTTTTGAAGTAACTTTCACAGAGAATTCCTGTTGCCTAGAAATTGATGACAGACTCACACCATTTCCTCTTTTTTTCTTAGACGTTCCAACCTCAGAGCAGCCTGAACTGTTCCTAAAGAAACTTCAGCAGTGCTGTGTCATTTTTGACTTCATGGACACGCTATCTGATCTTAAAATGAAAGAATACAAGCGCTCCACTCTTAATGAACTGGTGGACTACATTACAATAAGCAGAGGCTGTCTGACAGAGCAGACTTACCCTGAAGTAGTTAGAATGGTGAGTTTCCTTTTTCGCCGCTGACACTTTTAAGCATCTTCCATAGCCACTCATGGGTGTATTGATTGCAGTGAGGTCACCGAGGTCTCCTCCACAAACAAGAACCAGCCTCCTGAGAGCTAGATGCAAGCCGTCAGCGCTGCACTAGGAAGTGAAGAGCATGGTCTCATGGCGATGAAACCCAGACCGTCCGTCCCATCGACTGCATCGGTGAAGGAGTGACCTCAGAGCGGGAAGCTGAGGGCCAGGGTGCCATGGAGCTCCACAAAGTCACAAGAGAATCAACCAGTTCTAGATCTGATTGAAACGATTCAAGCCTGTTGAGTGTCTTAACTCACACTGCCTCTACATTGTGGCGTATTAGAAATGGCATCATACTTAATAAAGCTATGACATAGGGAATCTAGTTAAGGCCTCTCTTGGCTTTATAATGAATTTTTCTCTTTGTAATTTCCTTGAAATCAGGAATAACGCCTTTTATGGTGTTAGAACAATAGCACTGTGTGTGGTCCTTAGGAATTATAGGAAGAAACATTATTTGTATAATACATGCAATTATTGTGTCAATAATTACATTAGCTTTTAAAAAATTGAGCCGAAATATGACCCTTAGGTTTCTGTGATGTGGTTGCTTTCCTTAGCATCCTAGAAGATTATATTGAGAGGCTGTTGTTTGGGGGAGGACATCGGGAAGAATGGAGGGAGCAATGCAACTAAGGGTTTAAGGGGCTGAGCATCATTGGGAACCCATTAGAGGAACAGGCACAAAGAATGCCTGCTCACCATCTGCGAGGACTTTGAGAGATGAGCTTGCAAGTGATTGGTGTGTAGGATCCATATGCACATCTGCAGGGGAATGAAAACAGATATATATGGCGGTACATATATGTGTATTGGGTTTGTTTTATTTTTCAGGAGTCTATTATCAAATGTTTTGTAAGTTGACTGTTACTAATGTTGCTTCTGAGTAGTAGTTTTCAACAAAGAGCACGCATGTCTCACGGGACGTTTGGCAATGTCCGGAGCCATTTTTGGTAGTCACGGCTATATGGGAGAAGAGTATGTCCAACGTCTACTGGGCGGAAGTTACAGACATAATGCTAGTAAGCATTTTAAAAGAGAGCAAGAAGCTGCACAAGAACAGTTGACCTAGTCTTCGATAGTAGCAGTTACACTGTTGAACAGTCCTGCTTCTGAGTGTAGGGTCTTCCTAATCTCCCAGCCAAACGTTTAGCATCTTCTCTTGCCCACCTGTGCTCTGCAGAGCATGCTCTCTGGGCGTTAGCTTACCTGTGTGTTCAGAGATACCCAGTCTATAGCTTTCTTCTGTGATCTTCTGTGAGAGTAGAAGCATATGCTGCTATATTTGCATTATTTTTGTAAACACACTAATGATGTCTGCACCATATTCCATCCTTTAGCAGTTTTCAATATGTAGAAAGCTACATTGTTTATAGCTACTCAGTATTTTATTGGATAAATGTATTGTGTTTAACCATCGTCTTATAGATGGCCTTGTAAGCCCATTAGTTTATCCTTTTATAAGAACATCTGTATGTTAAATGATTTTTTTAAAAAAAAAGATTATGGGCTTTTACTTTTCACAACAAAATTGAGTACAGAGCTTTCCCATTTGCCTCAGTTCCGAGTCGTATGTGGCCTCTGCTCTCACCATCTCCAGTGGCACATTTTCAAAACTGACCAACTCCACTGGAGCACTGTAGTCACCCAGAGTCTATAGTTTGCTTCAGGGTTCATGTTTGATGCTATGCATTCTTTGGATTTGGGTAAAAGTCCATTGACAAAATGCATCATACAGTATCACACAGAGGAGCTTCATGCTGCCCTTCTCTCTTAAGAACCAATGAACTTGTCCTTGACTTCATAGCGCTTTTCTAAGACATGATAGCTGCCCTCTTCACATTGGCTTCCTTAAAGTCTTTTCATTCTTGTTTTGATTTTTGAGATGGGATTGATTATAGTAGCACAGGTTAGCCTGGGCATTGTTATGTAGCCCAGGCTGATCTTCAGCTCTCAGCATTTCTGCATCAGTGTCCCTAGTGCTGGGATTGCAGATGGGAACCATCATACTCAAGCCAGTTCAGTATTAGTGCTCAGTAGTATTCCAGTGTCTGAGTAGGTCACAGCCCTTTCATTTACCTGCGAAGTTAGTTTCACCCATATTTTGGCAGTTATAACTAGAGCACCTCTGGAATTCTGCACACTTGTGTGGGACATACATTTTCAGCTACTTTGGATAGATAGTGAGGACTGTAATTCATGGGTCTTACCTTAAGTATTTATAAGTCACTGACAAACTTCATGTCCAGAGTGGCTATACTATTTGGCATCCTACCAGAAATGAGCGTTCATTGCCCCATAGCTTTATCAGCATTTGCTCTCCCTCCCTTCCCATTTCACCCCTTCATGTAGGATCTGGTCCCTAATTCTTATTCTCATTTTCCCCAGTGGGCTGGCGTACAGGGCCACTGTTTCTGACAAACACAGGACTTTCTCCTTCCTTTAGTTCCTCTGCTTCTTGGCAGTCCACTCATATGGAAGATGCTGCTTTTATTCTTCCACACATGCATCTAATATTTCCAGTTAAGAGCTGAGTATCCTAGAGAGGAACTGTCCCACATGTCTTCGTAGGCTCTGGAATGCCTCTTAGCTGAGCCTAACTGATTTCAGGCTCTGAAATTATGATGAAGATAGTCTATCATTCAATTATATCTCGTCATTAAACCTGGTATTTAGCATAATGTAAAAATGTCTTCCATTTTTGTGAATCAGCTTATCCTAAACCAGCTTTAGTTTCCTAAGAGAGTCCATTGTTTTGTGGCCTACATTCCCCTTTGCCTTTAAGCCATTTATATTTGTTTTAAGACATTCTTGAGCCCCACTTTAGGCAACTTTGAATATGTAGCATCTTTACTTGAAAGTCAGTTGTATATTTACTTTTATATGTAATTTATAAAATTTGTTAGCTACTCATTTGCTATGGTTCTTATGTAATCTGGGCTATTTATAGAACTGATGTTAGAATAGAAAGTGAGCCTTCCTAGGCCCAAGGGCCACTTTTGGCCACACTCACTTGCTTTGTCACTGAATTACTTATCTCTGGGGTCCTCAGTTTTGTATGATGCTGAGAGCCTTTCCTAAATAAATGACTGTTCTGTGTGTACATTGGTGTTCTGAATACTCTAGCATGTGTGTACAGGCTAACTGTGCTTATTGCTTTGTAAGAGGGTTTAGACTGAAAGGACACCTTGGTACTCCCCACAACCCCAAGGCCACCCTATTTTGCCACCTCTAAGGACTTTATGTTCACAAATTCTAGTCCTGCTTATCTCCCTGTGTCATAACTTTCTTGGGGGAGAGAGGGTTGTGAAGATAGCAATAATGTTTGTAAATCTCCTAGAATAATCTCTAACTCATGGCAAACGTTTAGTGAATAAAATAGCATTGTTATGCTTTGCTATTAGATACTTGAGTTTGCATGGTCCATGCTTGTAGAGTTTACATTCTCTATCAGCTAGATGTATTGTTTTATTGCCTCAGTTTCTCTCAAATTCTGTAGCTCAAGGATGATCCTGCCTGGTGAGTAGTCACTGTCCCTACCTGCTCCTCTTTCTTGTTATTGTGAAATGAAACTACTTCACCAGAATGAGGAAGTGGTAGTGTTTGTAATGAAATGCTAATGAAATATGCAAGATGGTTTTGAAAACAAGAATGAGTAATGAATCAGAATGACATGTATATTGTCAGCCTAAATACCAAAAGTTTAGTCAACTTGTTGGGACCTGTACTTAGAGGGTTGGTTTTCTTGTGAGGGGCAATGAAGTAGAGAGAAAGTAAGATATGAATTGGGGAAACCTTTTTTATCTTCTAAGCTAAGTCTGGGTACCACCCACAGGCTACTAGAAGGAAGGAAAAACATTTTATATGTAAATACAGTCAACAATATAACATACAATTTTCCTTCAGGAGAAGAGAAACTTTATAAGGGAAAGAGCCTTAGGGAGAGCACGTGGAAGTTACTGTTCTTATTACTCATCTTAACTAGCGATGAGACTTTGGTAACTCATTTTTCTTTCAAGCTTCAGTTTCTCCTATTGTTAATGGAGGGAGCTGATGATATCTCAGATCCGTCCAGTTCTGAAATGGATGGCTTTTGATCAACACTATTCAAGTTACTTAGAATAGCTTTCTCAAGGTTTACTAATCACATTCCAAAGCAGTTGGTTACTTAGGTAAGTGGTTGTTTTGTAATTTTGTGGTGTCTTTTCTAATGGAAAAGGTATCAGGACCTTAACTTGCTTTGGATCTTGCTATATTGCATTCTATAATGTCTGTCTGTAGGGTCAAGCTTTTGCCTTTATGGCGTATATATATCAAACACACACACACACCCCGTACTAATACTAATTCGTCTTCTTGGCACTATTGCATGTATCCATTTGAAATATTTCTTAGAATTTTTTGATCTTCAAATAACATATTCATACTTGTTTATGTATAAATTTGAACTGTTTACTTTATATTCTTTTTATTTGCATGTCTTTTCTAAAAATAATTCATTTGAGGTACTCCAGATGTGGGATGTGGTCTTGTCGGCGAGAGCATCAGCTTTGTTAATTCTAGGTAGTATTTATTGAATGACTTAATGCCATGCTTTTACTTTAAAAAAAAAAATGGTGGTGTTGAGTGTTAATCCCAGGACATTATGAATTCTAGGTGAACACTGATCTGTATTCCCAGCCTTTGGTTAGTTTGTTTGAGACAGGACTTTTGTGTGTAGTGTAGCCTGGCCAAGAACTTTCTCTGTAGCCTAAGCCAGTCTCAGTTTATGATCTCCATGCCATAGCTTCTTTCCTGAGTACCAAGATTATGTGCATATGGTACCATATCCAGCTTATATGCTTATTTTTTGATGACTAAAAAAGATGGTTGTTTTCTGCCAACTGTAGAAAGTGTAATGTGGACAAATTAAAAGATGTCATACTAATAGAATTATTTATGAGGTAAGGAAGAGAGAAGGTTTGCTAGGGTGTGTGTTCATGTCAGACTACCCAGAATGTATAAAGCCTTAATAGGTTATGAAAAGCTTTCCTAGGTGGCTAAGCTCCCAGTGAGTTCTGAAACCACTTACATACAAGGGGATGTACGGTGCTGTGTTGTTGTAGCATCAACAGTGTGTGTTTGTGTGCGTGTGTGCCTGTCTCTGTGTGTGTGGGCATGCCCTTACAGTGGGAACATGCTAATTTCGGAAGCTGAGCGTGTTAATAATGCGTGGCAGTTTGTGCAAGTACCTTATAGGAAGTGGAGGCCCACTGCAGGCCTGAGGTAGAGGAGTGATGGCGGTGTTGAGATTTTCATGGCAGTAGAACAGACGGTGTGGTGAAGGCAGAATCAGTAGTAGAGTGTGATGTTAGAGAAGACATACAGCCCTAAGCCAAGAGCCAGAGTGATGTGGTAGAGAAGGAAGGAAGGAAGGAAGGAAGGAAGGAAGGAAGGGAGGGTTAACCTTTGAGATCCATCTGAAACTGCAGGTGGAGCCACTTTCTGTTCTTTGGCTGTTTTGGGAGAGGAGGGAGATTAGATGGCTGTGGTGTATGGCCCTTGTGGTGTGAGGTGGCTGTGGCCCTTGTGCTTCTGTTAAGGTACAGCAGTAGGAAGAACAGGCTTTGATTGGAAGTTGAGTTTTTGCTATGGTTGTTGATTGAAGCCAAATATAAAAAAGGTACATATAGAACTGGTTGTTGCCAGCATGGAGGCGGGCAGCAGGCAGGGACAGAGATGAGGCTCCATGCTGTCTGTGCTATGGTCTAGGTGGAATGAGGAAGTTGAGACCATGGTGACACAGTGATTTCTCAGACTGCAGTGGGACCTAGGATATGCTATGCTACCATTTGAGTAAAATCTTACCATTTTTCTGTAAAAAAAAAAAACCCAAAAACCCACAACTTTATCATATGGTTACTGCTGTTATCATTTTTATATTTTGTCTTTATGACTTGACAAGTCTTGGTTTCAAGCCCACATTATTCCCAGTGTGTGAGTAAATCTCTGAATACTGTAGATTGAGGATATGTAAGTTTCAGAATTATTGTAACTTTAGTATAAATTATATTGAAAAGTCTCTTATTTCTATTGAAATCTTTGAGTCCTTCATATTATTTCTCAGCCATTGCTAATATTTTCTTCTGCTTTCATATTATATCATGTCGCTTAGTTATCTAAATGCTCATTTTAAAAATATATATTCTTTGATTTAACTGAAAATCAAAGCTCTGATTAGCCTCTTAATAGAATAATATGGTTTTGTGGAGAATTAGAAATTCTCCATTAAGGTCTTCAAAGTCTGCCTATACATAGGTTAGGATGCTTTGCTAACTTTACTGTGTATCTTGTTGACTGAATGATAGAGGATTTCTTGTTATTAATATAGCATTGACTAATGTAGCATTGGGAAGGGTAAGAAACAGGAGAATGTAAGAACTTGTCATTTGTCATGTTCTTGCATTTGATAAGAGAACGTAATTATATCCTGGCTAGAGTTTGCTTTGTAGGTATATGAGAGAGGTGTTTGCTGACTGAAGGTACTGGGAAATTTTGAGAATGGGTGAGTTCAAGATGCTTGTATAGAAGCACCTCAGAAAGAAGACCTCAGAAGCAGGTTAGAAATGCACACATTCTTGGTACACAGGAGAGAGCTTATGGTTATAATATTGAAGGTCACCAAAAGACAATTTTAGAAAGAGCAGGAAGAACTGACTAGGCAAGGCCAGAGGCAGATGTTAGCGTTTGCCGTTTGTCAGAGGAACAGAAGCTGTCATCTTGTGCTTCTCTGGTTAATGTTCCTTTGAGTCACTGAGCTCTCTGATATTGACTGCAGTTTTTTCTTTTTTTTAAGATTGATTGATTGATTGATTAATTGATTGATTGTATATGAGTACACTGTCGCTCTCTCAGACACACCAGCAGAGGGCATCGGATCCCATTACAGATGGTTGAGCCACCATGTGGTTGCTGGGAATTGAACTCAGGACTTCTGGAAGAGCAGTCAGTGCTCTTAACCGCTGAGCCACCTCTCCAGCCCAACTGCAATTTTTCTGTGTGTGTATGTTCTATGTCTGCCCCTCCCCCACCCTCCCGTGGAAGGAAAGAGTCCCAAATAGCTTAAATTTGATTTTGCCATATGCACATTAACTGTCTATATTAGATGCCTAGGTGAGAGCTTCTATGAGAGAAGCTGTCTCTTCAGCTTATATCAGCAACTAAAGCTGTTAAATACAGTTGTCAGAATGACTTCACCAGTGGAATCGCCTGGGCCTGGCCCTGCTCTGTGAAGAGGTTATTCTCTTCTCCTTTGCTGGGGATTGAACTCAGGGCCTTGTTCATGTTAGACATGTACTTTCCCCACTGAAACTGTACCTACAGCTCACATGGGAAGACTTTTGGTCATGTATTCAATATTGCAAACACACACACACACACACACACACACACACACACACACACACACACACACACA
>NW_021604585.1:4921991-4940532 GCF_004785775.1 Grammomys surdaster | reverse complement strand
ACACACACACACACACACACACACACACACACACACACACACACACAGAGTTATACCATATGCACAGCTCAGATTTTCTGTTTGAATATTCTTATTAGCATGCACCAATTCAGTTTCATTGTAGCATTTCACACATGTACCTATTTGAATCATAATCATTCCTGGCTTCTGTTACTCTCCCTTGTTCCCCTTTCTGCTAATCCTCTTCCCATCTCGCCTTGCTTCTGCCTTCATGCCTTTTTCCTTTTGCAGGGCGTGGGGATTCAGGGAGTTCCAGGTGAGTTGTGATAGACTAGACAGGGATGTAGGGGTTTGTTTGCAGGTTCCTGGGCATCTCACCATTGGCTGCAGCACTGAAGGGAGTGCCTCCTTCCTCCATCCACTGGTAACTACATATGTTCCCCTGAAGGCTGGGCATCCAGTGAGTCAGTCCCTCTGCTCCTGGGGCCGCATGCACAGCCTTGTGCAGATCTTGTGCAGATCTTGTGCAGGCATCATAGCTGCTGAGAGTTGAAGAGTGCAACAGTCATTCTCTGTCCTGAAGCCAGCTTTCCATGCGAGTTCCTACCTCGTCCAGCTCTTTCTGTTCCTTCTTTGATGTTCCCTGAACCTTGGAGGAGGTGATTCAGATGTCCTGTTTATAGCTGGATGTATGCAGCAGTCCTTTATCCTTGAAACAAATACTGTAGCTGGAAAGATGGCTCAGTGCTTAAGAACGCTGACTGCTTACACATGGTGTAAGAGCACACGGTGCCGAGAACCTCCTGTAACTCCAGTCCTGGGGGAATCCAGTACCTTCTTGTGACCTCTGAGGGCAACTGCACATATGTGATGCACAGATGCATATGAAAGCAAAATGC
This sequence comes from Grammomys surdaster, assembly GCF_004785775.1. NCBI lineage: Eukaryota > Metazoa > Chordata > Mammalia > Rodentia > Muridae > Grammomys > Grammomys surdaster. Next base: position 4,939,672 of record NW_021604585.1, on the reverse strand, counting down.
CCACACATCTAAAAATAGATAATAAATCTTCAAAAACCAAAGATGGGTGTGTGTGTGTCTGTCAGTCTGTGTCAGTCTGTGTCAGTCTATGTCTGTGTCTATGTGTCTGTGTACAGCTTTGTATATAGAAAATGGAGGCCAGAAGAGAGCTTCGGATCCTCTGGAGCTGAAGTTACAGGTGAGTGAGCTGCCTGACACAGGTGCTGGCACTCAAACCTGGATCTTTTGTAAGAGCAGAACAAACTATTAACTGTTGAGCCATCTCTCTAGCCCAAGTCATTCTTTTTTCTTATATTTTCCCTTTCTTTTCTTTCCTTTTTAGATTTTGTGTGTATTAATGTACTGCTTATATATGTTTGTATACACAGTTTGTGCCTGGTGTCTGCAGAAGTCACAAAGGGTATTGGGTCCTCTGATACTGGAGTTACAGATGGTTATAAGCCACCATACAGATGCTGGGAACTGAACCCATCAAGTACTCTTCAATACTGAACTATCTCTTCAGTTCTTAGTCATTTATTCTTAATACTTGGCCAGTTATTAGTCTCTTTACTTGTTACTCATCACTGCAAATGGAAGCTTCCGTGGCAAAAACTTCTGGCAGCACTATTCTAAAGGCATAAACAGTTGTTTTGAAGGCAATTTGACAGGCATATCATGTCCATTTTTCAAATAATGGCTTCCCACTGGCTATGGCCTATGACTTCCTCAGCTATGGACTTTGACTGGATTTATGGCACCAGATGTGGATTCCACACTGTAGAGCAAGCAACAGATCAACCAGAAAGAAGTTGGTTACCATTATGATAGTCTTGCCACTGTTGAATTAAAAGGCTTCTCCTGTGGGCTGGACAGTAGTAATGCTGCACACAGGGTCTACAGTTGAGCAAGACCATGTTGCCTGTTCTCCCTTAGTATCCTGCATTGTACCCTTTGATGAAGGCTAGGTAGCAGGGAGGGAGCCTCCAGGCCAGATCTAGTTTGCTTTCTTTGTGGTCTACCAGATGGGCAACCAAGAGGAATTACAATTATCTAGATTGTTTTGGGGGCCTCACTGACTAACAACTTACAGGGTCATAGCCCACCCCTGGCACTGGAACTTTCATTTCATAACCTCTAGCTTCTGGGGGCAACTTTATTTTAATATCAGTTTGGGTAGGTTGTTATTTATATTTATATAAATTTATTCTTATTTATAAATATATACATATATATATTTATTTATTTATTTGTGTGTGTGCTGCCTCTATACAATGCTTTTCATCTTGAACTTTTCTTTCCTGTTTTATTTATTTATTTTTTTTCTGGGATGGGGTTTCTCTATATAGCCCTGGCTGTCCTGGAACCCACTTTGTAGATCAGGCTGGCCTTAAACTCAGAGATCCACCTGTCTCTGCTTACTGAGTGCTAGGTTTAAAGGTATATGCCACCATACCTGGCCTCTTGAGCCTTTCTAAGTCTAAAGAAACTTTATTTTTAAAAAAGATTTATTTATGTATATGGCTGTTTTGTCTGCATGCATGCACACCAGAAGAGGACACTGGATGACAGGAGATTATAGTCATAGGCCATTGGGAACTCTCATGTGGTTGCTGGGAATTGAACTCAGGACCTCTGAGGGAACAAGCAACCAGTGCTCTAAACCACAGAGCTGTCTCTCCAACCCTGAATCTAAAGATTCTAAAATCTTTTTTTTTGTATCATTGGTTGTTTCTGACAAAGGCCAGATTAGATGTGGATTGTGCAGCTGAGTGTTCACTTTTTAATAGGAAAAACTTTTACTCATTAAAAAAAAATTCATGCATAGTTAGACTATGTCTTGATCATGTTGACTTCTTACTTCCTCTTCCAGCTTCCCCTAAGTCACCTAAATATAATTGTGCATTCATGCCCTTCCTGTCTTAACAATTTATTGCTCCCTCAAAAATTCTTAAGGGGTTTGAGAGGGATTTTAACTGTGATCAATTTTAATTTTTTTTAATTAAAAAAAGTTTTTACTTAGGAAATAACTATGTGCTTAGTTTGCAAGCTGTATTCTTTCTGGCCTGCTTTAAATTAAGGTTGTTCAGGGTTTTCAATATACTTAATCTTTGAGAGATGTGACCTGTCAATCACCAATACCCAATAAAACCATCCCACTGTACTGAGTGTCCTCCTCTTCTGTCTCCAGCTTTCCTTTGTAAAATTGGCAGTGAGCTGTGCAGAGTAAGAAAATTACACTCAAGGTAGTAGTGTCTTTTTTCCCCCCTAACTTTTTAATTTAATCTTGAAAGTGATTGTGTAGTTTACAGGATAGCAATGCTGCTTGAAAATCCATCAAAAAGATGGGAAGTTGCAGCATGCATAAGAGGATTGTAAATGAAGAGTGTCTTCAACAGCTCTGGCTCTTGGCATTTCCACAGTGTAGGTATTTCTTTGCTGGGAGATGGGAAAGAGGCCAGAGGAAGGGAGAGGAGGAGAGGAGAGGAGGATTGATTCGACAAGAAGAAAGCTGCCTGCACACAGCTGATTAGCAGGAAGAAGCAGAGAAAACACGTGTCTTCTGGAGTGGAGTTCTCAGAGATTGTAATGACGGGGGCAAGAATTTGGCAATAAAACAATGAACAGGTCCATTTCCAGGAGATAGCTGGCTACTGACCAATATTTAAAGCCAAACCTGATTTATAAACTGAAACAAGATGAAATGTGCCGCCCTATGAGTTCTGAGGTTCCCCTGCAGAGAAGATAAGGGCTTGGAGTGTGAAAGCACAGTCCCAGTGTCTGTCCATCTGAGGGCTAGAGGCAACAGGGATGAGAAAAGAGATGTGTCCTCACACGAGGCCAGCGATGAATGGACACGGGACCACACATACAAGAAAGATGCTTTTGAGTAAAACTAGGACTGCCGTGAGTATTGATAAGCTGAAGCGCAGGTAGACTTCAATAAAATGTTGAGTAAGCCATAGTGGAGAAGATAGTTCTAGGCCCTTGGTAACAAAAGACTTTATTAAAGACCAGTTTTGAAATATTGTGAATTGTCCTCCATATAGAAGTTGGGCCTTGTAGGAGTGCAAAGTAGAACACTGTCTGGACTAATGCATTTCCTTTTGACAGCCTGTGCTGTTTTCCTTTAAAAAAAAAAAAAACTCAAGTTGTTTATTAAGATTAGATGATAGAAGTGCTGGGAAATGGAGCTTTTTAAATTTAATTTTATTTTTTTTAAATTTGTGATGCTCTTAATAGTAGAGTAGGAAATAAGAAAAATTATATGGCAGTGATGTTGAAATATGTGTGAGCCCTAAACCTTCTCTGGGTTTCCTTCAGAGGAACTAATGTCTATATTTCCTCTGTCTTCTACTGATGAAGCCAGCATCAGCTCTACCTAGTCTGTTCTGGGTAGTAATTCTAGGATAAGGAGGACTGTCGCCTACAGGCAGGGTCTGTGTGGCCAAATTTAAGTGAGGTAGATATTGATGACACCTAAGCTAGTTCAGGACATGAAACAGGTGCACAGGCATGGGGGAGAGGGGGATGGTGACAGTTTTGGTAGTGTTTCTATGTTAGCATAGTAGTTTCCCCTTCCTTCCTTCCTTCCTTCCTTCCTTCCTTCCTTCCTTCCTTCCTTCCTTCCTCACTTTTTTGATTTATATATTTTAATTTTATGTATACAACTATGCATGTACGCTGTACCCCATAGAGACCATCAAATCCTCTGGAACTGGAGTTACTGATGGTTATGAGCCACCATGTAGGTGCTTGGAGTTGAATCCAGGTGCTCTGGAAGAGCAGCGGTTGAGCCATCTCTCCAGTACAATGCAGCATTTTCAAGTGGGAGCAAGTACCATGGCTGGAAATGTACATCAGGAGTAGCGTGTGTTTTGTGTATGCTTTTTAAAATTCTAAATTTCAGAGACTTTCTTTTAAAATTTAAAAATTTTCTCATAGTGTTAGCTAATTTAGAATCTCAGTGTTCAAAGCAGTTGTTCGGCATTTATAGTCTCAAAAAAAGCTTCTTGTTTAAGCCAAAGTGTTGTTCTATCCGTTTGTAAGTTTTGGTTCTCAGAAACCACCAGGTTGAATAAAGCCTATCTCAGGACTTGTTTGCAGACACCAGTGGTACAAGGGTCTGTGCTGTGTTTATACAGAGTGAGCACTGACTGCTGCCATGTTTATACCTCTATTTTTGGATTCTAAGATTTAATATCAACAAGCTTCACTTTTGGATTTACTGCTACATTTTCAGTTTTGGAGAGAATGCAATATAGTCATCTCTGTGAAGCTGATTCCCTGTGATGTTTTTGTGTGAGGATCTCATTCTAGATAATTAATTCAACATTCCTGTAACCATTTCGTCAGGTAAAAAGATGCCCTGTGTTTTGAATGAAATTTAATCTTGAAACAGAAGCCGATCATAGAAGGTTTGTGGTTGGACTCGTGGGTAGTAGGAAAGTCAAGGGCGGGTCTAGATTGCAGAGAACAGAGTAAGCTAGGAAGACAGACATGGGCAAGAGGTCACAGGTGCTCTTGAGTAGCACGCTCGGTAGAAGTAGGTTTTTACTTTTTTCCAGTCTCTGTGAAGAAGGTCTTTGTTCTTCTGAGGAGAGTGAGGCAAGCAGTTTAGCACATGGGGATGGGTAGTTGAGTGCTGTTGTCTTGATCTTGTCAGATGGGTACAGAGAGAAAAGACATGGAGAAGACCGTCTATGAAAAGGGTCTCCCTGTGTTTGTTTGCTTATGCTCATCACAGAGCATCATTGTTGGATATTCATCACTTTTTTTTAAAACCAACTTCATCTCAGTCTTTACTCTCCCCTTTAAAACCTCAAACATACTCAACATTTTAGGTAGTGAAAGTTTGATGAATTTAATAATTGTATAAAATCAGGGACACCTCTAAGGGCCAAAAGAACAGCAACCCACTAGGAGAAGAAGAAGCTAGGACCGACCCCCTCCCACCTCCTCCCGGTGTAAGTGGGGCCGGGTGAGGCAGTTTGGTTCTGAGCAGACTCACTTTGAGATGATGTCAGAGATGCTCTGGACTAGAAATGGAGTAACTAAGAGCCACAGGCCAAGGTGGAAATGGTGGCAGAAAGCTGAGGATGAAGCCTTCTCTGCCTTGACTTTGGGTGCTGACTTTCCCTTTAAGATGTGTGTACTTTTTCATTTAATGAAAGGGTGGCTTGAATTCTATGTTCATCTGCAGCCTGAATGATCTTTAGTGTTCTGCTTTGCTTCATACTGACATCAGTGCACTTGGGGGGCAGGGGCTCATGTGGGCCTCTCATTTTGCTTTGGCTAAGATTAGGGCAGCTGTCATTTGGGTTTCTTGCTGTTTGATTGGATTCTTTCCCAATTAAAAAAAGGGATTGATGTACTTGTATAAAGAGATTAAATTATTGAATTAGCAGAAATTATTAGCGGATGGAAGAATAGGAAATTAGTTGCTGACTAGTAAATAGATTGAACATGTGCATAGTTTATTTCCTTTGTCACTTAGAGTCTCAACTAAATTTATGAATTTTATAAAATAAAGACATATGAGGACATGGAAAATGGGGAGAGATCGTAGAATCATGATTTTGCTGAGTAGCTAATGAAGTTCACTACCTGGATTGATCAGAGAAAGGTGGCTCTAAAGCCATGGCAAAGGTGCCCTGGAAACCCCCCTTGTTTAACAAGGGGGCTGCACAAATGTGTCTCAAAGAAAGGATGCCTAGGGTTAAAACTAGGTGCTTTTGGAGCAAAATTTATATAAGAAGCCATGATTCCTGGTTCTACCTTACTCTCTCTAAACCAGGTAGTGAACTGATTTTCCCCCAAAACAAGGTTGCCTCCCCAGAGATGCTAGAACTGGAGAGAACTATTACTTGGGGACTGTAGGTACTGCTGAGAGAGGTAGGCCTTCTGGGGACTACTTTGAATAAGAAAATCCATAAGCATCTTCCTCAGCTTCCAGATTATCCTGTTCTCTGGAGCATCAGTCAGCGCCAGAGAAAAGATTCAAAGGGGAAATTCCCAGGTATTGGGTTAGAAAGGAAATCAGCCCAGCCAGTCTCAGTCCAGACAAACCCACAAACCTCAGAGGCTCCATTTAAAGTAAGACTGTATGTGGTACAGAGAGGGTTAGAGCACAGGTATGGATCTGACAATAACACTATATAGTTTTCAACTTTATCTAAATTACACACACACACACACACACACACACACATTGGTGGGTCTGCTTTTATTCAATATATAAATAACATGCATCTAAGTTCTTAGGTATAGCTGTAGATTTTTTAGTTTCATGAGAGTGTTTTATCATTACATGTTATATTTTTCTTTTTCACTGTTTATACTCTTGTCCAAATTTGTGTGCATGTTTCCCTGCCCTGTGCTAGAGGTAGATTCTCTACTATTGAATGAACATTTGGGCTTTTTCATTTCTGCTATATAAATACTGCTGCCCTCCATGAACTTTGATGGGCTAGGCATTGGACATCACTGTATATGGACAAGGTCATGCCTAAATGTCATCTTTCCTTTTTTTCCCTTCTCATCTCACCTCTTTTCCTGTCTTAAGGGCTTCTCTGTTTTCTAGTTAGCATGGAACAGGTTGAGGCCAGTGTAGCCAGACAGTTGTTGCCATTGCTCAGTGTCTCCCCTTGGTCTTATATAATGAAATGTTGACATGGTTCTCAGAACTACCTTTGAACTTACATTTGATAGGTATTCTGAATTTTTAACTTTCTGTTCTTGATCCTTCAGGACGGGTTCCGTTTTCTTTGTAATTGACAAGACTCTCATCCTTCTGATACCTAGAATATAAAGGGGCTAAATTATTTGCAGAAATAATCAATTATATGCTTAATCTAATTGTACAGATTGATTATAAGAACCGCTAAATAGTTCCAGGAGGAACAGTAGCAATAGAAACACATTTTTGTTTCTTTTTAAAAATTGTAGAAGTATGTACAACTTATATATTTAATATAGTCAGAAATAACCTTTAAAAGTTAGTTTTTTTTGAAAATAGGATCTCACTATAGTCCAGGCTATCTATATTCTAGGTACCTGGCAAAATGAAACAGTTGACAACAGAAATATAAGTTAAAAATGATTTCTTTCCTTTAGCTAGGAAAATAGGAGATGCCTAAGCATTGTTTTTGTTTGTTCGTTTAAAAAATTTCATTCATACTCTTTGGGAAACATCTATATATTAAAATTTTCTGACAAGGCAATATTTTACAGTTTTTTTAAATTGTTGTTTTCTTTTATCAATTGTCTCTTGAGTTTTTGAAAAAATCATTAAGGATATTCTTTGTGCCTCTTCAGACGGTATAAGAAATTAATACTGTGTTCTAGAAAGCCTGTAATCTAGATTTGAAGTGTGATGCTGAGTGTACCACAAGATCTTTAGAAACCTTTTCAGTCTACTACGTACAGATTTGTGGATGTTGTAAAAGATCTCACAACTTTTATGAATGTATGTCTCTCTGTCACATAAGCCATACAATGTCCTTAGGGAAGGTTTCCTTAAAGGCCTAGAATTTTGTCCATAAATGTAATTTTTTTACTAACAATTGGGATATGACCACACCCACATTCACAGTGTTTCTGACTGCCATCGGTGCTGGTGAGACTTGTACTTGGGTGAATGAAGCAAGGGCGTTGGTAGACACTTAGGAAGTCCTGTTTGATTCAAGTTAACATGGTTGGAATAGTAGTTTCTTAAAATTCTTGTCTTGAAAATTAAAAGTATATTGGTAATATTATTTAACATTGATATTATAATATCTAACTGTTTCTGATAATTCTTTAAACAGTATCATAATATGCTTTGGGATTTTTGTTTTTGTCTTTATGATTTATCCATAATCAATTAAAAGGGCAGAATTCAAAAGAGGTTTTATCATTATTATTGTACCATTAACAATTCTTAAACTTGGTGTTACTGTAACTTGACACTATATTTTTGTATGTTTTCTGTAAACATACTTATATATGCATATATATTTTAATGTTAGAAAATTTGTTAGAATTTTAGTTCTTAGTTCAATATTAGTATAAGTTTTAATATGTTTGAAAATAGTTTTATGTATCCAGATAAATCTATTTAGAGATTTAAGTCATGTTTATATTCATATTTTTTTGCTTCTGATATAATTGCTTTTTAAAATGCCATCTATGAGAAATGCTGATGAACAAGATTTTCCTATTTTCTCCCTGGTGGTGGTGCAAGCCTTCAAGTGTAGCACGTGGGAAGCAGAGGGAGGCTACTGTGAGTTTGAGGCCAGCCTGATCTACAGAATGAGTTCTAGGACAGCCAGGGCTACACAGAGAAACCCTGACTTGACAAAGATTTTCCTGGTTTTTCTTTCTAGATACGTTATTAGTGTATTTATTTGGATTAATCATTGTTGATACAGAGTTATGAGAATAATGTGTTAATTTAGTTTCGACATTGTAATTACTGGGTTCTCACTTGGATTCTGAGTGCTTAACTAGGTAAATCTTTCAGTGACTTTTCAATATATGTTAGATTATTGGCTGTCTGATCAAGTAAGTGAAGAAGCTAAGTGAGAAAAACTCTAGGGTATTGAATTGTTTACTTGTGTGGGGTCTTACTGTGAGTAATGCCAGAAAACTAGTAATGCTTCTTAATTATGTGGGTACTCACTAGGTGACACCATTTGCATGGGTTTTCTGTTTGAAATTTAATTTTTTTTAGATGTAATCCCAGGAATTCACTTTACGCCTTTTGGAGTATTACTTTTTGCTTTTATGGTTGATATGCTTGAGTTTTGCATAGTTGTTTGAAATGATAGCCTTACAGATTAAAGTGGGAAGAATGTTCTGAGGTCAACCAGTTCATCTGGTTTTATTCAGTAATGATGGTACTCAGCCATACAGAAAACACATTACAGAGCACAGAGAAATGATTTAGGTCAGTTTATTATAATGTGATGCAGTGATGTCTTCGGATTACATCACCTGCTTAGTTTAGCAGACCCATAAATATTAATGGGGCTAATAGATATGTAACTAAAAGAAATCCAAGTATTTATTCTTTTTAAAAGATTAACTTACTATTCATTGTCCTTCCCTTCTGCTCTGTATTCAGGTTGGTGAATGCTTAGGGAATAGTTACTCCTGCCAGCCACAATAGTTTTTATAATGTGCAAGACACAGCAATAACAAAATAACAGCGAGGTTTCTCTGGAGATAAGAGGATGGGGATAGTGAGGATGAGGACAGTGAGGATGAGGGGTCAGTACATTGAATAACGTTAAACTGTAACAGTTGTATTTTGCTATTATAAATCTCAAAGTAATATATTATTTAATCAAAAAATGATTGAAAAAAGCTAAGAGAAGTCCTCATTTGCTAATCAGCCATAAATGGGGATTTTGTAGTTTTCTCTCTCACATTGGCCATGACTTTGACATTTGCTTTGCTCACAGTTATCAACAGTAGCCTAAGTTTCAGAAGAACTAAGGGAGAGGCGGATCCTCGCCTCAGAGGCTCTCCTCTTTTGCACAGGCTCAGTGTAATTACTAGCATCAGTGTAATTTTACATTTGTCAAATTTAGCAACTGCAGATACAAGGCATCTGGTTAAATTAGAATTTCAGATAATTTTTTTTAAACAAGATTGTCCCAAATATTACATGGATTCGACTTTAAAAATGTCCTATGAGATTTAGATTTAGCTAAATGTCCTGTTTCTGTTTGTCAAGCCTAGCTATTTCTGTTTATTAGGTGCCAAGCAGTCAGAATCCAGTAAGGAGTCCTTGAGGGTCTCAAAGAGTGAGGAGAAAAACAAACAAGGGATTTAAGGAGGGCAGCATTAGAGTGGAGAGGTTTGGAAACGCTTGATGCCAAGGATCTGAGCCGGGAGAGGGAGTTGAGATAGGGATGCTATTGCCTGTGAATGCTCTGGAGTGTCACTGATAGGCCAGAAACCCAAGCAGGAGCTAGGTGACGGACAGGCGAGGTGGGGAAATGAGACAGTAATGAAAACGAGAGAATGTGATAGAGGCAGGGCAAGTTAGAGGAAGGTGAAGGAATGAGTCAGGCCCTTCCTAGTCTCCAGGGCTGGCCGTGGGGGTGGGAGAAGGATATCAGGGAAGGAACCCTAAGAACTAGACTCTTGCTACCTCGAGGACCTCCATGCTCAGTCCACTCGGTCTCCACACTGTAATGGGAAGAGTCTGGTAAGAGTTGCTAACTGCACTTCAACTCCTAATCCTGCTTTCTCTCCCTTTGAGAGAGTTGAACAGGTTTTTACACTGCTTGCTTCCATCCCTTCTATTCCTTATGGCTACTCTTTGGTGGTAGGAGGTCAGGCCATGCTTTCAAACCTATAGTTGGATTACACTATTCATTGTTCATTATATCTTTGGGATGAAAGTGAGTTAGAGTTCCTCAAAGACATCTTTGTCTTATACTTTTCCTTCATTCTAATACCAGCCTAAGTTAAAATAGCTGAGAAAGCCTAGTATATGATTTGCTTATTTTATATATGTGTTTTGCCTGTATGCATGTATGTGTACTGCATACATACCTGATGCTCACAGAGGCCAGAAGAAGAGAGTGTCAGAACCTGTAGAGTTAGAATTATGGATGGCTGTGAGCCACCACGTGGGTACTGGGAATCACACCCGGGTCCTCTGTAGGAGCAAGTGCTCTAAGCCCTTTAACTATCTTTCTAGCCCCCTCATATACATCGGAAGTTTCCGTTGTTCTTTTTTGGTAATCCATTCCTGAATTAATACAAGGGAAGACTTACTAGTGCCTCTAGTTCCTCTTATATCTTAATATAGAGGGAGTTTGTTTGAACCTTTGGAAATATGTAAGAATATTTTCATCTAGCCACATAGGCTCACTGTAGAACTGCTGTGTGGTTGAGCATGATCCTGGCAGTTGCTGGTGGTCATGATCTACTTGTGTACACATGCTAAGACTCAGCTGGACTGTTAGCCAATCACTGTAATCACAAGTGCCTTAATGGACACAGCTTTATGACTTTCACCATTTTGGGAGTGAGGCTATCAGGTGCCCTTTCCCTATATTAGGCCCCACATACAAACTGTTGCAGATAAATCAAGTGATTTAAAGGAGATCCCTACTCCCCATCCAGGAATGACTTGACTTCATGTTCATATAGTGTCGAACTCAACTATACACTTAGACCTGCCCACTTTAGTATCAGTTAACTATTACTAGTTAACTCACCCACCCACTCATTCAGTCCTGAGTTGTTCACTTATAAGCGGAGGCTTTGCTTTTTGACTCTTTGGATGACAGTATTCTTTTTACCCATTTTTATTCTTGAAGCCACAGTGGTACAACCAGTTAGCATGAGGTACTCAACTAAATCTGTACTAGGAACTTTCCCCCTAATTTTTAGTGTTTCCCTATAGCCACAGTATCTAAAATTTCACACTATTCCTGGAATTGACATATGTTTCTAATTGACTGGACAGAAAGTTTATTTCCGATTTTATACTTTGAAGAATGTTGCAAATGACAGCTTTATGTAGTCCTTCCAGCCTTGTCTTAGATTGGTTTCTTAGTGTACATGGCGTCTTGTTAATACATACTAAATTTCAGGTTGGACCAAAAGCTGGGCCATTTATTGCTGCTCTTCCCCTTTGCTGGAGAGCTACTCACTCAGACCATCAAACTCCTCTGGAGAAAATGTAGAATTAAGCTAATAAACACCAAAGAAATGACTGTACACTGAGGCGGTCTTTTGATGTGGTAGCAGAAATGACTAAACCAGAGACTTTGAACAGTGTACAGTCATTAAACATGAATGTATGTAAATCACCTGGAAAACTTAAACTGAAATTAGGTTAAAGAAAACCACATCCCATAACTTTATAAATACATGTAAACTTTGTTTTTTCTTATTTAGTTCCTTGTAGGCCTTAGAAATGACACATGTATTACAAGTATTTTAGCTCTAGGACTAGGGAGAGGCAGATCAGAGAACAGGCGGCTGCTTTAGCAGGTGTCCTTTCAGAGAGTTGTCATGTCTCGGGCTATGTACAAGTTCCAGTGTCTACTCAGGAATTGTCTAGATGGATAACTATATTCTCCCCTTTCCTGACTCAAATGTGAAGAGAGAAGGAGAAGGACAGTGTGGATGAGAACTGAGGAATGGTGACTGACATTCTAAAGCTCCCCCAAAGCATATCAAGTATAAATGACTTAGGTCAGGTGAAAATGTGATTTGAAAAAAAAATCGCTGGCAGTAATTGAGACTGGATAAAGGATCTTGTGAATTGGGATACGTCAGGCTGGCTGACTAAGACTTCTTAGATGAATAGGCCACTAGTTTCTAAGTGACTAGTTTTTTAAATACAATATCTCATAATTGCTAGAAGAGAAAATTACCTACAGCAAAAAATACTCTAATATTTTTCCCTGTTACTTGAGATAAAATATAGAATGTTGTCAGCTGACTTTTTAGAGCACTGGGGAGATGCTGACACCTCAGGTTCCGTTGTAACTGCTGAGTGCTTGTAGCCTAGCAGCCCAGCTCCTGGACTTCTGTTTCCAGGGCTCTGTGGGAGTTGTGATGGCACACACTTCTTGGCTGCCATAGACATGACATCCTCTTCAGCCTCTGGACAGCGTTCCCTGCTATTTCCTCTTCTTTCTCATTAGGGTCCTCTTTTAGCTCAGAGACTCCGACCTCTAGTTCCTTCTTCTACCCCTGCTTTAAATGTACACTTCTTGGTGTACTTCATTTCTAAATATTGAGGTGCACAGCAACCCTTCCAAGGTGATCCAGTCAAACCATAGCACTAAGTACCCGTACACATAAGTTCTCACCTGTCTCTAACCCCAAACTGCCCAGTTCATAAGTACAGCTTCATATGTCTTGTTGCCTTTAGTATATCTTTAACTGAACCTCTGAGTCTTTCTACCAAAACAAGCAGAGAAAACACTTTTGCTTCCCAGTCTTCATCTTGGGAAACCATACTTTGTTTCTTTGTTTGTTGTAAAAAAGATTTACTTTTTTAATTTTAAAATTAAAATATGTGTCTGCGTGTCTGCATGTATTTATGTGTGTGTGCCTGGTGCCCATGAAGTTCAGAAGAGGATGTCGGGTCCCCTGGAACTGGAGTTACAAAAAGGTGTGAGCCATGCCTTGGGTACTGAGAATTGAACGTGGGTCCTTTGGAAGAGCAGTCAGTTTGCTTAACTCCTGAGCTATCATTTCAGTGCCCGTCCTTTAGCCTTTCTGTCTCTCCACACATACTCTTTTCTCGGGCACCCCCTAGTCTGAGCCACCTCTGTCCTTGTCGTACTACCTAAACTCTGAAGCTACTCGAGTGATTTAAAAGGTAAAATCAAGTCATGTGGCTTCCCTGCTTGCCATGCATTACGACTTCTGTTGTACTTCAGGGAACATTTGGTCAGCTTTCATACCTTACGCATCTGTGGTGAGTGTTCATAACGGGGAAGTGGGACATTGCAGCATTAAGGAGAATAGAATTTTCATGACGGGTGGGCTTTTTTTTTTTCACTGTAGTTTTCTCAGTGCCTAGAACAGTGTATACACATAGGTACTAATAAGAGCTTGAACAAAGAAACTCACCAACCTATGGGACTTCTAAAGCCTTTCTCCTTTGTTTTTCAAATCAGCACAGCAGCCAGGCATAGTACTTTTAACCTTAGTACTCTGGAGGCAGCGGCAGGCAGGGGGATCTCTGAGATTGCGGCCAGCCTAGGTTACACAGTGAAACAAAACAACAAAATCCAAAGCAGCACAGCATAGCTCAGCAGTTTGTACCCTGTGTAGAAAGTCCGGTATGGCTTCTGATGTGCAGTCACTTGCCTCTCCGCTTCTGTCCATTTCCCTGCGGTTCCTGTTTGAGTCTTCAGATCAGAGCTTATGCTTGATTATGAGGTTAGGTGAGTATGGAGGAGAAGAGCTAGCAAGGAAATGAAAAAGGAACTCAGAATAGCATTAACCGCATTTAAGAAGTAATGTGTTTTGTGATGAGCCTTGTAATATGCATAGTAGGAGATACGTTGAGCCTTCCTTGTCCATCATCAACAGCTTCCAGCCTTACAGCTGTTTAAACAGTCAGCATTTAATTTAGATATTGCCTATGGCAATGAAATGGTGAGTTTGTAGAAATTTAGACATACGTACAGCTTCCATAGTAATTTGTAAACCATTTGGGGCAAGATTAGGTTTGATTTTAAAGGATATTAGGAAGGTTCTTAAGTTTCTTTCCTGATTCGATTTTTTAAAATCTGTGTGACTATCAGAAGTTTCATTATGAGTTTAACAATAAGTGTGTAAATTGTGAATGAGCCAGGGAAAGGGAGTGCTTGCAAGCCATTAGTAGTTCTTCATATATTGGTGTAAGTGGATTTGTTAGAGGCACATGACTGGTATGGAGACAAGACAGGCTCTGATGGGACATGCACGCCCAGACACAGGACTCGAGTAGGAGATGAGCAAGGACAAGAAGACCTGTTTAGGAGACCGGCAGATGTGGCCCTCGGGCTTTCCAGCTTTGCCTCAAGGTGTTCCCAGCCTGGAGCCTGTGGAAAGAGGTCCTTGTTTTCAGTTCCATGGCATTCCCTAATGCACTGTGTCCCCAGAGCACCTGCCAGAGGTACTTGGAGCTGATTGCTGCTTGTTTATTTTTAGGTATCTTGCAATATATTCAGAACTCTCCCTCCTAGTGACAGCAATGAATTCGACCCAGAAGAAGATGAACCTACCCTCGAGGCATCATGGCCCCACTTACAGGTATGTTATAAAAGAAAACTCCCTTAACTCTTCCCCTGGTTAGCAAGGGGATTCCTGGAAGGAAGAGATCAAATTAGAATACATAGTGGCAAACTAAAGGATGCTTTTGTGTTTCTTGAGCTTGATAATTAGCATGCCAGAAGAGAGGAACAGTGGGCTGCAGGGCAGTACTTTTGCTTGATCCACTGGGTCTCTGTGTTGCAGGTCCAGCCCGTAGGTCTTACTCCCGTATCTCTCTCTTATGTGAACCATTTTACCATCCTGCCCATGGAATTTCAGACAGGAACAGAACTCTTCACATTTGTATTAGCTGGATGGGATTAGGTCACAGAGTACATACCTCTTTTTTTTTTTTTTTTTAAAGCAGTCAGTGCCCAGGGACATTTTATGTCTGTCTTTGCAATATCAGTTAGTGGATTTCCTTAGTTTATGCAAAGGTCAAAGCAGTGAGAAAGAGGAAGAACAGAGAAAGCTGTCTGGGCACTGGTGCCAGGCCACCTACTTTGTTTACTTACACATCAGCTCCTTATTTTTTTGTGTTCTCCCTTGAGGCCAGCATTCCTTAAAAGAAGAAAATAGAGCCTCTTGAATGTGTCGCCCCCTAAAGCCTTCTTTCCATTGAGTTGGAGTGTCTTCAGGGGACAGTGAGAAATAACAGGAAGAAGAAAGAGGGAGGGAGGGAGGGAGGGAGGGAGGGAGGGAGGGAGGGAGGGAGGGAGGGATGAATGAAAGGCGGTTTGCCCGGCGTGGGGCGCGCGAGGGAGGGAGGGAAGGAGGGAGGGGGGGGGGGGGGGGGGGAGGGAGGGAGGGAGAGAGGGAGGGGAGGAGTGTAGTCCTGCCAGGAGCCACTGTGTGTGGTGCTCACTCACTGAGCATGGTGAAAGGCCCAGAGGAATCTAATGTATGTTTTCCCCACGTTAGAGTTTTTTATGTAGATTTGCAGCTTGGCTAGTCCTTTTTTAGTACCTGTAGGTTGCTCCTATGGGTCTATTGCATACTGCTCTGGTTACAGGGCTCTTTCCAGGGCTATTTTTTACAACCTGTCCCCAGGCTTGTGATACTATGTGGTCCTCTTAGAGGTACCAATTATATGTACTGTAAGAGATTTATAGGCCTATTGTGTTTTTCATGTATATTTTCTAGATGATACAAAATTCGAAAAAGAACAAATCAATGGTGGAAATCTTGTCATACTTTATTCTTTTTTAAAAAGTATTTTTAATGACTTCTTGTATGAGCATAACAAACTTGTTATTTCCCTCCCTTCCCTGTCACCCCTCCTTCTGTCACTGAAACTGTTTTTCAGCAGGGCTGCATCCTACTCTGATTTTTTTTTTTTCCACGGTTTCTTTTCAGTTTTGGAAACAGACTCTTACTGTGTAGCACAGAGGTCTGCTGGGCTCTGCCTCCTGAGTGCTTGGGATTAAGGCGTGTGTTTAATGTTTGACTTGATTATTCTTCTTTCTATTTTATTTTTTAAATTAAACCTGCTGAGTTGAATTGGGATTACTTGCATGAGCCTGGGTCAGGGGTTGTTTACTGGGGCCAGGGCAGCTTATCAGTGGCCGCACACTGAAGGAAATGTGTCTTATTTGTAATGCTTGATACTAGCCAATTGGATTGAAATTTAGTCTGAGAGAAAATAGATTTTTTTTTTTAAAAAAGTGTTCATCTTTTTGAGGCTTTTCTCCATCTTGTGTACATCCTGGTGAAGAGTCAGGCCATCCCCATCACCGGCAGAGCATTTCCTACACTCATCTTAGCGCCACTAAAATCCAGCAAAGACTTAATTTAATACTTCAGTTTATCTTCCCGAACTTAAAAAATGGTTAAGACATCGTTATAAAGAATCTGCAATTAAAAGTGTACATAATGATAGACAATAGAAGGCTAAATGAATTTCCTAAGCTATTGCAGTAAAGTGAGGACTGCATCCTAGCTCCCGACCTCCCTATGGGAATAGTAACGCTGGCTCACAGGAAGTGACAGCTACAGTGAGGGCTGGCCGATGAGACTTTTGCTCTTTTAGATAAAAAGTCAGAAATGTTTATAAAATGGGCAGGCTTTATGCATGCTGACATCTTGTTCAAGCCTGTAATCCGTCCAGTTCTTTCTTAGCTCTGAGGGAAATATGTTTGACTAAGGTTGGGTCAAGTAAAGAAAACTTACTTTTAAAATCACAGAAAAGCAGACATGGTGGCACGTGCCTACCATCCCAGCTCTTGGGAGAGAGAGGCTGGGCAATCGGGCTCAAGTAATCCTCAGCTGTGTAACTTGTTTAGGGCCAGTTAAGGCTATGTGAGATCCTGTCTAAAAAGATAAAACAACAAAAAACAAAATATGAGGTGAAACTCACGTCATCCCACTCCTAGGAGAGCGTTTGCTTGCTCAACTTTGTTCTCACCTGCTGTGTAGGCATCCTGGTGCAGGCTTTAAACTTTTACCAATAGTCCTGGGTTTCCTTTGGATAGCCTTACTCCACTAATTAGTCACTTTTTCATTTCTCAATAATGTGGCTTAAACTAACAAGACCATTCAGAAAGGGTCTAAGAAGTTTCTTCAGGCTGGCCAGCTGACTCACTGTGAAAGTGCTTGTTGCACCTGTCTCAGAATCCGAGTTTACTCCCTGGAACTCACGATGAAAGCAGCTCTTACAATATATGTATCATGTGCACAAAACATGGAAATTAAAACTTTATCTCTGTGATAGATTATTGATGTCATCATACCCTATCACTAAATTCAATATTTTACTTGTCCTTGAAGTTCTAGGGATGAACCCAAAATTTTGGCACGTGCTGGGAGCTGGCAGTGCTTGGCCTACATCTCCTGCTCGCTTGCTTTCTTTCTTTCTTTCTTTCTTTCTTTCTTTCTTTCTTTCTTTCTTTCTTTCTTTCTTTCTCTCTCTCTCTCTCTCTCTCCCCCTCTCTCTCTCT
>NW_021604585.1:4906058-4921591 GCF_004785775.1 Grammomys surdaster | reverse complement strand
TTGGCACGTGCTGGGAGCTGGCAGTGCTTGGCCTACATCTCCTGCTCGCTTGCTTTCTTTCTTTCTTTCTTTCTTTCTTTCTTTCTTTCTTTCTTTCTTTCTTTCTTTCTTTCTGAGATAGGGTCTCCCCATGATGTTTGAGCTAGCCTTAAGCTCGCAGTGTAGTGCAGGCTGTCTTCTGACTGTCCATCCTGCCTCTGCTTCCTAAGTGCTAGAATTGTGTACCACTCCACCGGTCTAACAGCTTTGTAGTTGGTACACCAACTGAGTCTTTTTCTGACCAAAACACAGTGTGGAGTTACATCCTTTCACTGTGAATTCTGTAATTCACAACATGCTGCTTCTGGACCACATTTTAGAGAAAGCAAAGAGTGATTGTCGGAGAAGTATAGAAAAGAAGAGTCACAAGATTGGTTAGTGTGTAGTTGGTCATTGTTACTGTCCAACTGACTGACTATTCTGCAAAATTTGTGATCCACACAGAAATGCTAAGGTGTCTGTCTGTTCTATCTATGTATGTATCTTTGGAAATACTTAGAAATAGACAGCAGAATATAAAGTTCACAAGGTATTTGATAAAATAATATCAGAGGCCTGTTTGTACATATGTTGTTTAGTTTTTTTTTAGTAATTTTGTTGGTATATTGTAAGCTGGTATGACACAGTTGTTGTGGTTATTGTTTATGGGTTTTCTGAGATTAGATCTGCCTTTCCAGTAGAATATTATTTTGCAAGACTTCTGTTTACAATTAAGGATTGCTTTCAGTGCCTTATAGTGAGACTCGATGCCAGGAAGATTAGCTTTTTGTTCATAGACCTTCCTTATGAGACCTCAAATAGTAATTTATTTTCCTACTCCAGTTTTCACTTTAAAAACTCAAGGGAGATTTTTTTATTCCAAGGTCAGTTTGTTTCTTAAGTGCAGAACAACTTTGAGCTTATTCCTAAATGCATCTGAAGGGTTTCTACCAAGTTACTTTATATTACAACTGCTTTCAAGGGACCAGAATAGAGAAATCGACTTGTTAGTCCAGGTAGAAAGCCCGTTGGCTAAATCAGGCCTAGGAGATGGATCTTTTTTTACCTTGTGTGGAATTCAGGACAAGGAGTTGTTTAAGGAAGTCTAGAATTCTTGTAAGAGTTGAAAAACAAGTGTGTTGAAAGAGAACAGTTGTGTGAGGAGTGAAGATTTAAGCATATTATGACGAGAACCCCTCACACATCACTGGGAAAGACTTTTCCTCTTGAATTTAGAAAGTTTTTAATAGGGAAAAAAATCCCACATAGTTTTGTTGGTTGTGTCCCCACCATCCCCCGTGTTGACATGAGCTATCTCTGTGTCCCCCAGGCCACATCTACAGCTCCTAGCCATGCCTCAGCTTCCTGCGTAGCTGAGATTACAGGCACATAGCACATGCCACAGCAGCTGGATAAAGTCACTAAGTGCCCAAGGGGGAATGGGGCAGTGCGGGGCCCAGCAGGCACAGCTACCTCCCATGCTTAATCCTGGAACCAATGTGACGAACAGAGAGAACTAGTCCCACAAGTTGCCCTCCACTCATACACACATTGAATACATACTAAAAATGCTAACAGGAATACCAAATTTAAGTGTTAGAGGCGGAAGCTACCAGACGTCTATAGGAATGTTTGTTAGTTGTATTTCTGGACCCTTAGAAGTCCCTCGGTTAATTTTTAGTGGCCTACAAGGCTAATATCTTTTTTAAAAAAAGACTGTAGATATTTACAGACATACCAGAAGGGGGGCATCAGATTCCATTACAGATGGTTGTGAGCCACCCTGTGGTTGCTGGGAATTGAACTCCGGACCTCTGGAAGATCAGTCAGTCTTCTTAACTGCTGAGCCATCTCTCCAGCCGGCTAACATTTAATGCAAGTTTTAAATTACATTTATTTGTGTGTGTGTGAGAGAGGGGGGGAGGGAGGGAAGGAAGGAGAGAGAGAGAGAGAGAGAGAGAGAGAGAGAGAGAGAGAGAGAGAGGAGAAGGAGGGGGAGGGAGGGAGGGAGGGAGGGAGGGAGGAAGAAAGTCAATCAGAAGACAAATCAGTCTCACTATGTAGCTCTGGTTCTTCTGGAACTCCCTGGGTAGACCATGCTGGCCTTGAACTCAGAGAGATCTGTCTGCCTCTCATTCCCTAGTGCCAGGATTAAAGGTATATGCTGCCAATCCATCCAACAGTGGTGTTTAACAATGCTGTTGACTTAGCACAAATAAAGACAAATGTCAGACTAGTCAACTACTCAGTTGCATTCCTTGCCTGCAGTTGACATTTAAAGGTGTCCATTTCACTTAAAAGTATATTTGAAGAGCACGCAAAGTGACTGACTATTAAATTTTGACCCCTGATTGTACATATAAAAAATATTCTACATGGTGACATGAGAAGTGTGCATAAATCATATTACCGCATGGTGCAGTACTGTGGTGATCCTGCAGAAGGAAGGATTCTGTGATTGCTTTGAATGGCAGGCTAGACTAACTGCTTGACAAAACAGCAAACGGTTATTAAGACCTAGGTATTTGTCAGATATTCTTCTAAAACAATGAAGGCAAATTGATAACACTTCTTACCACCAGTAGAATTTGAATACTGGAAGCATAACTGAACTGAACTTTAGAATCAAGTCTGTATTTGTCCCATAGTGTGTATCTGTTGTGTAGTATGGCATATTTCTGTCTTATAGTAGATATGTACCAAGTATATACCAAGCTTTAGACTGTTCTTGGGAGAAAATAAAAATGTGATTAAAAAAAGATACCGTGAAATGGAATGTGTCAGTATTTGAAAACTCAGTCTGAATCAGTGAGCCAATATTTCCCAACTGGAAAATAACCCATGTTAGGAGCACATATGATCAAGGTCCATCCAGACTGTGGTATAGTGAGTAGTTTATTGGCATCATTTCAGATTCTATATTAAAAACCATTGTTTTTTCTACTTTTTACCTTTTAAATTCTCTGTCTCTCTCTGTGTCTCTCTCTCTGTGTCTCTCTCTCTCTCTGTCTCTCTCTCTCTCTCTCTCTGTGTGTGTGTGTGTGTGTGTGTGTGTGTGTACGTACGTATGTATGAATGTAAGTACATACAAGTGCAGGGAGTCCAGAGGCTGCAATTGGGAATCCTCCTCCATTGTTCTCCACCCTTATCCTTTGAAGTAGAGTCTCTCAGCCAAACAGAGCTCAGGGGTGCATGCACCTTGTCTGGCTAGCCAGCCTGCTCCCAGGATGCCCCCTGGCCTCTGAAGTTGGAGCTCCAGGGGCCGCTGTGCTCATCCATCCTGACCCGAGTCCTTGGACCTAGGCTCCAGTCCTCATGAGCTGCTGCAGCTCTTGTTTCAGAAATAATGGCTGATTTGATGTTTGTATTAAAGAAGAAGATCTATAATTGTGTGAAAAGGCTCTAAAATACTTTGTCACCAAACCTTGATTTTTTAAAAAAAATTATACTTTAACAATAACAGTAAATCTCAACAGCTTGAATAGTGAAGTGGTTATAAATCTGACTTCTGTTATATCAAACATTAAAGAATGTTACTCAAAATGTAAACAATGAAATTCTGTATTATCATACTTTCTTAAGTCAGGATTTTCCCTTGAAAGTGAAAGCCTAGCCTTGAACTCACAGCCTTCCTGCCCAGTCTTTCAGTGCTAGGATTTTAGGCATGTGTCAGCGTACATAGTTCAGTTCCTTTGTTTATAATAAAGATTTTAAAGGACATTTGTTTTATATATATGTGTGTTTATGTTAACATGTAATACATTTTATTATAAAATGAAATGATACATATTTTAAAATTTCTCAGCCTTTCCTTATAAATACATATAAAATATATAAATTAAATATTTACACATATATATGAATGAATGCTTTTGGGTGTCTTTGCTAATTTTAAGCGTGTAAGAAAAAACCCGTGAATGTTGTTTTAGGCAGATAATGGTGATTATGTTTGCAACTGTACTTTGTGTGCAACATTACATTTAATCTTATTATTACTTCCATTGCAAAATGAAAGAAACAGAATTCAGAAAACAAACATGCTTAGACTTCTACAGTCAGGAAGGAACAGAGCTGGGCTTTGAGCCCAGGTTTCCTCTCTTTTTTTTTTTTTTTGGTTTTTTGAGACAGGGTTTCCTCTGTGTAGCCCTGGCTGTCCTGGAACTCACTCTGTAGACCAAGCTGGCCTTGAACTCAGAAATTGGCCTGCCTCTGCCTCCCAAGTGCTGGGATTAAAGGCGTGCGCCACCACCGCCCGGCCCAGGTTTCCTCTCTTAAGAGTTTTACTTCAGTAATGCTGCTTTGTAGTCTGATGTGGCCTGTAACGTAGATTTGTTGTACAAAGGAAGAGAATATACATGGATCCTGCACAGTTTATCTGAGCAGTTGAGATTGACTCTGCCTGTGAGACTGTGCTGCTTCCAAATGAGGATATCGTGTCACACAGCTATCGTGCTCAGGAGACTGTAAGCTGATAACACACTTTCTTTCTTTTAAAGATTTATTTATTTTATGTATGTGAGTACACTGTCACTGTCTTCATATACACTATAAGAGGACATTGGATCCCATTACAGATGGTTGTGAGCCACCATGTGGTTGCTGGGAATTGAACTGAGGACCTCTGGAAGAGCAGTCAGTGGTCTTTAACGCTGAGCCATCTCACCAGCTCCTGACAGCACACTTCCTTAAAGAAAATCTGGCAGTGATTATGAACAGTCCAGAGTGTTTGGGAATCTTTTGATCTGATAAGTCTCCCTTTAAAAATATTTACTTGTGAAGTATTTAAAAAATTGTGTGTTCTGCGTAAAATGAATTGCGGAGCACTTTGCTAGAGAAATACTATAGAAACTACTTAAATATCTGCATAGGAGATTGCCTAATTATGAATGGAATTCAGTATAAATTATGAGTAATGGTTTACTTACTAAAAATGATGGTTTGGTTACTGTTGGCACAGATTATTCATAATGTATTGTTTGAATGGCAAAAGTATCAAGATATGCAAACATTTATATATAGTACAGGTGTATGTTTCTGAGGGAGAGATGGACATGAAATGTTAACAGTGAACCAGCAAGATAGCTCAGCAGGTCAAGGTGTACCTGAGTTCAATCCCCAGGACCACATGGTGGAAGGAGAGAACTACTCCTGAATTACCTACCTATCTTTTTACTTACCTTCGTGCGTGTGTGCATAACACATACACACACCACATACACACACACACACACACACACACACAGAATTTTAACAGTGAGGTTCCCTATAAATGATAAGAATATGGATTTTTATTTGTTTTGTCTAGCTATATTTCTTTTAATTTTAAAAGTTAAAAATTATAACAATAACTGTGAGTCACAAGAAAGGCCAGCGCGATTCATGGGTTGATAGGGTAATTAAACATAATGTCCTAAACCCTGTCAGTTTTAGTGTAACGTGTTTTTCATGGTTTCCAGTATTCTTAATGAATTCTAATTTGAAGTTAACTATAATCTTTTTGTTGCAGCTTGTATATGAATTTTTCATACGATTTTTGGAAAGCCAAGAATTCCAACCCAGCATTGCCAAAAAATACATAGATCAGAAATTTGTATTACAGGTAAGCAATTTTTTGATAGTTGTATGAATGTAATTTACTTACTAACTCTGTATCTCATTTTCTTGGATATTATTAAAAACAACAGAAATCTTGCCAGTGAGATTGTGTTGCTTCCTAAATAAATAGGCTTACATGAGGTAGTTTCTGTTATTGCACCTTAAAAGTGACAGTACCTTTAAAAATTATTTGTGGTGGAATTTAGTTTTATGCTAAACATCAGGAATATCTATTCCTAAATCTTTATAAGTTTTCATTTTTAAAAGTTTAATTATATTTATATGACTAGTGTGTACAAACCTTTAAAAATTATATCTATTTATTTTGTGTGTATGTGTATTTGTATGGGCATATGCGTATCACAACTCTAGTGAAGAGGTCAAAGGACGACTCCTCTGGAGTCATTTTTCTCTTTGCCTTGTGGGTTCTGTGATTTGAACTCAGCTCATCAGGCTTGGCAACAAGTGCCTTCATTGCTAAACTCTTTCAGGTCCAGTATGTGAATTTTTATGTTGCTTTCAAACTTACTCTATAGGAAGGATTTCTTAAAGCACTTCAAGATATATCCGTTAAAAATGAGCAGGCATGCTCGTGGGTGCAGAGCACAGGTAATCAAAGTGTGAAGACTGTAGTTGTCACTGCTGGGAAATGGCTCAATCTAATGCTTTAATATTTTCTTGCAGAGATTAATTCTAGCCTATTTATTTGGGGCATCCTAGAGAACCTGTTTTTCTTGTTTTCTCATCTTACATCTTGAAAGTATCGACTGCATCTTTCTTTCTGCCTGAGATTCAGGATAGTTTGCTGAAACTGAATTTTAATGTGCACCTCCTTGTTCCTTATTGTCTTTACTCATGTATACCTGGACACTGTATATATGATATACACTATTCATGTATGCACTGTAATATCATATAATGCACAGTGGATACTGAAGTGGAGAGTGCTATATGGACTGCTGCTCCTCTGATTGCCATATGGGATACCTCACATAGGGAAGAAAATACCTATCTCCCACCGAGATGTTTATATAAGCAGAACTTAAGAAAAAAACATAATTATGGCAAATAGCTGATCTCATATACCTTTACAGGGTAAAAGCCACTAACTTCCATAGTGAGCTCATGTCCTGCTCTAATTAGACTAAGATCAGAATTCAGGATATCCTCATTGAACCTCAGCTAGTATTTTGTTCAAAGCCTAGCAGGATTATAGAATCCAATCCAACAGAGTACCAGGAGCCGGCAGGCTGCTGAGAGCTGAGGCTTTATGGGTGCTCCTGGATGCATTGAGATCCCAGCTGGGGGCAGGGAAGGAGAGATGCTCATCACTCTTTCTCTGGGTACACAGGCAGGCTACTGAGTTTTGCTGTGCACGAAAAAATCCTCTGGCACTGCATTGGTGTGCCCCGTGCATTGACTGCCAGCTGTTCCTGTGCATTCTCTACCATGGATTGAGTCCTCAGTGCCATCAACCTTTTCTCATTTGTCAGAGTTTGAGTCCTTCAGTAGATTTAGAAGTCCTTTTGTCTTCAAGTATGAAATATACCTGTGAACACTGTGTCTGTAGCTTGATCAGGCCGGTTCAGCTTGGTGTTCCATTCCCTTGTGTGACTCCCAATTTCTTAAAGGGGAAATTTCATAACGTTTCTTGAGGTTGAATGATTTTGCTAACTTAGGTTGGACTTCTGGTCTTGCCTGACTTTAATAGACTGTTCGCGTTGCTGTAAAGCCATGGTGTTTTTTTTTTCTCCCTTGTTATATAGCTTACAATCTAATTGTGAAACTTGACATGCGTTCTGTGGAGTATCATCTCTCTTCAGTTTGGAGACATTTATAGATCTTTATTATCATTTTATCTACAGCCTTGCCTCTTTATGACATTTATGTCCTTCTTAAATACACTTGACTTTTGACCTCGTTTAAGTCATTGATTAGAATTGTGGTATTTGTCAAGGCTGGTAGAGGCCTGTAACAGGTGTTTAGAAGTGTCCTCTTTGTAGCAGATTTATGTATCAGTAATGACTGAAAGTCAGTTTTATTTATAATGACAGCAGAGAGACGGGTTAGGTGCCTGTGCTTACAGCACTCCCCTCCCTCATTCTTGAGCTGTGTAACTATCATTGAAAGAAGTGCCACACACCTGCAGCTCAGCCCTTGGGAGGTCTTCACAGGCTGAAGTATGGTGGCTTAAATGAGAAATGTCCCCTCCATAGCCTCTGGTATTGGAATACTTGGTTCCTGGTTGGTGGAAAAGTTTAGGAGGTGTGGCTTTGCTGGGAGAAGTAGGTTACCAGGGGCAGGCTCTGAGACTTATGACCTCCCCAATTTCCAGTTTGTTCCTGCTTGTAGTTTTGGATGTCATCTCTCAGCTTCCTGTGTCTGCTTCTTTGCCTGCCACGTGTGGTCACACCTCTCTCTGCTGTTATGGACTCTTATCCCTTTGGAACCAGAACCAGAACAAACTTTTCATCTACAGGTTACTTTTGGTCATGGTATTTTATCACAGCAACAGGAAAGAATGCACAAGGAGAGACTGTCTCAGGAAAATGGGGGGTGGAGGAGTTGGGGCAGTGAAATACTGTTTATCAGCCATATGGCATGAAATAATAAACTTGTAGGGCTGCTGTTTGATCCTGGCCTGGGTGTTTGTAAACTATGGGCTTGGTCAACCATTCTAGGGTTATTTCCGAGACAGAAAGATTAAGTACAAATAGTGAGTCTATCAGTATCTGGTAGGTAATAGTGAGTCTTATCAGTGTCTGGTAGGTAATAGTGAGTCTGTCAGTGTCTGGTAAGTAACAGTGAGTCTGTAGGTTTGGGCCACTTCATTTTTCTGACTTTTGCCACCCTACTTTTGCAAAGTAGCACCCTATTTGCTTTTTCTCCAGTCTGCAGATGCACCCCTTTCATCTCTTTGTCTATTTCTGAGCTTGTTGGTGGTTTGTTCCCAGCTTCGGCTCACCTGGGTACATAGCCTTTGGGGCTTAAGGAGCTCCCTCTGATAATCGCTGTTACCCCATCCTGATCACAGCCCTCTTGCTCTGCTGTGCCTCAGCTGTCCCTCAGCTTGCAGGGGCTGCCACTTGTGACTACTGTCGAGTCTTTTCTCCACCCTCCACCGTTCCTGCTTACTTTACCCACACCCAGACAATGTCTAACCCTTCTGTGCTTTGTGCCTTAGGTTATGGAAAGTTGTCAGACTCATATTTTTCACAAAACAAAATAACATTTTTATTGTACGTTTTCTTTGAGGAAGCCTTATTTTCTGTAGATGCTTTATGATCTCGAATATTTTTGATGATTTCAACCGGAGACTTACTAAGTTAAAACATACTCTAGTCACAAGATTTATACCTGTGTTTTGTTGCAACTAAATGTAATTCTTTACTTTTTCTTTTCCTGGCTCTCTTCTCATCAGTGAATACAAAAAATCAAAATAAGAATGGAGCTGTTTTACCATGCTGTAGTGGCCGGAAGGAAGCTGCACTGTAATGTGCTGTGGAACTGAGGAGGGCCTCTTCTGCACGCTCACAGCGTGTCCTAAGCTTGGGTTTGCTCATTCACATCATGTAGACTGCAGCATCCACAGGCTGGTATAGGCAAGATAAGAGACAGCACCCCAGTGCAGTTCCTTAGTCTGCTTTGTTCATTTGGGAGTATGGACACACAGGGTTCTTACCTTCAGTATAAAACACGTTATTGTTGAAACTTCTGAGACTTCTTAAGTCACAAGTGGGCTTCTTATGGGATGCCTTGTACAGGTCACTTTCTGGTTCTCTCTGGGAATCTCATTGTCATTAAATACTCATCCTTTCAGACCCTTTTCATCTCACCATGTCTGCTTGGTTCTAATATTAATTAAAATATCTTCACCCTTTGGAATACTCTTTTAGTGCTGTGAGTTTAACCCAGGGCCTTACATTGGCTAATCATGTATTTTGCTGCTAAACTGTATTCCTAGTTTTTAAACAAAAATTTAAATATATGTAAAACTTAACTGTAAAATTTTACAGAGCATTGAATAAATTTTGGAATGCAGTATATTGCTAGAATAAAGTAAATTTGCCATCATAAATATATTTATATAATCTCTGAGTTAGTTTGTATATTTAGTATAGTTCTTTGGGGTTCCCCCGCCCCTGCCCCCCACTTCGAGACATGGTTTCTCTGTGTAGTCTTGGTTGTCGTGGAATGCACTCTGTAGACCAGACTGGCCTCTCACTCAGAGATCTACCTGCCTTTGCTTCCTGAGTGCTGGGACTAAAGGCATGCACCATGATGCCCAGCTAGTATAGTTATAATTAAAATTCTAGTGTTTT
The DNA here is from genome assembly GCF_004785775.1 of Grammomys surdaster. Taxonomy (NCBI): domain Eukaryota; kingdom Metazoa; phylum Chordata; class Mammalia; order Rodentia; family Muridae; genus Grammomys; species Grammomys surdaster. The sequence goes on along the minus strand of NW_021604585.1, from coordinate 4,911,656 downwards.
TTTTTTTAATTTAGAATCTTTATAGTTCATGGGATACATTTTTGAGAAAGATAACTAATAGAGTACTTTACCTAATTAAATAGTTCTGAGTACTGCAAGAAAAAATAATTGATTCAGATACATTAATTTAAACTGTGGTGTTGGGACAGGAGAAGGGATGTAACAGAGGCTTGGGTGGAGGAGACTCTTCTGAATAAGTAAAAAGCCCATCAGAAGATAGTGCCTGTAAGTGATAAAGCACACATGGCGTCTGTTCACTAAAGTGGTCAGTTCTGAAGAGAAGATCTCATAGCATTCTGTCAAGTATTGACCCAGCAGTTTGATTCGATACAACCAAATGTGCCTACAAAGATACCAACACTTCAGTGTGGTTGATTACAAGATTAGAAAAAATGTAATACGTCTTCATCAGGAATTGATTGGAGAAACTATAGACATTCATCTGGTAAAACATTCATTAGTAAAAAGAATGAGATCAGTGGTACCTGTGATCTGTTTTGAAGTAGTACATGCACATTATAGAATCCTTTAGCTTTTGAGTCTGGGTCTGTTGTTTTAGGGGAAAGGCATGTCTGTGTTTTTGTCTTTGTTAATTCTAAAGACCTTCTCTTCTTTACCTGAGAGATGTGCTTCGAGCTACCAGTGGATCTTGAAGCCATAGGCAGCACTGACTTCTGTATCCAAGAACTGCGATACAGTGGTGGGCATGAGATGGCCACTGATGACCCAGCATGGATACAGATGATTCATGTTTGGGTAGGATGCAGAGGGATACTGAGGCTTTCTCATGCTACCCACAACGACTACTTAAAACTTTGTAATTATTTCTGTAATTTTCCCTTTACTGCTTTTGGATCATGGTGCAAAACTGAGAGCAAATATGTGGTTCAGTAACTGCTTTATCTGAGACTGGGCAATCTCTATAAAGAGCAGAAACACCCTTCTCACAGATCTGGAAATCAGACAGTTCAACATCCGTGTGCTGACTGACATCTGACCAGCATCCTGTCGCTGGGTTCTCACATGGCAAGGGTACAAGGTACAGGGTGCAGATGGGGTGCTCTTGAAGTCACTTTCTTATCATGGTGGGACTCCATTCATGGGTACTACTGTGATCGGAACACCTCCCAAATGGTTCCAACTCTGTGGGATTAGAAAACAAGTTTCCAAAACATGAGTTTTGGACACGTTTAGACCATAGCATTATGTATTAACGGTTCTGGAAGGAAATATATCAGATTGTTGATAATTGTGGAGGGGATGTGACTGTCTTTTTCCTGTTTTTTTTTTTTTTTTGATCTGACTACCCTGTTTTGCATTTAAAAGAACCCTATATGCCATAACAAACAAACCAAAGAGGTTTCTGCTATAAGTACATTCTCATTTTCTTTGCATTTTTCAGAAACCACAGTTTATTTGCACATTAACCTTCCTGAAACTATGCTTTTATAGTCATTTTATGACCGATATTCATTGTATTTCCTTCATTTTAGCCTCTGGGCATGCCCCTTTAAAATCTGGAGCTTGCTTTTTGTGGCATCTCAAGTGCCTGTTCAGTACCTGACTTCTTCCCTGCCATGAAGCAGAGTGGGTAGGTGGTTAAGTCTAGAGGCTAGTTTGACTTCAGGCTGACTTGGTATTTGTTCTAGGATAGAGTCTCACTGTGTCACCCAGGCTGGCCTGGGACTTGCTGGATAGACCAGGGCTACCTCAACCCTGTGACCATCCTTGTGCCTTTGCCTGGGTGCTGAGGATGCACGCACATGTCACCAAGCCCAGCTCTACTAGTCTTCACTGTATGACCCTGGGCAAGTTGCACTTCTGTGCTGTCTGTCACTCTCTGCATCTGGAAAGTAGCTGTCCGATAGCCACAGTGTGTTAGCAGGCCCCTTTTAATGTCAGGGTGTAGTGCGTGAAGCTCCTGAAAAGGCTGGGAACACTGCTTATCTGCTGTCTGCTATCACTTTTTTCACTAAAGATCAACTTTCGTTTTGATAGCATTTTTTTAATAATTTATTTATTCATTTCTTAATATATGAGTACACTGTTGCTGTCTACAGACACACCAGAAGAGGGCATCAGATCTCATTTCAGATGGTTGTGAGCCACCATGTAGTTGCTGGGAATTGAACTCAGGACCTCTGGAAGAGCAGTCAGTGCTCTTAACCACTGAGCCATCTCTCCAGCCCTTGATAGGGCTGTTGTATTTTCTTTTGTAGCTTCAGGTTGTGAAGTTATCCATTATTAGCCTGTTATATTTGCCAAGCGTCTTACGATGATTTGACATCTGACTTTTACTCTAAATTTCTTGGATACCCTATGGCTTAGATGGCTCATCTTTTTCTTCTTTGAAATTCTTTATCAGTTCCACTCTGCCACCTTATTTCCTCTGCCAAGTGTTGTGTTTGAATGTGTGTTTGGAGCAGGAGTGAATGCTTAGATGTTTGCAGAGGACAAGTGACACAGTGGCGGTGTGGTTGGGATGGCAGAGTGTGCTAACTCTTCTCTTCTGTCCACTCCCACTCACCTGCATCATCTAGGCCAGACCGTGAGCCAGCCACGTGTCTGGGCTCCTTGGGCTTTTAAAGAAAAGCTGGAGGTCTGGATTATGAATGGATTTCCAGACAGAACAGCCTGTCTTGTTGGTTTTGTTCCAGAGTGTTTGAGTGTTTCCATTTGAAGGGACTTGTTATTCATCCAGGAAAATTCTGACTGCCCTACTTGAGCAACATTGTAATTTTTATAAAGTTGAGATTTATAGAACCTCTATCATTTAAAAAATGTAATCATCTAATTTCTGTCTAAGATGGCTACTGTGTAGTGTACCATATATGTGGCAGTATAGCTTTTAGATTTATGTAACCTGCAGGCCCGCCTCAGCTCATGGAACAACGTTTGTTATTAATAAAGATCATTTTCATTTACTTAAGGGGTCTTGGGAACTGGTTTCTTCTGACCGCCGTTCCCTTCCCTCCTTTTAGAAGCAGGTTGATTGCCAGCCTGGACTGTCTCTGGGTGAATCACTGTGGCTCTTTAGCAGCGTCTTTCTAAAGACTGCCTTCAACTGCTCTCTAAATCTGAAACAGTCAGTGGTTGCTAAGAGACACAAGTCAAGAATCCCTATAGCATACCTACTGCTGGAGATAGTTATTTAGTAATTTGTACTTCACATTTGCAGTTATATTTAGACGAAAGTGGCATAATTGTTATGTAAATTATACAAATCATTAAGTTTGACCTCAAAAGTAATCTTTTGCTGTTATGTATTTAAAGCCTCAAGATAAAGCTGGACATTGTCCAAACCAAGCTGTGAATGACTTTTAGCTTCTTGTCTGAAGTAAAGTCCTTGAGACTTTGAATCCCCACTCTAACACAAAGATATTTTCCAAACAAGTTCCCTGGATATCTTAGAGTGTTTACATTTGTCTCCCAGAGGCTACAGCAAATAAACTAGAAAATTTATTTCTGCCTCGGGGTGTTAGCTTCACCAGCTAACAGAACACCCCATTTCCTCCTCATCTTTAGTCCAGCATTTAGCTCCAGACCTCTATAAGGGGCCAGGGGGGATTGCTATCAAGCCTGATGATTCCCAGAACCCACACTTGAAAGTGGAAACTTAAGGGTTCTTTGGAAAGTCAGTTGGATGCTGTTTTGCTGCAGCAAGCATGTGAAGGAACATTTAGCTGAGGCAGACACAGGAGAAAGGATGTTCTGCTAAAGCAAGCATGTGAAAGGACACGTGATGAAAGACTATTCCTTAACTATGCACATATATTTGGCTTGCCTTACATTGCATAGTTGAGCTTTACTTGTCAGGACTTCCTAGAGAGAAACATGCCATAAAACTTCTGATGGTATGCTGTAGTTTCTTGCCGCTTCTGCAGACGCCAGCTGATTGGCAGAGTGATGTCAGCTGAGATAGACACACACACGTGTTTATGCAAGACCCACAGAGAACACATGACATTTGGAGGGTATATAGAAAAGAATTGATGGACAGTGATGGAGGTTGACCTTGGCTTGCTGATAGAGCTAGCTATGCAATGCTTGTTGGTGTCATGTGTGCATCATGTGGTCCAGGGACTTCCAAGGGAGTCAGCTTTTCATTTCAGAATAGCTATTGCCAGCAGAGCCAGAAACATGGAGCTTAAATTATAGTGCTGTGTCAGTTTGGATGAAGACATTTAGAACATCCAGTTTTATTCATTATCTGCTTGAACGTGTCCTTTGTCAAATAATGCATGGAAAACAGTGTGTGGTGCATGGTAGTCAGAGGATAACTTGCAGGAGTTAGTCTGTCCTTTTTACCAGATAGATCCTGGGGACTGAATTCAGGAGGGTAGGCTTGGCAGCAAGCACCTTTATCCCCTGAGCCATCTTGCCTGCAACTAACTCAGCACCACAACCACCCAACTCCATCTCACTTTCCCTTGAACTTGGATCTTCTTGTCTTTACCTCCCAAGTGCTGGAATTGTAAAGCATGTACCGTTACACTTAGATTTCTTGAAAATTTCTGCTGTTCTCAAAAATGCTACTTTATATGGAGAAGTATATAAGGCTTTCCTCTCCCAGGTCTACTGTAGCTGTGACATAAAATATAATTAAGTCAAAGCATACTATTTGTATGGCTGTGTGTGTGTGGTCATGTTTATATCCCAGATGCTGTAACTGCCTTTCTTTTATTATGGAATAATTAGTTGTGTTTGTTTTAGGGTGAGGTTAACTTTTTTTCTTAGGTCTCATTATGGAGGCCTGTATGTATGGCCTGGAGCTCATGATGTAGATCCTCCTGTCTCTGCCTCCCGGATGCTGGGATTAAAGGCCTGTGCCATTACAACCAGCCTGTGTTTCTTTTTTTTAAATGTAATCAGTTTGTTGAGAATTTTGTGATTTGATCATATTCCTACCCCATTTCCTCACAGATCTCTTCCCCACTCACCCCACTTTATATTATTCTAAAAATATTTAAAATAAATTTAAACTACAGATTTATTTTACTCTTTCTTTATGTATATTTGTGTAAGTATGTGAATATGTTTGTAGGCATGTGCACAGGCAGTAGAGGACCTGAGACGTCCGGTTTGGATGTTAGGATCAAACGTGTGTCCTCTCTAGAGGAGTGCAGGGCCTTAACCACTAAGCCATTTCTCCAGCTCTCTGCCCCACCTTTTAACCCAGGAAGACCAGTTTGTGCTGTCCACATAGTCTTGGATGTGTGGTCTTCCAGCAAAGCACGGTTGCACTCCTTTGAGAGAAAACTCTCTTCCAGCATGGGACTTTTTTTTTTTTTTGCTTAGTTTTATTATTATTTTTTAAAATTATTTAGACATTGATAGCTCTGCAAAATACTTCTCCCATTGCAAATCTTCAAACCCTTTCTACAGATCTTACATGAAGAAAGAGTATTCCTACTTTGCGCCCATTCAAATCTAATTTAAAAAAAACATTTAAGATTCAAAATCAAGTATTTTTCTTTCCCAGACTTGTTAGTAATTTTAAACCACCATGTAACATACTTAATGGCATTTCTTTTTAAAAATTAGCTTATCAGTGACTATTTTATGAGGAAAAAATTCATTCAAGGCATTAAAGGGAAT
>NW_021604585.1:4862470-4905958 GCF_004785775.1 Grammomys surdaster | reverse complement strand
TTTTTTTTTTTTTTTTTTTTTTTTTTTTTTTTTAAAGATTTATTTATTTTATATATGTGAATATACTGTTACTGTCTTCAGATATACCAGAAGAGGGCATCGGAACCCATTATAGATGGTTGTGAGCCACCATGTGGTTGCTGGGAACTGAACTCAGGACCTTTGGAAGAGCAGTCAGTGCTCTTAACCTCTAAGCCATCTCTCCAGCCCGATGCTAGGCCATCTTAAAGGAGATAGGTAGGTAGACAGGTAAAGCAGCAAGCGGGAGGGCCACAGCTGGCCACAGCAGTGGAGCCTTCTGAGTGGAGGGTCAGAGAAGACCAGCCGGGGGCTGGCTTGTTAGAGTAGGTGACAGTAGGGAATTTGCAGTCTGCACTTATTTTTCAATGTTAGATACAAGAGCCAGTCAAAGATATTGCACACCGTACCAGAGACATGTAAACCACTGAATGCTGGGTAGCTGGAGAAAGTGCTACCAATGGAGATATGTCCCCAGAGGTCCTCCAGGGACAGAAGAGGAAAATAAGTCACTGTCCACCAGGTAGGAGTTACTAAGAAGTGGACCGTGCTTATTCCTGCCTAGTGCTCAGGGGCAGACTTCTAAGCAGCAAGTCTTCAGGTGGGTCTGAAGGCTGCTAAAGGCATCCTTCCCTCATCTTTCTAAGCAGAGCTGGAACACTTCCCTAGCCTAGAAAGAAAGAAAAAAAGCAGGGTGTGGTGGCTCACACCTTCAATCCTAGTACTCTGAATAGTCAGGTGGATCTTGGTGAATTCAAGGTCAGCCGGGTCTACATAGTGAGCTCCAGGCCAGCCAGAGTTACAAAGTGAGACCCTGACTATAAAGAGATCAAAAGAAATAAAAAGAGGGGTGGAGAGGGAAATCCCTATGCTACAATTTGGCCAGCCCAGTTTACAAGAGAAGCTGTTCACTGATGCTGCTTGAGCTACGTACAAGCCCTAGCTTCAGGGTGACTCCATCCACTGCTGGAACCTGTGCGGCACATGAGGGGTGAATGGCACGATGGACAGGACAGCCAGAGGAGCTGAAGGTGCTACAGAGAAAAGCCAGCAGGCAGTCTATCCGCCTAGCATGGGGCTTTTTTAACCCTAAAGTTAAAAGTTGCCACATGTTTCACCTGGTTCTTTCCTCTGTTGGCCAGTTGTGCCTCCCTTAACTCTCCAAAGACACATACGAACACACACACACACACACACACGCACACACGCACACACGCACACACGCACACACGCACACACGCACACACGCACACACGCACACGCATGCACACAGACACAAATGCACAGGCACACACACATGCACATGGCAGTTTGTCTGTCTTGGCCTTTTCTTGAAGTCCTGCTCATCCTGTTCTAGTCTGTACCGGTTGCTTTCCCAGCTCACCCTGGGAGCTCCTTTTGCCTTTCTTTGGGACATGCATTTGTTCACTTAACTTCCTCTCATTTGCTTCATCTTACCTCTTGATGTTTCGTAGGAAAGCATGAGTGAGATGCAGATTCTTGGAGATTACTTGTCTGGAAACGTTTTTTACTATTTCCATACATTTCGCACATATACTTAACTACTCACATACATTGTTTTGGTAATCCTGAGGTAGTTAAGGAATTGCTTCATGGCTTTCAGGGTTGGTATTGAGAAATGAATAGTACAATTTGTTGTCTTTTTTTAGAGATCTGGAAGCTTTTGAGACCTTCCTTTCTTGTGCATCAGCTGTATTTGCAGAAGGACACATACATGCCTTCCCCACCTCACAGTGCCTTGGGGAAGTTGCACTGAGTTCTTTCTCAGATAATTTGCTTTCTTTATGTTGTTGTCCTGTCCTCGTGTCTTTCTGGATTGGTTGGTTGGTTGGTTGATCACCTCCTGGTCTCTGCTTCTAGACCTGTCGTCCAGCTGCTCTCTTCTTCTCCGTGCCCCTGCTGACTGCGGGCAAGGTGCTAGTTTGCCACTTAATATTACTATGGTCCTTCTGCCAAGATGTGTATTTTCTCCTCATTTTGACTTCCGAAAGCTCTTTTTTTTTTAAGTTAAATTTTGTGATTATCATCTGTTACAACATCTTCTCATTTGTTTCAGGAACCTAATAGAGTTGGAGCTCTGAGAATGTTGAGCTTTTTTGCAGGTTTCCCCTGCTCCTTGCATTGTTCTTTTTTCTTTGGAGTTGCTCATTTGGTAGACTGTCTGCTGGTTCTTCATGATAACCATCATTACCTGCTCCTCTGCCACGACCCACTTAGTGCGTGTGCTCGTCAGTCGTGCGCATGTGTGCATGTTGTATTTACAGCTGTGGTCATGTGCAGGTGTGCATGTTGTATTTACAGCTGTGGTGCTCTGCGTCTGGTGGCACACAGCAGGATGATTGAGCAGGACCTTGCCAGTCCTGAGATCCCCTAGATTATTATTATGCTATAGGTCTTTCCTCAGGATCCGAGTATCCCTCAAAGGAGACCTCCTGACCTTCTGTCTTACCCTCAGACTGAGAGCTTAGAGAAGAGAGAGTACTGGCTAAGACCTCGTTGAAGTATGCAGGGTTTCAGTTACTCCTATTACTTTGGTAATGCTTCATTTAGCAGTATTTGATATCTGAGACTAGACACTTGTCATGTTCTCTAGCCTCAGACTGTAACCCTCTAGAACACTGAAACACACAGGGGTGCAAAGGGTATTGGCGGTACAGACTCTGAAGCTGCTCTGGCGGGTGCTTCTCATTCCTGGGTCATCAAATCTAGCTCATGCCTGCTTGGAGGATGGAAACCCTTAGCAGGAGGAGCGAGAGGAGATGTTGCTACTTTTTGTCCATTTTCCAAGTTGGGAAACCCACACAAAGTCTGACAGTCTTCTCTGTTCTCCAGGCCCCGCTGCTGAGGGTTAGGGGTACGGTAAAGTAGGGGGTGGGGATGAGGTGGGAGGGCATGCTGTATGTTTATATTTTCATTCTAAATCCTAACACAGTTTACTTCTGTTAGACTCAGGGAGGCTTTTCTTTTCTTTCTTTCTTTTTTTAAAGTTGGATTCAGCACATGAACATATCTATCTTTACTTTGTAATCAATCTGTAAACTCCAGGTTTTCTTTGACAAGTTGCTTTTGGTATGGTGGATGGCATGATCCGTGGATGTGGAGGAGTTGTTATGGGAGTCCTCCCCTTTGGCCTATGTGCCCCATCATCGTGTTGTCAGAACTGTGCTGTCTAGACCAGCGGGGGCAGCTCAATACCACAGCTCATCTTTGTCGCAGACGGTGGTGTGTTTAGAGGATACTGCAAAGGTCCTCACTAAGACAGCCTTTTCCTTCTTGTTGTTTGTTTATTTGTTTTTTGAAACCCTAAAGAAATATTTAGTTAAGTAATCTTTAATTGTATAGTTGTTACACTTCAAATTAGCAGTACAGCAGCACCGTTGATGCTACCATTCAAGTCTTGCTACCATTCCACCCCCACAAACCTCTTCTTCTGTTAGTTGCACATTATTCATTAAGCCCTTTCACTTAAAGTAGAAACCCAATTAAAAATAGAACTTAAAATGGTTAATAATTTCCATAGACAAGGACTGGATTGCAGTAGATGGGTTAGCTGTCTTATGTAGTTTTGAGTATCTCTTACATAACAAGATAGATAATGAGTCGGGCTGAAGCACACACACTCCTTCTCCTTTCTGGCCTATTAAAGCCACATGCCTTTTTTTCTAAGTAGAATGCTTACCTGTGCAAGTAAATTGTTAACTTGCCGTTTACCTCCCATAGTTAGCTGGAAGTTTGTCCGGCACTCTGTGTGCCCAGCAGCAAGGACATCTATGGCATGAGGAAAGACCTCAGTACATACTTGTTTATTTTATTGCTAAATAGGCAGAGATGTGACTGTTATTGCTAAGTGTCATCTGTCAATCAGGCTGCTGCCTGGCCTATTCCATGTTCCTTGGGAACATTGTATTAGTTTGGGTATGATTTAAGTGACAACCCCCCAACCCACCCACCTGCCCCCAACCCACCCACCTGCCCCCAACCTGGAGTCTTTTGCGTTTGGACACTTGGTCGTCAAGGTGATAGAGAAATGATGAGGAACCTTTAAGATGTGGAGATGACTGGGAGGTCCCTAAGGCATTTGGGACATAGTCTTGGTAGAGTTCTAAGACACCAGTCTCTCTCTTTCTCTGTTCCTGGTTGGAGTTGTAATCTACTTGTTGCTGTATAATTAATCACCCCCATATCAGTGTGGCCTAGGGTAGCCCTTGCTCTGGAGCTATGTATGTTATGCCATTTGGACAGTCAGCTTTCAAATTTGAGATTGAAAAAAAATATTTTTTTCATAAGTAGTGTGTTATAGTAGCAAAAAGCTGATAAATATAAACACTTGTCCCAGTTCTTGTGTGTGTGTATGTATGTAGTGTATAGTGTGTGTGTGTATCTGTATGTATGGCTGTATGTATCACTTTCCCTGGAAGTGCGTTCTATTTCTATTCTTCTTCCACACGGAGGCGATAGATCTATTATTACACATTTGTACAACATTCTGAAATACTTGGGCTCTTTGTTTATTTATATACCATCAGACTAGACTCTGAGAGCAGAGTATATCTGACTTGCATATCACTGGATCCCTGGCACCTCCTCGCCCATTGGCTAGCCCTCAATATACACCAATAAATATTTACTCAAAACACTCAATTTAGAATGAACAGATAGAAGAGATGATGAGTGCGAACATTGAGAGGCCAAGCTTGCGCCCTGGTTCCCTGTCCAAGCTAGTCTTTAGTTTTCACTTCCTGCCATATTTGAAGTTACTTTATTTTTAGTTAATAAAGTTTGCCTGTTTGAACTGTCTTTCATCAAACAAAAATATGCAACAAAATGATGTCCATTTGATTACTGTCCCCTCTTTGTTGACAGGCACAGCCTCACAACTCCATTGCTTGGACTCATTTATGTATAAATATATATAACCATGTATGCATAAACACACATACATGTGTAGCCTTTTGTGAGAATGAAGGTAGGCAGCTTTTATTTGCATGCTGAGTTGGTTTATTTTAATTGTTATTGTTGTTCACTCAGAGAAATTTCCCCAGTATCATTTTTACAAAATAGCAGATTTGTTAAATTATAAGTTGTGTAACATAAAATCACCCTTTTGGAGTTTACAATTCAGTAGTCTACATCTATGTGTCTAAATGTAGGTGTGGGGTTCAGGTGTGTGTACACATGTACATGTGTGCATGTGGAGGCTGCTCATCATTCATTCCGCAGGTGCTTTTCACCTTTGTTGAAGACTACCTGCCACTGGCCTAGAGCTCACTGGTTGCCTGGCCAGTGAGCCCCATGAGTCTTTCTGTCTCCTCTTCCCAGTGCTGAGATGATGAACATGTACCATCCGGCTTTTTACATGGGCTCTGGAGACTGACTCTCTATCTCCCATCTCCCAGTCCTCCAGCTGAGTAATTCTAAACATATTTACAGGATTGTGCAACCATCCCCTATGTTTTCAGTTCAGTTAATTTTGTTTTGTTCATTTCTTGTCAGAGTTAAAAAAAATCACTTGATTTGGAGATGTGAAGGTTATTCTTATGTTTTCTTTAATTTATCATTTACTCTTGTCTTTAGGCTGGTTATCCATTTTGAGTCCATTTGAATTTGTAGTATGAGCTTGAGGTCTGACTTAGCATTTTATATGTGTCTATCTGCTTGTCCCAGCACCTTTTCTTAAAGACCTTGTACTGAAGTGTCTTGGCATCCCATGGAACCAGTTGACTATGAATTTGAAAGTTTTTTATAGACTCTACTCTGTTCTGCTGACTTACATATCTATCACATGTCAGTAGCATACACTTGATTACTGGAGCTTTATATTGAATTTTAAAACTGAGATTGTGAGTCCTCTTACTACCAAAATTGCTTTGGCCCTTCTAGGTGACTTTTATAAATTTTAGAACCAGCTGATTTTGTTGTTGTTGATTGCCTAATAACCAGGTCTTAATTTAGCTATCTTTGAACTCTAAGGTCTTTTAGTCTTAGCTTCCTGAGTGCTGGGATTATAGTGCCTATAGTCATATATATCTATATATAATGCTTATATATAAATGCATACACACACACACACATATATATATATATAGAGAGAGAGAGAGAAAGAAGGGAAAAAAAGAGAGGGGAGAGAAAGAGAGAGAGAGAGAGAGAGAGAGAGAGAGAGAATATTCTGTCACTGAGCTTTATTACCATCTCTTCAACAAATGTTACAAAACAAGAACCTTGGTACAGGAATTAGATTGAATCCAAAGTGGCCCCTGCTACTTCACTTAAGACTGAACCTGTTTTCTCTCTTATGGCATAAGACTTGGGACCATGTTACCAGAATTCTGTGGCTAAAATTGTAAATGATCCAAAACTAAATCGTGCCATTCACACAGCATAGGACATGTTTACTTTGATGAGACGTCCACCCTGAGCACACTTGTATAACAACTCAGACTAACAACATTGCTGGGGTCATTGGGAACTTCAGTGTCTGCTTTGGGTTAGCTTGTTTTACCTTCTTGAGCCTTCTGGTAGAGCTGAAGGGCTTAACTTGAATTCATGTTTCTGTGTGTACCGAAAAGCCCAGGAGTTAGTGACATCCAGTATTGAAGGCCGAGGACTTTAAGCATTCAGTGGATTCACATCCTAGTGCTAATGCTTCTTACTGTAGCATCACCAGCAAGTTACTTAAGGGTTTTGGTCTCCAGTTTGCTCATCTATAAGGCCAGGATAAAACTATCTCACGGAATGACTGGCCTGTGTAGATTTCTTAGAAAATGGTCTATTGATCACGTGAGTACTGCATTGACTGTTCTGTTACTGCTGCCGCAGTGTGATCTTTCCCTGGATATAAAACCTTTTTCTCAGTGTAGCTGGCTTCCCCAAAGACTACTGCGGTGTTGGATGTAACTTTTATTTAGTAGCTTTCTGATGAGGGAAAAAAGGAACAGAAGGATTCTAAATAATGAACAATAGAATTTCTAAATTCTCTACTGAAACCATCTCTGACAGCCTTCTATTCTACTGTTGTTTACAACAGCTTTTGGAGCTATTTGACAGTGAAGACCCTCGAGAACGGGACTATTTAAAAACAGTTTTGCACAGGATTTATGGCAAGTTTCTCGGGCTTAGAGCATTTATCCGAAAACAAATTAACAATATTTTTCTAAGGTAAGTTGATGGTGGGTAAGCAGGAGAGTAAAGTTGACGCTTTTGCAAAAGCATTAAGTAAACCTTCAGTAGTTGAAGATAATGTGCTAACTTCTTCCCCTCCCTTCCCTACTCCTTCACCCCTCCCCTTTCCTTTCTTCTCTCTTCTTTCTCTTCTCAGGTTTGTTTATGAAACAGAACACTTCAATGGTGTAGCTGAATTGCTGGAAATATTAGGAAGGTAAGTATTTGCTGTTACCTGCTGGTTTCAGGTGAGCCTCATTCTGCAGGTCATGTTCAGGTGGCAGAAGAGAATGCTGGCAGACCTGGAACTCTTGCTTCGTGTGCCTTGGGCTCTCATTTGTGCTTAGCCTGTTTCCCAAGTGACTCTAAAGGTCTAACTTTGTTATTTGTTCCATAATTACATATTGTTAACTCGACCCGAAGGAGCTCACAGCTTACTCAGTCTGGTTGGATGTCAGGCCAGTGACAGCAAAGCACTTATTCTTTAGGCCTAGCATGCAGGCCACCTGTCCTTTCTCATGTCTGCTCAAAGTAGGTTTGTAATGAACTGGAAAGACTGCATAGCCAAGTGTGGACCTGTGGGCAGCTGCTGCCCTCCGAGGTGGAGCCAGGCAGCTGCTGCAGCTTGGCAGAGCAATCCTTAGTCTCTGCTTCTCGAAGAGGAGGGAAGGTGGGAGCTCCCTGCTTCCTCTCAGTGACCTCTCAAGGCTGGCGGAGGTTTCAGGAATGGAGAGAAATGATTTCTGGAGATGGCAAGGATTGAAAGAGCAGGTCAGCTAGGTGATCTGGAGCTGGACAGCTCTTGCTTTAGGAGAATGTTAGCTGGTGGGCAGCTGTCTGGAGGAACAGAGGGAGGACAAAACATGGGGTTATAAGAAGCTTCGGGGCACCATACGCCTGCTCATAATCAAATTTACTTCTGTTAAAATTCCTGATTAATAAATGATCTCTGTAACTAAAAAAAAAGTCTTGAATGTCATTGGTGGGAGGGGTTGGCTGTGTTTTTTGGACAGATATAAATTAAGAGTTAGCCAGCTCATAACAGCAGCTTGTCGGGTTCAGTGTGTGGGTTAACATTGCTAACCCTCTCTCTTCTTTTTCCAGTATTATCAATGGCTTCGCTCTACCGCTTAAGGCAGAACACAAACAGTTCCTGGTGAAAGTGTTGATCCCTTTACACACTGTCAGGAGTTTATCACTCTTCCATGCCCAGGTAGAACTTTCAATTCAAACTTTTTTTTTGATACAGAATCTCCCCTGTGGCCAGAGTTGGCTGTAAATTTGTAGTCTTTTGCATCTTCCTCCCCGAGTGCTGGGATTCCAGGGGTGAGCCACCACACCTAGTTTTAAGTACACCTTCTGAAACAAAATGAAAAGTTGGTGGACTTACTGTTTCTTAGGATATTATTTTTCTTTCTTTCTTTTTTTTTTTTTAAAGGAAAGGTTATATTAAAGCTTAAAAATATTCCTCAAGGGAAAAAAAAGTATGAACGTATGTATGCCTTTCGTTTCCCCACACTGTAGAGTCATGGCACCATTTTTAAGGTAGGACTAGGCGTTGCTCTGTTATGCCGTAGCAGACTTCCGTGTTCACAAGGTTCCCTGCCACAAAGATTGCCCATGGTAGGATGCGTGTAAATGTAAGGTGAGTAAGGGTGGACTGGGCGGGGCATCTCTGGCCTTGTAACAGCCGACTGCTCTTGAGTGCTCAGTCCTGCCCCACCGTGCCGTGGGCTGTCTGCTGCCGTCTGCCACCTTTGACTTCACCATAGCACTACCGACTCTTTCAGAAGTAGTCAAACCTATCAATATTTTCACATCGTTCTTTTTATAAATCCCTCATTACTTTAAAAATCAGATCTTTTGGGGTGTGGTCACTCACAGCTGTAATCCCAGCATCTAACAGGCTGAGGCAGAAGGATTGCCTTGGCTCTAGAGTGTGTTGTCTCAGAGCAGACCCACACCTAAAAGGAATAGTGCTGATACTCAGGTCCCGGGCTGCCCTCACTGTCACTTCTGTGCTGAAAACTGCACTCCTGTCACTGGAAGGCATAATTGATGTAGTGGTATTTTTAAATTTAGTGCTGTAAGACTCTGGCTCCCTTCTCTTTTGAGTTTGCATTAAAATGTAACACATTTTTCTAAGCAGTGTTCCTTCTTAAATGTGAAACTCTGTATTTTGAGGAAAGAATTAGTCCATATGTTCCAGATTTAGCACACCATCAAAATTTTGGGTTTTAAGAGGATAGGTTTCCTGTTCAGGAATTTTTCCTAGCCCTTTAGAAAACTTCTCTTTAGTCTGTGCAGCGGGATGTAACATTTCATGGTTATTTGAAAGCATTCCTGTTGAGACTGGGAACACTCCCCAGATTCTGACTTTGGCAAGTATAACCTTTGATCTCTTCAGGAAGCCTCGTTTACAGGTTCCCTCATAGGCACTTGCCTGGGTTTTCACAAAATGCCTGCTTCCCCATAGAAACTGAAGCCCAAAGCTTGAGGGGTAGCACAGACTTGAATGTCTATGAGATCTTTTCAGGCTGTCCTGCCTTTCAGTAGCCTCTCAAATCTAGTCTCGGTGCTCTTTAAGAACAGAATCCTCTGGAGCCTTGTTACTTTGTCATTGACTTGAAAACCTAGCTTTAGCTGCAGTCTCTTCTACTCAGGAAGCTGAGGTAGGAGAATCATGTTGAGCTCAGGAGTTCAAGACTAGCCTGGCAACATAGCTGGATTCCAGTTCTTTTCATGAGGGTTCAAATGAAGTGATCGTGAGGTTAAACCAGAGTGTGGACGCTTTGGAGAAGTATGCTGTGTGCTCCCACCTTTCATTGTATTGAATTAATGCTCTGTCCTTTCCTCTTTCTTCCTGTTCAGCTGGCGTATTGTATAGTACAGTTTCTGGAGAAAGACCCTTCCCTTACAGAACCAGTAAGCTTTTTTTTTTCCTTTCCATAATATGAAAAAAAAATTAAGAAAAAAAATCTTCATTAAAATTATGTCAAACATTAAAATGCCTCATTTTTTTCCTTTTCCTTTTAGGTTATTAGAGGGTTAATGAAATTTTGGCCTAAAACCTGCAGTCAGAAAGAGGTAAGTACTTAACAAGAGAGAGTGCCAGTGGTACATGAAGTGCTTTATCAGGCTCTCACTGTGAGATCAAGCACGCATGAGCATGTGCCTCAGCCAAACCTACCTTTGTAGTTCTGTGGCAGGCGCTGTTCTCATTTTTACTAGTGATAAAATTGGGGCTTCGAGAAGTTAAGTAGCATACCCAGGCACACTGAGTGAGGGCATGCCAGTAGACTGGAACCTGCCTCCTGAACTCTGAACCCTGGGCTTCTCTCCACTATAACCGTGGCCAGGCTCCAAGGTGTGTCCAGTTACTTAGCTCTGTTGAGGTCATTTTTGTAGTGACTCTGCATAGCATGAAGGTCTGCTGTCACTGTAGGTAGATTCCTGAGCAGCCGGCTCCAGTTCCCATGTTAAGTTGTACTATGGGTGAGGGCTTACAGTGTATAGTCTCACCATGTGCGTCAGACCGTTAGCTTGACACACTGGGAAGGAGGCACACACAGTCACCTGAGCATGTGTGCTTGTAGGGAGGCCCCAAGCAGTAGCTTGAATGGATCTTAACTGTCTCCACCACAGATCTGAAGCCCTCTCTTAGCCTGGAAACAGCCACCTGTCAGCTTTATGTCCCAAGAGAATGTATGTGTCTTAATAAAGGACGGGGTACATAGGAAGAGCCCCTTCCTTGCATCAGCTGTGATCCTAAGGCTATTCAATACAACTACAGCAAATGACTTCATGCCTTAACAACTGAGGTGAAGGGGATCTGTGCTGCCCTTTGTACCTTGAGATATGAAAGAAGTGCCGTCCTTCATAGTTCCATTGCCTATTTAGCTTTCTACTGTTATTTTTAGTGACTAGTCTTTATTATTTTTTATTCTATGTATACAACTGTCTAAATCTATCTTGCTCCATTGTGTGATCTTCAAGCTTCCTTTTGCATACAGCCCAAGGCCATGAGATTGACTGTGCTCTAGAGAGAGGGGAGAGGGAGAGGGAGATAGTGTGTGCATGTGTGTGCATGGAAGCATAGGAAACAGGTCGGTGTGCTGATGTGGTTACTGTGCTACCTTAACATGAGTGAGTTTGCTAGTGTGATGACAGCTGCCTGTTGAGTGACTATGTGTTCTTTTGTGGTGGTGTGGACTAATGCACATTTGTTCAGAGTGCCAGCCATTATTTTTGAAAGTGGGGTTGGGTGGGGTGTTAAATATCTTGGTTGCTAGCAGTGGGCGGAGTTGCAAAGGCCTGAAGAGTGAGAGGATAGTAATCTTCTGTAAGAGAAGACCCTATGCTAAGTTCTTTGTGGAGCCGGGTATGTTCCTTGTGCGTATGGCAGTGGGTAGGGTATACACGTGGAGGCCAGAGAAGAACTCTTGACACAGTGACTTGCATAGAATTTGGAGATAGACTATCAGCCAGCAAACCCTGGAGATGCTCCTGTCTCAACACCCCATAGCGTTGGGGTTGCAGGCATGCATGTGGTTTGGCCTATCTTTTTATATGGATGCTGGGAATTTAAACTTGGGTCTTCATGCTTTCATAGCAAGCACTCTTACCCACTGAATCATCATCCCAGGCCAAAACAATAGAATAATGTCTGGTTCAGTTGGTTTTTGTTTTTTGCTTTATGTGTACATTTTTCTTAAAATAGTAAGTAAATTGATCATGTGGAAATTTTAGTGGTGGATCTCATATTTTGTGTTTTGTTCCTATTTATAGGTCATGTTCCTTGGGGAGCTGGAAGAAATCTTGGATGTGATTGAACCATCACAATTTGTTAAAATCCAAGAACCTTTGTTTAAACAAATTGCCAAGTGTGTTTCTAGCCCCCATTTTCAGGTTAGTAGTAAAGAGAGCATGAGTCAGAGTGGTGTGTGCCACGTGAACTCATTAGGCTAAACTTCAGTTGTGTTGGGAAAAAAAACATCATGGACACTAGCAACTTAAAAAAAAAAAAAGAGGAATTTTTAAAAATTTTTGTGTCTATCTTTGGGTATGTGTACATGAGTGCATCTCAGAGCCTCAGATCCCCTGCTGCTGGAGTTACAGGTGCTTGTGAGCTGCCTAGTGTGGGTGTAGGGTACTGAACCTGGTACCTCTGCAAAAGGCAGTCAGTACTCTCTTAGTGACTCAGTCATCTCTCCAGCCCCTGCTACCTGTTAACAAATTGTTACCTGATGTTGAGCATCTGCCTCTAACAGGCTCTGTCTCTTAGCTTCAATTCCCATAACACCCTGCAAGAAGGCATGATGTCAATACCAAAGCTGGAAGCTGTGAAATAACTGCCCTTGGGTAAATTAGAGGACGCGAGCTGCTGGGGTTTCCCCAGTGCATGAGAAGGGGTAGTCAGTAACCCTAGGAGGAGGGAAGAGAAGCTGGGTGCTGTCCTACGGAGGTCTGCCCCACTCCTGAGGAGGCTGCGCATGCCTTGTTCAAGGTTCCAAATGCACAAGGGAATGCCGATGGATTTTTATTTTAAATGTGGCTTATTGCAAAAAACGGCTAAAGCCCATGACCTCCTCACAGCCTGCTCTGCCTCCTTGTGGCTGTTTGGGGAGAA
This sequence comes from Grammomys surdaster, assembly GCF_004785775.1. Taxonomy (NCBI): domain Eukaryota; kingdom Metazoa; phylum Chordata; class Mammalia; order Rodentia; family Muridae; genus Grammomys; species Grammomys surdaster. The sequence continues at coordinate 4,893,132 of NW_021604585.1, read as the reverse complement.
CACAGGGAAGGTGTACTTGGTGTTTTCAAGGAGGTCCTGGAAGCTTTGCTGCGAAACCCACACAGGAGAGAACGGGACCAGAGTTGAACACAGTGCTTTATCTTACTCGGTGGCTGTCTTACCAGAAGTCCATCTTATAGATCTAGCAGACTCGTCATCCTGCTGCTCGTGTGAAGATCCTGTTCTCAGCACAAAGCACACCTGTAACTCGATGGTGGACTGGCCTTTAAGCTGGCAGATTGAGGCCCTGACTGTTCCCGTTGCTAAATTTAAAGACATACTAATGTATGAAGCTAGTATTTAGGCCACACAGAACAAAAAGGGGAAAAGTAGATAGACCACCATTCTGTGAGTGTCCAGACTGGACACAAATAGAAAAGTTCAGAACAGTGTATAAAGATTGTGCACAATACACTAAATTATAGTGCTCAAACATATGGACTGTTTAGTTTCCTGTTTTCATGAGGCTCTTTGGTGTAGTGGAAGCCAAGAGTCTTTCACAAAGAACATGTCGGAGAAGCTTACTGGACACTCAACGCCTAGGAAGAAAGCGGTCATTTGTTAGATTGAGGATGACGTTCAGTAGATGAGCATTGCCTAGCACTTGCAGGGCCTTGGGTTTGACTTGACAAAAAAGAATAAGAAAGTGGGAAAGATTGTACAGTAGGCTGAAGTTGCCATAACAAAATGCTGTAGACCAAATAGCTTTAACAGCAGGAATTTATTTCCCCACAGTCCTGGAGGCCAGGAATCTGGAGTCATGTACACCGACTCTTCGCCATGCTCTTAGCTAGCTCCTGTGTGTGTATGTGCAAGTTGTTCGTTCTGCTCTGCAGCCTCCATCAGAGTTGACATCCAACAGAGCCAGCAGGGAAGAGTCGAGAGTAGGCTGATGCATGTGCCATTTGCTAGCCATGTGACCTTGAGCCAATGACTTACCACCTAGCTCTTCAAGTCTCATTTATAAAACTGGAATAATGGTACCAGTCACAAGGTTTAAGAGCAGTTACGTATAAGTGTTGACAGCATAGTGGCTTCTGTGAGCTAGTATTCCTTGAGGACTGTTTCTAAGTGCTCAGAGACTAGTACTCAGTAAGTCAGCAGTGTTTTGAACATGCTAGAAAGGCTCCAATTTCTCAGTGTGTCAGTGTGTGAAATCTTGCTTCTCTTCATTTTAAATCATGATTTCTCAATTTACATAAATAAAAGAAGTCATTTGAGTTCATCAAGTTCAAGATGAGGAACATAGACCCAACAGATGAAGTTAGAGGGTTAGAGAACAGGATCCAGGTCAATAAGCCAGTGGTGTCCTCCTCCAGCCAGACCTCACCTTTGAAGGCCCCACGGCTCCAAGTGGCATCCCAGGCTGCAGACAGAGCATTTCAGCACGAGCCTTTGGGGACATTTAAGACCCAGTATAGCAAGCCCTAAGCCAGACAAGCAGCTCTGAAAGCTGAGCTGATGACAGTGTGAGTGGGGACTGTATAGGGAGGAGTGTGGAAATAGATTGAGATGTGGAGACAGACTTAAAAGAGAAGATAAATTAACAGGTGGTGGCGGGGAACCAACTGAAAACTTCCTCCCCAAACTGACGAGCCGCCTGGTAACTTCCTGAAAGATCATACATCTTACAAAATGTAAAGAGTTATTAATATTTAATTATAATTTTGATTGAATGATTTAAAAATATCCTTTTAAAATACTCTTGTTTGAAAAGATTATGACTTGTGTTATAATTGTTGTGTTTCTTTCCTAAAGGTGGCAGAAAGGGCACTGTATTATTGGAATAACGAGTACATCATGAGTCTGATAGAAGAGAACTCTAACGTCATCCTTCCTATCATGTTCTCCAGCCTTTACAGGATCTCAAAAGAGCACTGGAACCCGTATGTCTTCACTTCCCTGCCATCCTTCCTCTCCTGTTGGGTCTTATGTCCCTTCCCCTGCCTCTTTTCATTAGTAAAGTGTCTCGCGGCTCGATGTGCACCAGATGCTGTGGCTGTTGTTAAAGGTGCACACGTGACAAGATAAAAATCCCTCAGGAGATGTGCTGGCTGGGGGACTGAAAAGCAAGCAGATATCTTAACAAAGTAGTACTGTTTAGTTAAAATATCTTCTCACTTAAGAGACTTTCTGTCCTGTCTGAAGGTAGCCAGATGTGTTTTGGGAATGCGCTGGAGCCCCAAAGGGTGTGTATCCACTGGCAGGGCTCAAATTAAACATGTTAATTTTTTCAAGGCAAGATCTTACTGTACAGGCCATACTGACCTGAAACTCATGATTCTCCTGCCTCAGCCTCCTGAGTGCTGGGGAATGGCTGTACTTGGCTTCAGATAGATTCTTAGTGGAGTTTGGTAGATGGAGGTGATAGGGAATGCCCCTTCAGACAGGGGTCCATTTTCTTCCATGTAAAAAGACACACAGGTGGTAGAAGTGCCTGTGGAGTTCAGAAGCCTGCGGGCTCAGGAGGGCAAAGGCGTATGGCCTGTTGGGAACAGTGCTAGAGACAAGCCTCAGAAAGGAAGCGAGGCCCATAAGAGCTTTTGCCAACACCAGCAGCAGGAAATACTGAGGGCTGTGAAGAAGTGGGCTGAAGAGATTTACCTTTGATAGGAAGATCCATCTCCTAGCAGCCAGCTCGATTTCTGTAGGGGGACTCAATTTTATAATCTTCAAGGACAAGTTTAATTTAGCCCTAGAAGAGTTATTTTATATTGAGATGCCTTTGCATGTTTCTCTATGCATTAAAGGAAAGTTCTAAGGACAATTCAGTCTTTTAATTTTTTTGCATGCGGTTGTAAAATAACACCTTTTTTCAGTTTTCTATAATACTTTATATATTGATAGAACTTTGAAAAAGAACTGTTAAGCCCCGTTGTGCAGACTTTCCCTCAAGGTTCTGGAGAATGTCAGTAACTGTCCAGGATCCAGTGCTTCTCCAGTGCTACCCTTGGGAAGAAGGCCATTCTTGAACCTTAGCTCAAGTTTCCCTTCTTTTGGGCACCAGGCAGAAGCTGGGCAGCAGACACAGGACCTCCCACTAACACGAGCCCTCATTTTGTACAGATACCTTCTTAGTAAGATTGGGGAGTTTGTTGCAAAATGGAAGCAACCTTGAAAGTTTTGAAAAGGGAAACACTTTTTTTTTTTTTGCCTAGTCTGACTATTTCAAGTCTGTCCCAGCACAGTCCTCTCATTGTTCAAGCGTGTATTCTGCTTGATAAGATCAGTCCAGCAGTGTGGCACTGGGGCTGTGCGGTAGTGCTCCATAGCCAAGATCATCTGACACCAGCTCGACACTTTTCAGCACAAATATTGGGTCAGCAGGAAGGGTGAGCAGGGACAGACAGACTGCTGCAACCACACTGGAAAGGCAGCTTGAAGGGGTGTGGTAGCCTGGCTTTGAGCGCAAGTGATTTGTATTCCCATTTCCACAGGGACAGCTTCTGAGTATAAAACCAATTTTTTTTTTTTAACCACTGGTACTTGTTTATACAGTATGACTGCTCTGTCTGTCTGTCTGTCTGTTGTTTCTTTGTTTTAAGATAGCATCCTTATGTATGTAGCCCACAGTGCCATTAAGTTCACAATACTTTTACCTCTACTTCCCATGTCCTGGGATTATGGGTACACACCAGCAACTGGACAGGGATACACACACACACACACACACACACACACACACACACCCCCTGCCTGAGCTATTTCCCCATCCCTTAAAGCAGCTTTATCTTATTCTTGCCTTTTGTTATGCATTGCCTATAAGCATATCTGCTCTGGGTAGCAATAATTTGGAAGAACAAAGTTGGGTTTTAACTTTGCCATCCCTCAGGAAGATTGAACAGTAAAGGACTCAAATCTCCTGATGTGGAAATGAACTGTGTAAAAGGGAGTGGGGAACCAGGTGTGCTAATACATGCCCATCATCTCAGCACTAGACAGGTGGAGGCAGGAGGATCAGAACTTCAAAGTTATTCTCGGCTACACACTACATTTGAGGCTGGCCTGTGCTACGTGTATGTGGGAAAGGGATTTGTAGGGTCAGTAAGGGTAATAGGTCGGGAGAGAGGTTGGGTGGTGGCTTATGATCGGAATGCACGTTAGCAGTGAGTGACCTGTCAAAGGAAAACACAGTAAAAGCTGGTGTGTGTATGCACTAGAGGAGTCCTGGCTCACGCCAGAACTGTCCTTTTGGGTTTCTGTTCAGCACCCCATTGTGAAGACTAACTGCTACATTCTCCTTTTCTGCCTCACAGGGCTATTGTGGCGTTGGTGTACAACGTGTTGAAGGCATTTATGGAAATGAACAGCACTATGTTTGATGAGCTGACAGCCACATACAAGTCAGATCGTCAGCGGTAACTTTTTAAAGCTCTTTTGTCTGCTGTGCATAAAGCTATTGCGTCCTTTCTGAACTCTTTGTGAGTTACCCAGCTGCACATCAGATCATAAAGCACAGATTCTCTATTTACTTATTCCCTCTGCATGCTCCGTAGCTGTGCCCCGGTGATGCACCACTAAGTAAGATGGTTTTGTAATGGTGTGATTTTGATGACACCTGCTGCCTTTCTCTCTTTATTTCTGTTCTACCACAAGGTTAAGAGCCTGCCTTATAACTAGTCCTCCAGGCCCACGTTAGTCCTGTGGGCTGGCTCCTGTTGGTAATGCACCGAGACTAAAATTGGACTGATGTTCTTGACTCCAGCTCAGGAGAAGCCAGGCACTATTTGTTCAGAACCAATTGTCTAGTCTAGAAGCCATCAAATTCATCATAACTTAAAGAGTGATGAAGAGAATACAGACTTTAATGGTCTAGTATTAGAAAATACTGAAATGCTTAAGGCTATATTTTTATTTGCATGATTCTCCCATTTTATTTTTATATTATAATTATTATTATTTTGTTGCTTTATTTTTCAAGACAGGATTTCTCTGTGTAGCCTTGGCAATCTTGGAACTCATTTTGCAGTTCAGAGTGGCCTCAAAATCAGGAAACTGCCTGCCTCTGCCTCCCAAGTGCTGAGATTAAAAGTGTTCGATTTCCAGTGTCAGTGTGTGTGAGTACTCTTATCAGTATGGGGCGTTCTCGAGTGAGCTCGCACGCACACGCACACGCGCCTACACACACACACACACACACACACACACACACACACACACACACACAAGACCTTATTTCAAATTAACTGATTTCATTAATGGATTTCCACAATGAAGTTATTTTGTAATCTTTAATTTCTAAGCTAAATACTCACTTGAAAGTTAAATGGATTTACTAAAGGAACAAAGAATAGACAGAAATGTGAAGTTGATTCAATATGCTAGAATGTTAAGTTGGTTCTTAGTGATGAATTTCCTTAATGAACATTGTTTTTGTTTTTTGTTTGTTTTGTTTTTAAAAAGCAAGGATGATATTTTGCCAGACAAGCAAACATAGAAGGTTGTACCAAGCAGAGGAAGTCTGGGTTTCTCCTCAGAAATGATAGTAACTGAACATTAGTAATTGAACGTTTGGGGCTGTGATGAAGGAGACAAATGTGAGCTCATAGTTGTCGATGACAGGAAGTTGATGGTTTCAGTTCAAAGCAGATTTTAAAGTATTACAAATCAGAATGGTGGGCAGAGTGAGCTTCTTACACTGTCAGGCCGGGGCAGGGAAGACAGCACTGGTGCTGTGTGCAGGGAAGGGCCCCAGCGCTGCAGTGTGCCAAGGTCTTAAGATCCCACCAACAGATAGACACTGGGAGGAATGGTGGTGCTAAATACATCAGGGCTATGTAGACTCCTAGCAACCAGGCATACACATGTGTAATCCCAGCACTTGGGAGGTAGGCGCAGGAGCAGGATCATTATTAGTGAGTTCCAGTACAGTCTGGGCTACCTGAGACCCTTGTCTCAAAAAAACACCACCAAACAAAAATCAACCAAAACAAGAGAAATATTTACACTTTTCACTATATAATTCTATCTATATGAAAAGCCAGTAGAGGGAAATTCATAGAAACAGCAGACTAGTGGTTTGCTAGGGCTGGAAGATGAGGGCCTGGCCAGTATGGTTTTTCTCTGGGGAGAATGAGAATGTCCAAAACTGAGACTGTAAGTTTTAAAACTAAAGTCATGAGTATGAAAGCAGAGTGTTACCTCAGCATACATTCATCCGAAGGACAGTCACAGGACAAACCGTCCTGCATCTTGTAGAACTGGTGAGCTTGAGCGAGCAGCTTCAGTGAGAAGATGGTGTCATGGCGTCAGCTACAGATTAGGGCAGTGTGAACAGGATGTGCTGGTTTTCAATTGAAAAAATTCCCTAACAGTTGCTTTCTTGCAACCAAAGAAGTCATTTAAACATTGCTTGAGCTGTAGAATTTATACCAGTGTACTTAAGTCAGTATTCTCTGAGAACGTTTATTTAGACTGATAGTATCTCCAGATTGTACAGTCAAACGCGTGGTAATTCCCCAGCAGCTTGCTTACTGCCCAGAGTCCGGAGTCTGGAGGCCAGCAGTTCCCTTTCTAGAAGCCCATACACATTCTGCAGCTTAGGCTAGCCTTGAACTTCAAGTGATCCTCCTGACTCAGCTCCATGAGTGTGGGAGCACATGCTTAAATCTTTTTTTTTAAATATTTTTTATGTATGTGAATATTTTGTGTACATGTATATACACATAATACATATGTGCCTGGTACCTGCAGAGGCTGGAGGAGGACTTTGGAGCCCCCTTGAGCTGGAGTTACAAACATTTGTAAGCTACCGTGTAGGTGCTAGGAACTCATCTCTGGTCCTTTGGAAGAACAGCATTAGACTCTTAACTGCAGGGCCATCTCTCCAGTGACTAAAATAGTTGTCTGAATAAATTCCAACTTTATTTTATAAAAATAAAAAAATAATGTGTGAGGACTGGAGACTTTTCTAGTCTTGCCCAATATGTCTATAAATGCAGTTGTTTTAGGTCAGAATGACTGCGTAAGTAAATGTTTGAAAACCATTATGCTTGCTGAAATTCACACTGTGCTGATTGCATTTAAGACGGCCAAACCTTAAGGAAGGCCCAAATTGCTAGAGTGTTAACTATGAAGTGAAGCTACAGATGCCTTTGTTGTATGATTAAATAACCCTCAAGTGCAATGGGAATGTCAGATTATTTGGGTTTCTTTAATTTTTAAAAATGTTTATCTTAATTCAAGGAAGATGAGAATTACTTTTTATTGGTTCAAGGCTTTTCTTTTTAAATGTTGATTTATTTTTCTTTTATGTATATGAATGTTTGTGTTCCTGCATGTTTGTGTGCCATGTGCCTGCAGGAGACAGAAGAGGGTGTCAGATCCTCTGGAACTGGAGTTACAGTTGTGAGCTGCCATGTGGGTGCTGGGAATCAAACCCAGGTCCTCTAGAGGAACAGCCAGTGCTCATAACCACTGAGCCATCTCTCCAGTCCCTTCTTCCTATTGTTAGAGAATTCAATATAACTTTACAAAGTATTGGTGATTACTACAATAGTGTTTAGCATTGGAATTCCATGCCAAGTTCACATTATCTTTATGAATGTCTCTGAGTAAAGAACTCACTGTTGTTGAAGTAGGATATGCAAGGACCAGTTCCTCAAGTCTGAGGCTGCAGAACTCCTGTGCTTAGGAGTTGTTTGCATTTGTGAATTCACAAGGTTATCTTTTCACCAGTTCATTACAGTAAGCTAGAATGAATGATGAGAATTCATATGATGAAATATTTTTAGTAAGTATGAATGTATTTAATTTATAATACAGTTTTGTGTTCTTTGATTGTATACTTCTACTTCATTGATATTAAAAGTTCTTTTAAAGAAAATACTAAAGTTTCAAAATGCCTTTGGCAGATTTGGATTGTTGAACCTGTTTTGTCTTATCCATTGTGATAAACTTTGCCAAACAATGTAGTCTGAAGTTCTGGAGATCACTGGTATTGATATTTAACCAAGTATCGGTATTTAACCATGTATTGGTATTTAATAACCACATATCAGTATTTAACCAAAATTGGTATTTAACCAAGTTTGAAGCCTTGCTCACTTAAAATTTTAATACATGACAATTCCAGTGTCCACAAGGTTTTATGCAGATCATTAATATATTTTTATAATTTATAAATATATAACATAATAAGTATGTTTTGGTCATGTGTTTTCAGAAATGACCAGTTTCGATATGCATTGTATGGGAAATAGACCCAATTAAAGGAGAGAATGTATTTTCTGCATCTTGTCCATTGTCTGTCAATGTTATTTTCAGCCTCTCTTTTGAGAGTTTTTTTGAGAACAAATAACAGGTTGGGTTCTAACAAGGCCCTTAGCATTTAAAAGCCACTTAGCACACTGTGTTAAGGTATATGACACTAGAAATCGTCCCTAGTTTTGTTTCTTAGTAATTGTACACTGGATTATAACTTATACTGTATCTACACATGATGTTAATGTAAACCTTAAAGTAGACTTGATTTCCACTCTGTTCATTGGTACAACCTCTGTGTCAGGGAGTGTCAGAATAGAACCCACAGAAGGGAAAGACCCGAAAGGAGACAGCAAGAAGCTGGCTGCCAAATGCTTCAGAGCTGCTCCCAGGCATCTGTGAGGGAAAGGCAATTTCTGTTGGGTACTCTCATCAACCCCCTCGGTTGTTTACATTGTTTTCTGTTTCTTCCCCCAGTGAGAAAAAGAAAGAAAAGGAGCGTGAAGAACTGTGGAAAAAATTGGAGGATCTGGAGTTAAAGAGAGGTCTTAGCCGCGATGGGATAATTCCAACTTAACAACAACCTGACAGCGACACGCTAACCCGTGGGTCACAGGCTTGTGTAGTAGAAGGATGGAGCAACAGTTTTCTGTATTGTGCAACTTTACAGTAGATTTCACATTTGTCTCATTATTACAGCAGCACTGTATATACCTGTCTCTAAGTAAAGGAAAACATAAGGACTTCAAAGTGTGGACAGTAGATGGACTCTCAGAACTTTGCATACATAATCATTGTTCTAACCCTCTTTAAAAACAAACAAACAAAAGGTCTACAAAGATCTGTTGGGGAAATTGCTATGTTAAAATTCCATTATCAGGAGTTCCTTATTTATCACTAGCAGAGAGTATGATACAATTTTCAAATGTGAACAATCTTAAATTTAGCTTGTCTTTCTGCTAAGCTGTTAATGTATTTATAGTAAAGGAAGAGAAGATTGTCATTTATAAGTTTGTATAGCGCCCTCCGCTGGACATGACTGTAATGTGACATCCTTTCCTTTTGCACATCTTCATGAGTCGAATGTCCACGTGGAACAGGGCTGTGAATCACAGAAGTCCCTGACGAAAGTTTGTCTGCTGGGTGAACATCTTCCCAGCGACCAGGTGTTCCTGGTCCTCCTTTAGTTTTCAGATTAGGAGTAAAACAGAAGAGGTGATAAGCATGCTAGCGAAGGGAATGTTGGGCTTCGTATCAGATATGGTGAGTCCAAATCAGTGTCTTGAATCCTTTGAAAACAGGCAGTGGGACGCGCAGGCTTCAGCGTCTGCAGCTGATGCTGCAGATGTCAGTGTGCATCCAGACCAGAGACAATTTAGAAATGTCAGAGAACATCCTTTCGGATCCTATGAAGTAAGAAAGACAGAACACTAAGTGATAGAACCATGAAGCTGAACACCAGGACTGCGCATCCAGTTGAGAACCGAGTTGAGCAAACAGCACGAACTGTTTGGAGTTGTTGCCTTACTTTCTAATGTGTACTTACAAAGTATTTCAGCAAAAGAGGATGCAGCCTCTGGGAGAAACAAAACATGTTCCAGTGGCTTTTTGTAGATTCTTGTTCTATAGCTCATCACAGCGCCAGCCCTGTTTTTAGCCAGAAAGGATTCAGGATCAATATTATGCATTCTGAATTGGGTGCATATTCCTAACTACTGTATTTGTTACCAAAAGTGGTTCTACAAATGCTACTGAAAAAATCTGGAAATTCCTAATGTCCTGAGTATTAATAATAAAGTTTAAAAAATGCTTTTATATCAAAGGTGCATCGTGACCAAATTGTTTAAGGAAAAATAAAAAGGAAATGGAGGGCTGTGCTCTAGATGTACTTATAGGCTCTCTGCTGTGTGTTAAAGGAAGAGTCCCACATGGGTAGGTAAGTTGCTGATGTACAGGTGTGCAGTATGTATTTACCTGATGTGGTTGCATTGCTGTGTATTGGCAATTGTGTGTTGTGGGGTTTGTTTCCAGGAAGCTTTTGCTTGTTAGAGACAGGACAGCGTGAGCCCATAACCCTGAACCATCACGTCCAGCAGTGTTGATGGCATAGAGCCGATTCTGTGTTCATATATGTTGAGTTGTGATCATAGCTAACATGAATACACATGAGCTGTTGTTGCTCTTAGTAGAAAAACAGTATAAATATGGGCTTGTATATTTTCTTCCTTCCTTTAAAATGTAAAGTAGACTACATAAAGCTTTGTTGTTTCCAAGGAAAAGGAGGGGAAAAACCACTGACCTATTTCAATTATGAAGTATTTCCTGATTGTCAGTCACAATGTATACATAAAAGTAAGCTAATTATGGATATTTTCATTTAGGTATCTTTGTTTTTTGTTTTTTAAAGGTTATGCTTACCACCAAGTCCAAGATGGTTGAGTGGGATGAATAGGACTCTTACAGAGCGTTAAGGAGGATTCCACATGAGTACCTGGAAAGTGTTGGCGAGAGCTGCAGGTTCACATGTTGATGTTAGGAAGTAGATCATAGCACAGCTCCTTTAGCTCTGGGTTAGCCATTTCCGTCTTCATTACACGTCTCTTTGGAAGTATGGACTTCACTTGCTGTGATCCCCTCCTGGGGATGAAACGTGCTTATTTGACATGAGAAAGGTCAGGACCTCTTTCTGCAGTGTGTCCTGTCCTCAGAGCTAAGGGCAAACAGCACTGGCACTCTTTCTGTCAGTTTTGTCTGTTGGTCATTCTCAACTGAGAGGAATAAAGCTAAGCTTTAGACTATTTAAAGATGTGATGAGATCTGTCTGTCTGAACTCACGGCAATCTCTGAGAAGAAACACTCATTTTCCTTTTTAACCAAAAGTGACAATGTGACCTCTGTCATGTTGTGTGTGGTGATGAGAAGCTAGCCCAGGTAACTTGATTGTTGCACTATGTGACATATTTAAGGACATACTTGCTGCATTTGCAGCAGCCCCCGTGTCTGACCCTCCCTGGGCAATAATCCTGCTGTCACTCAATGTGAGTTAGCTGTGACAAACTCAGCTCTGTGTTATATTTTGTTTGCTTCATAGTTTCCAGAACTATATATAAATATATTTTTTCAATAGCAAATATTGTAGTTAGTGAGTGGTGCCCACTCCAGCCTTACCCCTGCCATATTGGTCTCAGGGGCGGGACTAAGAGTGTCCTTGGAATAAAAAATTAGAATATAAGCCTGTGATGTAGAATGACACCGAGGTTGCAGGCTGCAGGCCTGCAGCAGCTGTGTGAGGCTGTGTGAGCGGAGTGACCGTCTCCTCTGGATCAAGCGTCCACTCCTCATTGTGTCCATGTCCCAGTGCTCCCTCGTCACTGCTGAGTTACTGTCCACTGTAGTTTTGATTATGTTTTGCTCTTCCTGACATTGACTGTTTTTTTTTCTAAATAAAAGAAAGTAAAAAATATATGAATAATCCCCTGAATGTGACTGGATGTAGGAGCAAGGGTCCCCTTGGGCTCTTTCCCTAAGTGGCAGGATCATGCTGATTCTGTACCTCCTACTCGTGTGACAGTCCAAGGTGCAGCCCTAGGGAGCACTTGTACTCACACCCCATACTGAACACACAAGCGCAGGCTCAGTCACACTATGGAAAGGGAAATAAAGTATGCCTAGAGCTTTCAAAGCTGTTTTAAGTTTTTGTAGGACTGGGGGTGGTGAGTGGTGTGTGGGTGGGAGGCCGGTATCAGCATCACTAATAGTCCAGAGGTCGGCCTTGTCTTGCTTTGTTTTTCCCTTTTAATTGGATACACTGACTTGGCCCAGGAAAGGAAGAGCTTCTCTCCTTTGATGTTATTAACCAACATTTCCACAAAGTGACGGTCACCTGTCTCGGAAAGGTGGCAGGAGATATGATCAATGATGTTTTATTTGCACATGAATATTTTATTTTTGTATTCTGGCTCAGCTGCTTCTCTGCGTGGAGTTAGGGAAGAGCCATAAAGGACTTTTGTAATTAGTATATTGGCAATGCGTTTTATATTCCTCTACATCTAATTTTGAGAACCTGAAAGAAGGCTTGTGCATCCCGAGAGGAGGATGAGCAGAGCTTGGACTGCGGAATGTTCATTTGTGCTGCTGCTTGTGCACGATAGCGGCCGTAGTATCTTTCCTGGAAACGAACACCCCGTGTATGATGTCTGTGAATATAGGTTTCCTTTTCTCCCCTCCTTTCTCTCTCCCTCCCTCCTCTCTTCCCCATCCTTTCCTCGATTTTCTTTCTTTCTCAACCCATCCCTTTTTTTAAAAAAAAAAAATCACTTACTGTAAATAAGTTGTAACCGAAACCTCATGTATCAATGGGGAACTTTCAAATATAAACATTACCAATACATTTTCTGGTTGTCTGGCTTTTGATTGGAGTATAATGAGAACGGCATGTCCGTCCCCTTAGGCTAGAGGATTTCTCAGCTCCAGCCTCTCGTGTTCCTCATTTCATTGTTGTGGCAGGAGAGGGCAGCAAACATTCATTTCCCCTCCCCGCTAGGAAGCCACAGTTTTAGCTGTGGGTGAGTGTGTTGTTCTTAGTTTTTCAAAACAGCATCTGTTTGTGCATAGATGTGAAAATGAAACAATATGAAAAGTTGCGTATGAAAATTACATACTGTCTCAACCAGGCAGGGAAGCCTTCTGATCCACTTCAAAGTGAAAAATGATCCAAGACTCTTCCAGGCCCTGTTGAACCAGGTTTTTTCCTTTTCAGACAGCAAGATGCAGGTGGCAGCTTACACACTTGGAAATAAGTGTTCATCTTTGAAAATGATATACTCTCTCAAAAGTGATTACAGACTAAGCAAAGGTGCTCCCCAAAGCAATGTAATCCTCCCTCTCAGCTGTGTGAGATTCTGTACTGTGGGCGTCCCTAATAAATAAGCAGTGAAGGGTGCAGGAGCCTGGCTGCTTGTCTTTATTGTTGACCCTGTGGCCTTTTGAGTCATACTCATATGTTTAACTGAGTTTTGAGATGTGTGTGTATGTGGGTGGGTGTTACCAGGTTTCAGTTTTGAGACATGTTATGTCTAGGGATGTATGACCATGGGGAGTGGCCCAGCGGCTATCACTGTGACAGCGTTCCACTTATTCTCTCTTCTAGTCTGCAGCATGGGGTAAGATTGGTGGGAATATCTCATCTGGTCCTTTAGTGTGACTTGGGATATCTAAAGGAGGAACAGATTCACTTCAGCAGGGCTGGCCAAGTTTCTGCTGGCCTTGGCCTGGAGTGCCACCAGATGTCCCATTTCTTTCTCGCAGGACTTCCTCATTGGATCGACATGTGGCAGCTGGAAGTGGAAACTACCCATCCTTTGAGGCCTGGCTCCAGAAACTCGTTGCAACAGTTTCATCTCACCCTGCCAGCCAAGCAGTTGCAGAGCTGGCTCAGAAGAGTGGGAAGTCATTTGTACTCCTTCTAAGGCTGCCATGGTCCTTTCTTTGCAAAGCATTTGCCTTCTGTGGGACTTGCTCTCATGGCTAATTAAGAGCGTGTCACGTTTGGAGTCATCAACCTAGGATGTTCCATATGTAGTTAGTGTGATCTAAAGAAGCCATAAGTCTCACTTTGGGTTAATTTCCTTGTGTGTAGGTTGTTAAGTGGGAAGCTAGATCCATTGTTTTCTACTGTGAGCTTCTAGTTATTGTAGCAGGGTAATGACAGAATTTTGCCTCAAGAAGGTGCCACAAAAATGTGGCTTTAAATCTCAATTATCTTTTACCCAGTTGTCCCTTTTACAGTTTTATGATAGTATTATCAATGTCTTTTAATTTGGCATTTATTTTAAAGGATTTCAGTATGATGGACTCTTTGTATTTCCACACAAAACCAGGGAATGTCGTGAGGTTCCTAAAGCAAGTGAGTGTTGGTGGGTTGTAATGGAGAATATATGGAGTTGGTAACTTCAGAAGAACCATTACTTGGATATTACCAAGTCTTTGTTATGGTTTGAATGTGTGTGCCCCCAAAACTTACAGGAAATGGAGTCTCCAGTAACATTTAGAGGTGGTGCCCCATAGGTGATCAGTCCGTGAGGGTCTGACAGGCGTGAGTGGAGTGGTCCCATCACAGCATGAGTGGGTCAGTTATGAAAGGCCAAGTCCAGGTCTGTCCTTTCTCTCGCGTGTGCACTCTCTTACTCTGGTCTTCTACCATGAGCTGATGCAGCAAGAAGGTCTTCCCCAAATGCTAGCACCTTCCAGCCTCCAGAACTGTGAGAAAAATTCCTCTGGACCTGCGAGGAATTGTTTTCTTTATAAATTAGTGTCTGGATTACTGCAACGGCAGCACAGACAGACAGAGATATGGTCCAGGAACAAAATGGATGCTGCAGTGCTTCTTCTCTGATGGTCAGGCTCTTCAGTCTCCCTATGCTCTGCTCTGCACAGTTCACATAAGCAGAGCAGAATCAGACAAGGTCTAGCCTTTCAGGTCTGGCCTTTTCACTTAGTGTAAGATTTAAATTTTCTTATGTATATGAGTTTTGTCTGAATATATGTCTGTCTATCATATGTGTGTCTGATGTCTTCAGAGGCAGAAGAAGGTGTTGGGTCTCCTAGTACTGGAATTGCAGATGGTTGTGAGCCACTGTATAGGTACTGGGAATCGAACAGGAATGCTCTGGAAAAAAACAATTAGTGTTTTTAACCACTGATCTCTCTCTCCTGACCCTAGCACAATACTTTGAAGATTATTCAGTAACAATAGTTGTCATGTCTGAAGAATCTTTCCTGTGATGACAGCATGCTTTCTGTTTATCGGTCATGAACATTTAGATTGTGTCCACCTTGACGCTATTGTGAATAACTGTGGACATTTGTTTGAATATCTGTTTTTGATTCTTCTGCGTATATTGGTAGGGTTAGATTGCTTTTAACAATAGAGGCATGTGTTTGGAAGTCAAAGGACAACTTAGGTAAGTGGGTTCTCTCCTTCTACCACATAGGACCTTGGAATTGAACTCAGATTACCTGGCTTGGCAGCAAGTGCCTTTACTCTCTGAACCATCTTGTCAGCCCCTTTCTTTTTTTTTTTTTTTTTTTTTTAAAGATTTTAAAGATTTATTTATTTATTATATATGAATACACTGTAGCTGTCTTCAGACACACCAGAAGAGGGCATCAGATCTCATTACAGATGGTTGTGAGCCACCATGTGGTTGCTGGGATTTGAACTCAGGACCTCTGGAAGTGCAGTCAGTGCTCTTAACCACTGAGCCATCTCTCCAGCCCTGTCAGCCCCTTTCTAACTCTCGGAGGAACTGTGAAGCTTTTCCACAGCAGCTTCACTAAGGTCTTTTCCTCCAGCAATGAGTGATGTTCCACTTTCTCCCCTTCTGTGACAGCGTTGATACTTCTGTATATGTTTATTATAGCTGCCCATTAGGGCAGGTTGCTCATGGAAAATGTGCCTTTTTAAAAAGCTCTTCCAAGTAGACAACTTCAGCTGATCAAGTTTTGAGCTCCTATCCCTTCTCCTCACTCTTCAGGCCATGTGGTAATGTCCTTCTTTTATAAATGGATTTTTCTTTTAGAATTTCTATTTGCTTTGGAGTTTTTTCTCAGTTGAGATGGTCTGTCTATTCATTGCATGTTTTTCTAAACATATATGCATAACTGTAACTGTAATAAAATTCTCACACTTAAGTGTCAACATCTGGTTGGGCTCAGACTCTTGTTGAGTTTTTTTTTTTTCCTTAAGAATTGACCACTTATTCCTGTTCTTCATATTGAACAATTGGGGTTTGTGTCTTGTTATCTTGTATATTACATTATGAATACTCTAGATTTGTATATATTCCTCTGAGGAATACTTTTTTATTTTCAAGCAGATACTTAACTTGAAGCATTTAGACTGCGAGCCCTGAGGCAGTGGTGCCATCACATCTTTAACCTTCCCCAGAGTTCTGTGGCTGCAGGGGCCATGGCTTATCCACAGAGTTGGGCTGCCTTCCACCTGATGTGTCCCGCTGTGCTCTGCTCCTTGTTTTCTGGGTTATGTTTTAGTTTCCACTTGCTGTGAATATCCTGACCTCGCTTCTAGGTTCTTCTGGCCAGAAACACAAATTTTCCTGTTGGTGTTACCTACAGCCTAGCAATTCATAAAATCTGAAACTATACCCAGTAGCATCCTTTTTTCGTAAAGAGTTCAGTTCCCTTGAGTACGTTCCATTTGCGTTCACAGGTACCTGTCACCCAGCCTTCTGGGCTAAAGTCTTCTACCTCTGTTGGACGTTATTCTTAGATCCAGTGCTGTAGAGCTGTTCTATTTCTGTAGTCTCTGCCTTTGATACCCCTTTCTTCCAGAAGCCAGCCTACACTTCAGTTATTTCCTTGGTTTCTTCAAACCTAGGAGAGTTCCACCCTTGAAGATTTCTAGTCAGTTACTTTTTAGAAGTATCTGGAAATGGGCATTTCTGATATTTTTCTCTGATGAGACTGAAATTGTGTATTTGGAGAAGGATTTTGGAGGTGACACGCATGGTCTCTGCCTGAGTGTGGTCTTGTGCTCTCTTTGTAATGCAGCTCATTGTCACAGGCTGCTTCCCATCGCTCCCGTCACATCCTGCTCACCAGTGGAGACTGACAAACCGTCCACTTCATTTATGAACTTGTGTGGTTCCGACAGAAGCACGGAGTCTGCTGCCACCCCCACAGTTCCATGCAGAGAAGTTTCATTGTCTCTGCCACCACAGACTGCTTCCTGCTGCCCCTTAAAACGAATCCTCTGCCAACTCCAGCCACAGCAACCACCAGGCTGTTTTCCTGCCTCTGGTTTTCCTATTCTCAGGTGTCATGGAAACGGAACCAGATTCGTAGACAAAACAAGTGGGCTCAACAAGCAGGCAGGTGGACTGTGGTGTGAGTCAGAGTCTTAGAGCAGAGCTCCTCTGTCTTTCCATCCCTGCCTCTTTCTTGTCCACGCTCCACTTTGTATTCAGTTGCTATGATTGCTAGGTTCCTTCTACTCCGAGAGCCTTACTGTTTACAGCTGACGCTTCTGTCTTTAAGAAAATCCCTCAGAGTGAGATTTTTTTTGAAAAAAAAAGTTCTCCCCTGATTAGCTTGCAGTTATACATTATTTTGAAGAATGTTTCCAATTTCTGGATTGTTCTGTGTGGCCTATGTTCAAAACTGGTAGCTGTGCTTTCAGTTTTGAATGAGTGAGTTTCTTGAGTATATAGCAAGCAAAAGTAAAAGGATAGGTACCAAGAAGCAGAGAGAAAGAAGTAGACAGACAGCAAGGCCTCATCAAAGCAGGTACCAGAAGCATTGCTCAGAGCCAGCTTGAAAGAGCAAATAAGAATAACATCTATCCAGGGGGACTAGAGGAGTAGAGGCAGTCAGAGTTCTTGTTTGAGCCATGGATGAACTTCTGGCTTTCTGTTCCCACTGCAGGCATTTTTGTACAATGGGATAAACACTGTATAAATGTTGGGGTCTGTTAGAAATGATCAACCTTCTAGTTGTTTTCAAGAATGCAATGTTTTTAACACTGCTAGCTGTAAGCCAGGGGACCAGCCTGATACCGGACAGGGAGTTTCAGAGGAGACAGGCAAAAGCAGCACAGGATAATTTACCAATAGAATTTACAAGCTGGTTATATATTTGTTTCTGAGAATGTGCCCAGGCTGCTCGTAAACTCACTCTGTAAGTAAGGGTCTATTTGAATTTATGATCCTCCTGCATCTAGCTCCTAGGGCTGTGCATCTCACACATGGCTTATGTGATGTTGAGGATTGGACCTAGGACTTCAAGCCAGGCAAGCACTTCATCAACTGAGCCACATCTCCAACCACAAAACAGATGTGAGGTTGAGATAATCTACTAAGCTCTAAAAGGAAAAAGAGTCTTATTAAATAAAATACATACTCAAGCAATGTTCACAGCATGAAAAGTACGGAGCACACATTCTGAGCTTGCAGTGGACTGGAAACCTACTTGGAGGATCAAACATCAGAGTGACATTGACTTCCTTAAAAGTAACGCCGAGTGAAAAGTGGGATGATGCTTTTAAAATTTGCGGGCTGATGAGATAGCTCATTGGGAAAAGCGCTTGGCATGCAAGCCTAGTACCCAGAACCTACGTGATGATGGGAGGGGAAGATCCACCCCACACAGTCCTCTGGCCTCCATGTGCATAGCATGACCTGTGTACTTGCGCAGACATACAGTTTTTAAAATTTTACAAATTTACAAAGGGGTTCCTCAACTTAGCATTCCATATACTTTAAGTTCCCTTCTCGTGCGTCTTACTTAGGCTTAAAGCTGCTTGAGGCTATACTCCAGGGAAACAGAAGGTAAAGCAAGAAAATGGAAGACACAGGATTCAAGAAACAGTGATGCCCCCTAGGAAGGAAAATGAAATAGTGTGGTGGGTGACAGGCCTGGAGAGGAGCCAGTGCAGACTGGAGCAGAGGGAAAACTCTGGAAGCCAAGAAAACAAACAAGGAGAGGAACTTGGAGGAGAAAAACTGGTGTGAGGTTTGAAAGGGGATGATGCAGTGTAGAAGACGGTAAGAGAGAAGGGTAGTAGATTAGAGACTCCTGGAAGAGCAGCTTGGGAAGAGCCGAAGTGCAAGCATAGCACATCCCCAGACTGGCGGGGGAGGTTTACAGTCACACCACAGGCTCTGACGACTGTTGAGTAAAACTGGTGATAACTGTTACAATGGAGAGGGAGAGACATCAGAGAAACAAGAGAGCTACATCCTTAGGAAATAATGTCTGCTGAATGACTAAGTCAAGTATCAGAGTAAGGAAATTGGAAACGTGGGAGTTATTGCTCTCCACTTGTTAAAATGAGTTACAAAGTAGTCAAAAGAGCCAGAGCGTACATGTGTGCGTCTGCATGTGGAGGCCAGCCACCAACCTCAGCTGTCACTCCTTAGGAGCTGCCATCCTTGCTTCATGACACAGGCTCTCTTACTGATCATGGGCTCACTAGTTAGGCTGGATGACCATCAAGCCCCAGGGATCACCTATCTCTGCCTCCTTAACATTGGGATTGCCAGTGCATGCCACAGTGCTAACCAAGCATTTTTGTATGGGTTCTGGGGCCCGAACTTGGGTCTTCGTGCTTCTTTGGCAAGCACTTTACCAGCTGAGCTAATTCCCTAGCCCTGCAACTTAGGGTTTTGTTTTTCAGTTTACTTCCTGTGATGAGGATTTGGAATGTCTAAAGGTCTCTATGCCATTCCACAGTGGCTGTGTTTTTCCTGATAACCTTCTCAGTGTGTGCAAGCATTTCATAACATTTAACAAAAGCCACACCTTAAGGTCTTTTAAGGTAAATCTTCTCAATCTTGGCTTCTGTTGATATAGCTGAGTCACAGATTTTACTATTGGTCCTTTGACTTGAATATGGGACTCTGTGAGGCACAAGAATGTCTCCGAAAGGGTGTTAGGTGTATAAAGAGTTATTTAATGGCAGCTGTCCTCTGGGTTAAGGATGCTGCTGTTGTTGTCCTGACCTTGTTATTCCACTGCCATGGACACATTGCTCTGAGAGTCTGTATGCCTTTGGGGTTTAGTGTCTCTGCTGAATAATGAGGATAAATTCCCTGGAAGCCATGGATATAGATTATGAGGCTTCTGGAAAATATTATCATCTAATCACCTTAATTGTCCATTTTTCTTTTGGAGGGTGAATAGGACACAGGGATCCTGGGGTAGTTTTTAGCTAATGTGAGGATGCGGTTGGGTAAGAATGGCAGCTGTTAGGGACGGGACATGTGGAGATGGTTTGTGCTTCATGATCCTAACCCATTTGGAAACTAACTACCCAGCAGGCCTTTGGACCACTGCCCTTATATGTCTTCCAGCAGTCTGACCTTCAAATAGAATGAGTTGTTCCCAAGATGACTGTCCCCTGTAGTGGCATCTAGGGCACCTAACCAGCCAGACACATGATAAAGACTCTTGGGGCTAGAAAGCCCCTCTGGCAACCCTGTTCTGCTTCTAACAAGCTGAGCTGTCATTAGAACACCATGGCCTTTGTCCCCTCCTGGGGACTCAGGCTCAGGCCCTCTCATGGCTCAGAAGTGCTGTGCAGCATTTATCCTTGGTCCATGAGTCCGCAATGTTTTTTTTTTTTCTATAGCAAATATCAAAATGGCAAATCTATAGACATTTATGTTCCCTAAGGATCATGCCTATCTAACTTAATATGCATCTCAGGAGCTTAATTTAACATGAAGCCATGACCACCAGCTGCATGACCTTATGTCTCCATGTTCTTCCATCTCAGTTGACTGGCCCAGTCACTCTGTACAGGACACTGCTATGGTATCAGTAGTGTAATAATTACTCATTTGTGTGACAAAATAGTAAAATCAATGGAAGGAAGAGAGGGACAGAGAGAGGGAGGAAAGGAGGAGAGGGCTGTTCACAGTTTCCGGGTGCAGTTTGTCACGATGGGGAAGCCATGATGGGAGGGTCTAAAGGCAGCTGGTCACACTGTGTCTGCGGTTAGGAAGCAGAGGAGGAGAAATGTTATGGTCCACTCACCTTCTCTTTATTCAGTCTACACCCTGCAGGTGGGGTGGTGCCACCCACTCTAAGGATGGGTCATCCCTCCCTCAACGAACCTAACCAGATAATTCCTCACAGGCACATCCAGAGGTCTGTCTCCCAGGTGATTCTAGAACCTGTCAAGTTGATCAAAGTCACAAATGACCACAAATACTGTTCATTCTTAGAGAAGTTTCCATTTAATCTATATCAGTAGAACCATTCCCGGCACTTATGTGAATGTTCCCTCCTTCTCCCTCCCCCTCTCCCTCCCCTTTCTCCTCCCCCTCTCCCTCCCTCTCCTCCTTTCTCACCCCTCCCCCCCCCCAGTGTGTGTACTGTACAGGTGCATGTACATTTGTGCATGCATGCATTGAAGGCCACACAACTTTGGCTATTGCTATTTCTTTTTAAAAGGTGAGGTCTCTCACTGGCCTGGAACGCCAAGTAGACTAGTCTGTCTGGCCAGGAAGACCAGGGATCTGCAGCATTGGGGTTACATGTATGTGTCGCCATGCCCAGCTTTCTTTACATACAGGTTCTGGGAATTGAACTCAGGTCCTCACACGTGCAAGGCTAGCACTTCACGGCCTCAGCCACCTCTTCAGTCTCTCTCTCTTCTCATGTATTAGAAAGGCTCTTTCCATGGGTAAGGTTACTTCATTGTAGTTATTGCTGAGAATGTGTCCAACTTTCTAGCCAGCTTAACTGTTTCCTTTTGAGGGTGACTCAGAGACAAGGTCACAGTGTAACAGTATTTTCAGCTGTGGTGAGAAACAGGCCACCTTGAAGCACGTGGTTGAGTAGAAGATGCCAAACCTTTACAGAAAGACTTGGGCAGCTATTTGAGTTCTCCTGTTAATTTTATGCCACTCTGTCTCTGATTGTCATGCCCGGAGTGTAGATAGTTGAGAGATCAAGGCAGGCTGGTTGGTAGAAGGAAACTTTCTTTGTTTCGGGCTGTCCCTTATGAGAACTGGCCTCTTCCCCATTCTCTCAGAGTGGGATTGCTTCAGTATATTCTCTCCCTTCAGAAGTTCACAAATAATCAGCGAAGGGGACCCTTACAATGTTAATCATCTTGAGATGAGCCCATCCTGTTTTTAGATAGGCTTAAATGCAAGAATAGGTGTCTTTGTGAGAGGAGACAAGCACACCCACAGAACAGAAGGTGGTACACAGTAGAGTTATCCAGCCCTTAAGTCAGATGAGGCTTGCCAGGAACTATCAGACACTGGAAGCGGGGCGTGGAATGGGCCTCTATCCAGGCTTCAGAGAGAACCCACCCTGCTGTCACTCTGAGTTTGGATATGTGTCTCTCATATCTGTAAAAAATATAAGACTAGAGTTTGGTGATTTCTGACAGCTCTAGACAACTCCAGAAGGAGCTTGTGGCAGAGACATGGTGCTACTGCAGTGTTTGGTGTGCTGGGATCCTTGGCGACCCCTTCAAGAGCAAAACAGGGATTGGAGGAGACCATGCAGTGCTGCTGTTACAGACCCAGGATGGCTATTTCACAGTCTTTGAAATGGAAGGAAGCTGAGGCAGGACACTGGACTGGAGGTTACCTTAGCTTAACATTTATTTGCCCTGAGGAATGTGAGTGCACACATCCCTTCTGAGAGGCCAGTCTGAGCTGTCTGTAAGAAAAGCCAACGCCTGCTGGGACCACATTAATTTGTTCTTAAATAAGTTTGAGAAAATGTGACCACAGTCATTACCAGTTCAAAGACAGGTTGGAAATGGGAACCAGGACTGGGACATACACTTCCTGTTTGTAGCAATCTGAGATCTGTGACCGGAAAATGCCCGTTAGTACCTGACTTAGATAGAAGCCCTCACTTTCCCAACTAGAGAGGGAGGTGGGAGCTTGAGCCTTCATGTCTCATGGAATGGGAGGTGGGGATCCCTGGGAACAAGAGAGGCCACATTTGTGGGCGTGGCATGTAGATGGGACCACCCACTTTCTGGTCAGCCACTGGAGGATGGTTGCAATTCAGACTGAAACTCTCCAGCTCAAGAAATTTCGGCTCCTGCCTCCTGCTCATGGCCCCTGGCCATGGCTGCTTTGGCTATAGTTGCTTTGGCCACTGTGAAAGTGCTTGGGTTGAGAGATTTGTTTAAAAAAAATAATTAATTCATTTTAAAATATGTTTTTAAATTGAAATGGAATTATATCACTCTTCCCCGCCTTTCCTCCCTCCAGCCACCCCACCCTGTACCCTTCCTCCAAATCCCTCCATGTTTCTTCCCCTAGTCTCAAGTTGATAGCCTCTTTTTCTTTGAGTATTACTGATGTGTGTGTGTGTGTGTGTGTGTGTATGAAATTTACAAATACAACTTGGGTAAGTCTGTTTTTGTCGTTCATGTGTATATGGCGTCAGGGCTGACCACTTTGCTCTGGACAGACAATAAGGAGCTCATACTCAGGAGGGTTAATTCTCTCTCCCAGCAGACATTAGCTGTCTGTAGTTCTTTGTCTAGGGTTGATATTCTGTGAAAATTTCCTCCTTCCACACTAACATGATCATTGGCATTACCAATATTCCAGCCTTGTTTATGCAACCATTTCTAGGAGAGACAGTCTCACCAGTCTTCCTGATTGAAGAACTCTTGAACTCTTTCTGCCCCCTCCTCCACCATGTTCCCTGACCTACAGAGGCAGGAGCTGTGACACAGATGTATCCGTTGGGGCTGGACTCCAACATGATCCATTCATGTCTGCATCTGTCCAGTTGTGGTTTTCTGTGATTGTCTCTACTTGCTGCAAAGAGAGGCTTCTCAGATGAGGGGTGGTAGCTACGCTTACCCAGGAAAGGTGGCTTGGGTGCTGGGACTGCTGATCCGATGCTATGGCAGAGTCCCTTTCTAGACTGGAGTTGCCTCAAGCTTATGAGATGGAATCTGGGAGCTCTCGGAGAATCTGGTTTTTTTTTTTACAGATGTCAGCAGGCCTGCCAGAGGGTCCAGGTGCCCTGTGCTCAACCCAGACACAGGCTTCCAGGTGTTGTCACTACTGAGACAGAGCAACTGCTAACACAGAGAAGATCAGACTCAGGGCTCTTGACTCCATTTGTGCCTCTGTTTTATCTGGTGCATGTTTATTAGGGTTACACAAACCTCACATCTGAACCACTTTCTGGCCTTTGGGAAGAGGTGGTGTCCCCATTCTGAGAGGTAGGGAGGTAGGACTCACTTTATCCATCAGGACACAGTGGGACTCCTTCCATGGTGTGAGTGTCAGGTGCTGTGGGGTTCTGACTGTTAGGACCTACTAGTATCACTTTACCTTGGCTAATGATGGCTGGTTTATCCTCTCCGCCCCTTTGTTTTTCTTAAGCATGGCAAAGTCAAGTTTCTCTTGTTTGTACAACTGTGCCATTCTGTAAAAGTACAATTGAAAAAAAATTCATGGAGTTCTAGGATGACAGATTGGATGCTAGGGGGAAGAAGGGATTGGCTGGGGGGGGAGTAGAATAAGCATGTATTCACACTTCCCTCCCAGTCAGTGGAGGGGGAAGACTAGGTTAGAAAGCAGAACCTGTCGAGACCATATCCAGAGGTTAGGCATTACCTCTAGTTGAGGGATTGGGCTACCCACCTATCTCCAAAATTTTAACCCAGAATTGCTCCTGTCTAAAGGAAATACAGGGACAAAGAGTGGAGCAGAGACTGAAGGAAAGGCTATCCAGAGACTGCCCCACCTGGAGATCCATCTCACATGCAGACACCAAACCCAGACACTATTGTGGATGCCAAGATGTACTTGCTGACAGGAGTCTGATATAGCCGTCTCCTGAGAGGCTCTGCCAGAGCCTGACAAATACAGAGGCAGATAGATGCTCATAGCCAACCATTGGACTGAGCACGGGGGTTCCCAATAGAGGAGTTAAGGGAAGGACAGAAGAAACTGAAGGGGCCTTATCTGACATCAATGGGAGGGAAGGCCCTTGGTCCTGTGAAGGCTCGATGTAGAGGAATGCTAGGGTGGTGAGGCGGGAGTGGGTGGGTGGGTGAAGGAGCACCCTCATAGAAGCAGGGTAAGGGGGGATGGGATAGGGGGTTTGCAGAGGGGAAACCATGAAATGGAATATCATTTGAAATGTAAATAAATAAAATATTCAATTAAAAAATGTTCAAAAAAAAAAAAAGCAGAATGATCGGTTATTCACCATGGCATGATTCATGGGACCAGAAACCTGCAGGCTGAAGCCACAGGAGAAGATGTCGCTGCTGCATTACTGACAGTCACATGCAATGGGTTGATTATTATTATTTGAAATGCACCAGTAGCTTAGTGTTGAAAAACAACTTCTAAGTGTTCATTTGTGCCATAGTAAACATTGATAGACAGAAATCTCCAGGGGGAGGGTCCCCAATACTTTTTTTTCTTTTTAAACAGGATCAAGGAACCAGAGAAGAAAGCTTATCCCCAGGAGTGTGATCAGGCCTGTACTCAGGGACTGCATGAGGTTATTTCAGTCTCATTTGATGTAAAGCTCGGATACGTTTGCAGGACAGAACGATGTCACTCTTTGTGATGATTTTATCAGCATGTTGATTGCACATGCTAGGTTTCATTGTGACATTTACAGTGTGTATGTAACTCATGTCTTTACCCTTGCTTGTCCCTTCCCACTTACTCTGATCCGTCCCTGTTTCCAACCTGTCCCCTTCTACCTTTCTGTCCTTTTTCTATTTGTCATCCAAATTGTTCCCTTAGGTTTGCTTACAGAAGCAGGAGTGAGGGTCAAATGTCACCCTTGATAGTTTCTTCTCTTGGGTGATCTGGCCAAGTTTCTGGGATCCTTAGTGATGCTGGATATGTGGAAAGTGTACAACACGACTGCACTCAGCTCTTGATACAAAATAACTCTTCTGGTTACTTGTCTTCTTTTTCCTGTGTAGATATTTTCCATGTGTTGACTCAGCAGAGCCCTCTCTGGTAGCTTTGATAGCTATTACTTTGTGCTATATGAATTTTTAAAATCAGCATAGAGAGTAAGGGGGGTCATCACAGTGTTTCCAAATATTGATCTGCTGACAGCCCCCTCTGCTCCCCTCCCCTGCCAGTCCCTCCTTCCTATCGTAGTCCTATCTCCTTCCCTTTTTCCCCTTAAGACCTCTTCTGCTTCATGACCACTGCCCACCTACCCACACATACCTTTATACATTAAAAATTAATTCTATGATCCATATCAGAGAGAAAACATTCAGTATTTGCATTTCTGATACTTTGCTTAAAATCATAATTTCCATTATGAAATTCTACCTGTTTTCCTGAAAATGCCCTGATTTCCATTCTCTTCATGGCAGAGTAGAATTCCACTGTATCTATGGACCATATTTTCTTCTTCTCTTCTGTGCGTATGAATGAAGTGTGTGTGTTCAGATATGTAGTGCTTGTGTGTGCAGGGAGAGACCAGGGTCACTCAGGTGTTGTTTCACAGGAGCCATCTACTTTGATCTCAGAGACTGAGTCTTTCACTGGTAGTTGGGGCTTGCCAATTAGACAGGCAGGCCAGCTGGCCAGTAGGTTGCAGGGATCCACCCATCTCGGACTTCCTCAGTGCTGGGATTACTGTGATATGCCGTCACGCCTGGAGTATGAACTCAGGTTCTCATGCTTGTGTTAGCAAGCATTTTACTGGCTGAGCCACCACCCTGGAGAAGGTTTCCTTATCCATTTGTCTGTTGATAGACGTTGAGGCTGGTTCTGGTTCCTGGCTACTGTGAACAGTACAGGAATAACATGGGCAAGCAGGGACTTCTGTGGTGTGTAGACTCAGATTCCCCTGGGGTGGTATAGCTGGGTCACATGGTAGTTATATTTGAGAAAGTCTTCTTTGGTGTATAGATTTCTGTAGCTCTCCCTTTTTCATCAAGAGGAAATTTGTCTATGGAGTATTTAGGATGTTTTCTTTCTTGTTTTAATCTTGTTTTTATTAGCATTCTAATATTAGGCATTACTATAGCATTTTCACCCAGAATTTTTCTGTGAGTTCCCCTTTCCTCTCTTCTCCCATGTCCACCTTCCCTCTGTGTCCCTTCCTGCTTTCAGCACATGAGGCTTTTTGCTCTGACCCCTTTCTCAGTACCCCTTGTTCCTTTTCCTGGTCTTCCGTCTATCTTCATAGCCTTTTTTCACCCAATATTACTTTTTTTTTTTTTACATGCACACATGCTTGCAAGTTAGATCCACATATGAGAGGAAAATGTGATTTTTATATTTCTGAGTCTGGCTCTTCTCAGTTAATATATTTTCCAGATCCATCCATTGAGATATTTTTCTTAATGCCCCTTAAGTCCATAACATAGCACATGAGTAACTGTTGCTGTTTTGAAGTGAACACACGATGAAGCTCGCTGTGGAATATTTCTAGCAGCTAGATTGACAGCTCTTAGTGACACTGGCTATCCTAAAGCCATCCTGAAACCTCAGTGGAGTTAAGCAGCCTGTTCCTAATGGCAGAGATTACAGAAGTCTTTGGTGCTCTCAAAATCCCTGCTCATAACCTCTTCTCCCCTCTACCTGACAAACAATCCTTAAACCCTTTCCTTCTCAGATCTACCTAATGGCCCTCTGAGCACTTTCTGCCTTTGAAAGTTGGGATTTGGGAACAGTCTGTGCACTGTTGGGACTGGAAACCAGATAACACCATTTGCATTTGCCTTAGCTACCAGGGAAAGAAGCCAGAGAAATAAGCCATGTGTGCTCTGCCTTGGTCACAAGCCATGGTTATGGATAATGGAAATCCGAGGAGTTGTTGAGTTGGCTGGAGAGCAGTGTGAAGCTCTGCTGAGCAAACAGACCTGTGTCTGTTGTCGTGATTTCTTCACACAGATGCCTTTTTAAAAACTTTGTATTTAGAAAATTTAAATCCACCCCACCCTGCCTCTCTCTGTTCCCCCTCCCTCTCCCTCTCCTCAACTATGTGTTTGTGTGTGTGGGGGGAGGTATGTGAATACCACAGTATGCATGGGATGTCACAGGACAACCTCGGGTATTGGGCCTTCCCTTCTAGACTCTTGCTTGTCACTGTGTTCACAAGGCTAGCTGTTCTTTGAGTGTCCAGGGATTCTCCTTTCTCCCTTCCATCTCTATTGGATCAGTGGGATTATAGAAGAAGAGACACATGCTTCCGTGTCCATCTTTATATGGATTCTGAGGCTGATGTTCAAGTCTTCAGAATTCTGTGGGTCTCAACCTTTTTGATGATCAAATAATCCTTTCACAGGATCCCCTAAGACCATCAGAAAACAGATATGTACATTGTGATTTATTTTTTTTTATTTTTATTTATTTTTTTGGTTTTTCGAGACAGGGTTTCTCTGTGTAGCCCTGGCTGTCCTGGAACTCACTCTGTAGACCAGGCTGGCCTCGAACTCAGAAATCCACCTGCCTCTGCCTCCTAAGTGCTGGGATTAAAGGCGTGCACCACCACCACCCGGCTTACATTGTGATTTATAATAGTAGTAAGATTACAGTTATGAAGTAGCAATGAAAATAATTTTATGATCTGGGTTGGCACACATGAGGAACTGTATTACAGGGCTGCAGCTTTAGGAAGGTTGAGGACCACTGTTCCAGAGGAAGGAAGCTCAGAGGCGAGAGCAAACACCAACTGGGTGGAACAACACAGAAAGGAGCCTGGCCACCAGCTTAGAAATGAACAGGGACGATTTTGCAGCAAAAGGAGCTGCCTGCCTGGCCTAGACTCTGTGCCTGGAGCCAGCCCAACTCTGCTGCTGTCTGCTTATGAGCTAATTCACTTCCTTGGCTGGTAACACAGTATTGGGCATCTACAAGTCCTGTACTGTTGTTGCCTTTCATTTAGCGCTTGTCTTCCATGAAAGCAGAAACAATTGACACTGTAGGTGTTCTGTATCTTCATGCCCACTTGCCAATGTCAGGTCGAAATGCCCTCTGATGCCATTAACTCTGTTTCCCCATCCTATCATGTTGCCCCTCGCTACTAAGGATGTAGTCTACCATGTTGGGACAGCTTTCCTGAGCTCGGTGGAAAAAAGTGGAGGACTTTTTCCTTAGCAGCAGATCTTCCTCTTCTCTGTCTGGTCTGGGAAGTCCAACCAACACTTTATTTGGGAAATGTCATGTAATCCCTGGTGAAATTACAGGTTCAACTTCCTGGGATCCCTCTCCATGCAAATGAGATGTCCCCAATACCTTAAGCCTCAAGCCAATGAAACTTTATCCTAAGAAGGACCCCTTCCCACTCTCCAAGGTTCATATGTATAGCTCTGATTCATTCCAAATAAAGTGTATATGTGCTAGCCCATCCCAAATAAAGGTGTGTTCACAAAATAAGATCATCTCAGAGAGCTCTTTCATTGACGACCATTGGAGAAGACCTCCGTCTAAAAAGCTACAACACTAATATCCTCAGAGAAGGCCTTCTCCCACAACCCCACTCATTCCTGCCAGACCAGGATCCTGCAGACCCCATCCATCCTGGAATCCACTTTATCCTTTCAGTCCAGTGTGTAGCAGTGTCTGGACACCCTGAGAGGGATGAAAGGGAAGATGGAGGACTACAGCTGGACCCCAACACAAATACCACACTGTCCCAAGTTCAGGCAAACACTATGCTGCCGGAACCAGTAATCTGACATGAGCAAAGAGAAAGAGAAGGCAGAGAGAAGGTATTTTTTAGATAGATTAGATAGGTTTTTTAGATAGTTGGGGTTCTGGAGAGACTGTGACAGTATGAATACTTGCTGCTCTTGTTGAAGACCCAGGTCCCATAAGTTCCATTCTCAGAACTCACAGGGCAGTTCCTAACTATCTGTAACTCCAGGTTCAGGGGATCCTGTGCCCTCTTCTGGCCTTTGTAAGCACTGTGTGCATATGGTGCACAGACATATATACAAAATACATGGAGACAAACCCTCATACACATAAAATAAAAATGCTTGAGTAAAACATGCTGAAGACTGGTACTGTCTTGAATTTCACACATTAGACTTTCTATTTTTGTCTTTGTTTTTTTTTTTTTTAAAGATTTATTTATTTATTATACATGAATACACTGTTGCTGTCTTCAGACACACCAGAAGAGGGCATCAGATCTCATCACAGATGGTTGTGAGCCACCATGTGGTTGCTGGGATTTGAACTCAGGACCTCTGGAAGTGCAGTCAGTGCTCTTAACCACTGAGCCATCTCTCCAGCCCTATTTTTGTCTTTTAACAAACTATAATATATACTGTTTAATGTAGTTGATTGAACATGTGCATAGTGTTAGTTATATTTTTGAACTGAAGGACTAAATAATTTGGTCTAAAACTTCAAGTTAGTTGTATCTAATGCAGAGAGAAAGACAGACAGACTTGAAAATGGTGGTTACTAGGTAAAGGCACTGTGGAAGTCCTGAGGGAATGAGCCCTTGGGCCTGGCATCAGTTGAGTGAACATTGAACTATGAGGCTTTTAATTTCTTGTCCTCTTTTTAACTGCGCGTCTTTCCAGGAGATCTTGTCCACCCCGAGGGGTTTCTATTTGCCTGTGTGTACACAGCACCATCATTTTCTCCCTATTCTGTTCTCTCTGGAGGTCACTTGGATGTCTGAATGCTAATGAGCATCTCTATCCAACATCTGGGAGTGCTCATCACCTTCAGGCCAGAGGCCAGAAGAGGGCATTATATTCCCTTGGAACTGGAGCTTCAGACAGTGGTTAGCCAGCATGTGGGTGCTAGGAATTGAACCCTGGTCCTATAAAAGAGAGAATAGTACTCTTAACCATTGAACACCTCTCTAGTTCCTAAATTGGGCATTGTTTACAGGTCAATGTGTAGTGAACTCACCTGCCCACAGTTCTAACCCCTCACCCCCCAGTTCTTCTGGTCACTGTTATTGCCTTTTGTCTAGTCAACAAAACC
>NW_021604585.1:4835712-4862070 GCF_004785775.1 Grammomys surdaster | reverse complement strand
CTCACTCTCTCCATTTCACTAATCTCCAAGTTCTGTTACTCTGGACCAAATATTTTCAACTCTTTTTAATTGTTTTTCTTGTAATTTACTTCTCTACTTTCAAGCAATACACCTTTACTGCTACTTTTTTTGACTTATACATTTTGGATGTTATTTATAGACACTGTATTATGGGAAATGATAGAGCATTATAAACCAGGCCACTGAGGTCTGACAGGCCACTATCCCATTTTCTTGTCACTGCCCATCAAATGCCATCACCCCCTGGCCCCAGTTTGACAGAGTACTGAGAAGAAGCATGTGAAATATGCAATTTCTGAGAGCTTGCATGTCTGTATGTTTCTCTAATATACTCTCATGGTCAATTTAGGCTTTAGCTGGGTATAAAATTCTAAGGTAAAAGCTACTTTCATTAGAATCTTGAATGTACTGACCCATATTATGTTGAAGAAGGTATGGTAGGAGTGATGATGATAAATATTCTCTATGTTTATTTCATCCTTGTGGATATATAGACTAATTTCATTCCTTGCCCTTGTGTTATGGTTTGAATTTGAAATGTCTCCCACAGACACATGTTTTGATTGTTCATTTCTCAGGTGATGTCACCATTTTGAGAAGCCAGAGAACCTGTGGGGAAAATTTAAGAAGGCCGCCACAGCGGCGCAAGCCCCGGAGGGGCTTCCGCCGCCGTGGCGGGTCCCACATTAGGGAAGAAGTCCTACGGTTCCAGTGGCCTGAGGGCCTTGGCAACGGCAGGCCCCAGTAACACGAGGAAGTCCTTGGTTCCAAAAAGGTTTATTGTTATGGCGGATAATAGATGGATCTCGGTGTACCCCCCCCAAAACTCAGGGCAGTCCCGAGTTATATAGGGAGGGGGGAGGATCTGGGGGAGGCATGTTTAATTTGCTCTGCCCTCTGGCCTTCATTAGTATGTAAATCCCTAGGGCCTGAGGCCTATAGCCTGGCCTATGTAGTAATTCTATGGAGACTGTGATCGCTTTTTCAGGATCCTGGGTTCTGGGGGGGGTCGAACTCCTGCCGGTTCTCATGTAGAATCTCGCCCAGAATCTACAGAGTCTCGGGGTTCTAGACACTTGCTCCACCATGATCCAGATACCCTTACGCAGTCCCACAGGAACCTTTAGGAGGTGGGCTCTAGTTGGTCCAAGCAAGTGGACCTTTGAAGTTTAATAATTGTTCTCTGGTTCTGACTTGTCTGTTTCCTCATCTGATAAGTCTTTACTGCCATGAACTACTTTGCTGTGATTTTTTTTTTTTTTTTTACCATGGATTGGAGAAAAACCCTCTGAAACCATGATCCAAACCTCCTTTCTTTCATTATGATTTTCTTTACAAGCATTTTGGTCACAGCAATGTAAGGCAACCAATTCAGCTTGTTTTGGCTAAACTAGAGCCATCAGAATAATCGAAACCAGTGGAGTGTGGACGGGAATCATGGACCAGGCTCACACAACTCTGCGTGTTCTTTTCCTTTTCTGTGGTGGTTGAGGCCACATCAAATGGGCCCTGTCTCTCAGATTGCAAAGCACTGCTGACTGAGAGTGATTTTGGGGCTGCTGTTAGCTGATCCTGGTTGATGAATTATTCCTAAGCCAGAATCTCCCTCTGTAGCCTAGACTGACCTTAAACTAGCTTTACCTAACAATCCTCCTGCCTCAGCCTCCTGAATTACAGTCATGAACCATGGCTGGCAAGGTCTGTTCCATGCTGATCATCTGTTCCTTTGTAAACTATGTGTTTCCCATGTGAAGATGCATATGATGTCTTCACATGTTCCTGGAGGAGGATGGGGAGGCTGTGGATGGAAAGAATGTCATGAGTTGTTTGTCAATCTTCCTTCCTTCTTTCTTTTCTTCCCTCCCTCCATCCCACTTCCTCCCTCTTTTCCGTCTGTTTGTTTGTTCTCTCTTCCTTCCTTTTTTCTTTCTATTTTTAACTTTAACATTTATCTATCTATCTATCTATCTATCTATCTATCTATCTATCTATCTATCATTATTATTTTTTTTGGGGGGCAGGGTTTCTTTGTGGAGCCCTGGCTGTCCTAGAACTCATTCTGCCTCCAAAGTGCTAGAATTGTATGTGCCACCACTGCCTGGCTTTAACCTTAATTCTATGCCTACGCATATACGTCTCTGTGTATATGTCGTGTGTGTGTGTGTGTGTGTGTCGGGGTTATCTATAGAAGCCAGAAGAGGGTGAGAGATCTCTTGGAGCTGGAGTTGCAAAGAATCATGATCTCACTGGTGTGGGTGCTGAGAACCCAACTCTTCAACAAAAGCAGCAAAAGATCTTAACCTTTGAATCATCCCTCCAGCTCCCTGCCCCATCCTGTCTGTCTACCTATCTTTATATTAGATGCCAGACTATAGAAAAGAGAAAAACATGCTCAGCATAATAGTGTGGCATAGAAATGTAAAAACATAAAAAGTAACATTAAAATATTATCAAAGCAATAAATTGTAATGGTCAAGAGGGTGGGTTCTAGAAACTGACCATGTTCAAACTCTGGTCCCACCACTTTGGGCAATAAGCCCTTGGGCAGTTATATAGCTTCTGTTTCTTCATATATAAAATAGAAATAACACTAGGTAATATTATTGTGAAGAAAGAGAGACAACGCTGATTAATTGGCCTATATTGAACTCAGAAAAAGACTTAAAAATTTTGAGCTGTTTATTGTTATTATTATTTTATTATTATTATTTTATTGAGCATGGGTTAGCACAGGCTGATGTTTGACTGTGAAGGACATGTTTTAAGCCCCGTCCACATGTATTGGTCTGTACTCTGTAAACTCTAGATATTAGTTTCAATACAAAGATGGAGGAGAATCTATTTTAGTGCCTTGTTTAGTTTTCCTTAAACATCTCATTTTCAAAGGATCAGTAATTTTCTTGTAAACATTATAGGACTACCTTCAATAACATGCTGGAGCCTATTCACCAGTTCTTATTTTTACCAAGTTGATGTGTCTTGAAAAATCACTGTAATTTGCTGTGTTTGAGTCCCCAAGGCCAGTGGGAGTCCGTGGGAGTCAGCTGTCTCTCTCTCCTAACCTGTTTTGGACTGGGCTTCATTCCCCCCGGAGACAGCTGAATACAGGCATGGGCCCATAGGCTCTCAGGGCTAGAAGGGGCCTCCATGAACTTCCCATCCAGCCCTCTTGCCTTCCAGATAAACTACGAATGGCTCAACGTGGGTGGCGGCTAATTTTCCTGCAGGTCAACAGTGCCCCTCTGGCAGTGTTGTTAGTGTTCAGGGACTATAAGTAATCACGTTCCGTCCCTTGCTCTGAGCTTAGAAATAATGGGAAAAGATTCGAGAAACGACAGGATGAGATGAAATGTCGGCTTTCTTACTGAGTGAAGCTAAGTGAGCTCGTACGGCTTAATAGACAATCAAACAAATGGTTCTCGCCCCGATTCGAACTCCACAGTCTAGTGGCTGTCTCCCCACAGCTGTTCTTGCCTTTCTCTCTGGCCAGCAGAACTGATCAACTACTCTCCAAGGAGAAAATACCTGGGCCCCTATTCTCAGCTTCGCTCACAGCAGAGCGTGACCATGTGACTGGACACTGGCCAATGTGATTAAAGAGGAAGTCTACGGGGAAACTTCTGTTGTATCTCCTCTCCTTAAAAAGAGAGATGGGTCAGTGGTTAAGAGCACTGGCTGTCTTCCAGAGGATCAGGGTTCAATTCCCAGCACCCACACATCGACACACAATTGTCTATAACTCCAGTTCTAGGGGATCTGACACCCTTGTCTGATTTCTGTGGGTACTGAGTGCACTTGTAGGCAAACACACGTATAGAACTTTAAAAACGTTAAAGAGAGATGCTTGCAATGAGATACCTCTTTTCTTCTTTCACCTTGGTGCTGTTTTGAGCATAGAGGCTTGAGTGAAGAGGCCTGTCCATACTTAGAGGGCAGCAGGGCAGGAAAGACCTGAGTCCCAATGGCACTGTTGAATGGCGTTCCCAGTGTTAGATCTTCTGTAGCTGACAATTATGAAGCTTCTGCCCCCTTTGGTGGATTGGAATTTAGCACTAGAACCACCCTACCTGATCAAATTACTGGAAAGCTAAACTCTCAGGATATTGAACCACCGTCTTTATTTTCCAGTGAGGAGAGAGATCACAAGCATTTTATCTGTACTGGCTACAGGAAAGTGTGAATGGAGATAAGCTCTTGCCCCACCCCACCAACCCCATCATTGAATTAAAGGGAAGGATTAGATTGGGGCCAAAAAGTAAAAGTCTTAAGATTTTTAAAAATGGAGGCATGAGATTCAAAATTATTGTGGTAAATGGAGCTGAACTCTCTGTTGGTGTGGTGTGGTGTGTGTAGCGTTTCTAGAGCTTCCACCCTTGGCTCAGTCTACGGCAGGCCTCACTGATTTTCAAGACAATTTAGAAAATAGAGCATTAACAACAAAGCTGGGCATGCTTGAAGTACGACTCTTATTTCCAGAGTCTTGGGCAGGAACAAGGCCAGGAGGGCAATGCCAGCGATTGGGAGTTGAGACATTATGAAGTTTGCTTTGCCCCCAAGGAGAGAGGATTATTGCAATTTTGTCACCATCCATCAGGTTGTCAGAAAAGCCAAGCTCTCCTTTCCCAGACAGAGCCAGAGAAGAACAGAGCGGTGGCACCAAATGGCAGGCTGTCAATCAAATCGACTTCTCATAGTCTCCATATTTTCTGAGGAGGAAAATACTTCATTTCTCTTCTTTAAGTAGTTGATTAATCATAGAATCTAAAGAACCCACAGGCTCACACAGGAAGATCCTGCTCAGATGGGAGGTCCAGTACCATGTGATGAGGATGGAGATAGGGGATTATGAGGTTGGCCCTGCTACCCAGGCCAGTGCCTCCAGGGTGCTGGCTGCTAAGGTTTGTCCACGTCTCAAGTGCGGTCAACTCAAAACTCTTGGCATTTTGTGAGGACATTGTACTGCCAAACTCTCAAACCTCAACTCTCATTTAGATATGCAACCAAATCTTGGCTGCCTGACTATTCAATTTTCTGGAAATATTTGTCAAACTCTATGACAAAGTTTTAAATTTGGGAGAAAATGGCGATAAAGTTCTACATGGGCAGTAGACATTTCTTTTCGTACCCAACTGTCAGGGCTTACTTACCACAGACACTGGAGATAAAGACATGAGTGGAAGAATATAGCATAGCCACTTGGAGCTAATGGTTTAGTGGGAGGTAGAAGCAAGTGGGGTGTTGGTGATGTGGGGTGTGAAGGGGACCCTGCAGGGGGTTGCTTGGCGTCAGAAGTATGGGTGTGACCCATGTCACACGTGTGTGAAGTGTCAGGGAGGCCTGAAGGAAGAGGGCATCCACCAAGCCACTACCCAGAGGTGGGACAGCAGCAGCCGAGGCAAGGGAAGGATCAGGGTCACAGCCAGAGGAGGCAGAGATGAGCTTCAGGAGGGGCAGGAGGGGAGAACACAGTTATGGGTTGTGTTCTATGTTGAGTTATGAGGAAGAGTGAAAAGTTTCAGCTAGAGCATGCAAGTCAGGATGAGACTGAGAAAAGATCTTTCTGGCTACAATGAAACAGAAGTGTCATCAAGGGTACTGAAGTAGGCAGTCTATGGGGTGTGCGTGTGTGTGTGTGTGTGTGTGTGTGTGTGTGTGTATAGGGATATGCCGCAGGTAGTTGTCTTCAGTGAATCTTCAGTGATATTATATACAGAGGTGGGAAATAAATGCAAGATTAAACAAGTGGAATTCATCTGGAAGGAAAGATAATGAGCCTTGGGGGGGTGACGTCTTCGGGAGACAATGGTGCTAGACACCCTTGTAGGGAGATGTAGGCAATGAAGCACCAATGTCTGGAATGGACAGGTTCATGTTCACTCCTCAGGTCGGCTCTCTGTCTGTGCTGCTTACTCTGAACCTCTGCTGTTCTCCATTCTGCCTTATAATCTTGGATCAAAGGCCTTTACTCTGCTCTGGTCTTGAGTCTACATCACCAATCTCTGGGCAGTGTTACAGGGCTTGCGTGAGTAGGGGGTGAGTATCACTGATCCCAAGGGACACTGATTCCAGAACCAGGAAGCCATAGGCACAGACAGAAAAGGTCTCAGTCTTACAAATCCTGCTGGTGACTGTGCTCCCAGCTGTCATGGCTTCGTGACCTTTTATTGTATTTTCCTACACATCAGCCTCTCCCTGTCTGGCCCGAGGTGCTGAGTTTTTTCCACTTGGATGCTTTGTGATGAGATTCTCCCAGTGTTTTTGATTTTTATTAGTTTCTCTTCTCTGGAGTTGATTCTTCTTCTGGCTTCATCATTCACTGGATGTCAAGGGTATCTCGACTTGGGAGGCATTTGTCTCTCTGATTCAGTTTGACACAGTTTCTTCAGTGGTGAGTCAGTCATCCACAAAGGCACACTCCAGAGCCCGGGCCTCTCAGATAAGTCATTAGGCTCAGCAGATCAGAAATCTTGATTCTGGATAAATAAGCATTTTGATAAAGTCTTTAAAAAGATTCTTTCCCATGCATGGGTTCCTTGCTGCCTTAAACTTAGAGGTTTTCTTGTGTGCCATTGGCCTAGGCTCAGTTGACAAGAACTCAGCTATTTGTCTTTTAACTTTTTTTTATTAAATAAAATTCTTTGTTTCATGAGCACAGTGAAGTCTAGTTGTTTTCACACCCACTACCCCTCACCCCCTCTTCTGCTGACACCCTTTTTTCTCAGTAAGTCCCCTTCCTACTCACAAGTCATTTTTTTGTGTGTGGCCCATTGAGCTGAATTAAGGATGCTTACACAAACATGAGTGGAGTGTTTTTAACTGGAGCACAGACAGCTTGTCAGTGGGTGCACCACTGAAGAAAAATGGTGCCCTCTCCCGCAGTGGCCGTCAACTGCAGCCTTTCACAGAGTGGCTCCCTCATGCGCTCCCTCATCCATGGTGAAATCTTGGCAGATTCAGTTTGATTCTGGTAACCATAGGCATAGTGGGTTTGTAAGTGTCATGGTCAGGAGACATCTTTTGATTGTCCACCCTCTGTCCTCTGGCTCTTGCATCCCTTCTTTTCTATGATGTTCTCTGTACCTTGGAGGAGGTGACTCAAGTGTTCTGTTTAGGTTTGATCAATCCACCGACATTTGCTCTTGGTTTTTTGGTCAGTTACAAGTGTGTGCATTGACCTCAGCCAGCTACAAGAAGCATCTTTGACCAAGGCCCAGTATCTTGGTTATTTCTTTAAGATAGATCCAGTGACACCCTCAGTGCAGGCTGAGGTTTCTCACTGGACAAGTGCCCACAGCTACCCATGATGCTCAAACTCAGAGCAGAATTGGAATCCTGGCTTTCTACCTCTGTGGCTGGAAGGCTACAGCTAATTCCTTCAACATCTTTGAGCCTCGTCTTTGCTGTAAAATTTGATATGAATACTTTGTAGGCTGTTAGAAAAATGAGTAGGTAAATGCAGGAAGAGGATTTAGACAGAACTAAACTCTCTGGACACCACCTGCCATGATAAACTCTCATGTAGCTCTGAGCCCTAGAGTTGTATTGGAATTCCACATGACAATCCGAGGTTGAATGTGATGTTCTATGAATTATAGGGTCTCAGACCTTAGCATGAAAAAACAAAACAAAAAGATGCAACCCACCGGTACACCAGTATTCATCAAAGATTACATATTAACACCTGAGCATGTAGGGTTAAATAGATTCAATTTTATTTCTGATACTTTAGTAGCTAGGTCAGTTACTGGACCTCTCACCTCTCACCTCACCTCTACAGTGTGGTTACTGGAAACCCCACCATGTCCGTGCGCTTGAATGCCTTCTCTGTCAATGTCTCAGCTTCATGGGGGTGCATCCTGAATGGCACCTATCAGCTGAAGCTGGCGGTGGAGCCACCTCTTCCTGATGTCCAGTCCATGCCCTCATTGTGTCCTATAGGGTCTCCAATAGCACCCAGACCCCACCCCGCCTGCTGCCTGTCCTCTAGGGTTCTTCTGTCACTATGAGGAATTCTTCCAAGCTCCGAGGAACCAGAACCTCACCGTCCTCTCTGCTGCTGTGTCTTTAGTGATTCATTCAACAGATGGTTTCAGTAAATAATTAGTCACCCAGGCAGAGCTGTAATCCCTGAGGATATAGCAATGCATAGGAAAAGACCCTCCCTCAGTACATGTGGTTGCCTTTGCCTGGAATGAAAGGGCTCCTCTCCCTGTTGCCTCCCACAGCATTTTACGTTTGACTTTAACAAAAGTTTTATTTTTATTTATGTATATCGTATGTGGCTATGAGTATGGATGCACACGTATAACATATCTGGGGGTGCCCACAGAGGCTAGAAAGGGTTAGAGTATATATTAGCATCCAGATGACTAGATTCTTATATAAAAGTATCCCAACAAATTAATATAAATAAGTCCAGAGTGCAGCTGACAAGTGAGAAAAAGATGTCAGATGTGCAAGAAAAGAAAAGGGACTATCGTTGGATCTTAAGTCTGGAAAGATATTAGAACTCATTCATAAAACCTTAAAACACAGCTGATAAGTAACTGGGAGGAATCTGGAGTAGCAGGTACTCTTCCACACAGAGCTTAAGTGTGTGGATGGGTGCAAACTAAGTAATATTCCACAGTCTATCCAGTTGTATTGGAATTCCACATGCCAATCCCAGTTCTTAAGAAATATTTTTGTATGGGATCTATAAGGGTAAATGATTCATGCTCTATGCATTTTATTGAAAATTTTATTTAAACAAAGACTTGTCTCTAGATTGCTTAATAACTGCAACCCAGTCATTTCCTGTGCATTTCTTGCGTTTTCCATACTATCTAACCTGGGAAAGGGACTTGAGAATCTTGTACGCTTTGTGCATTTCCTGAGTCTACAAAGTTTCTCATGAGTTTCATGAGTCTGGCAACCTCCTTGGTCCCTCCAGAAGGGAGTGTTTCAATCCCAAGGGACAACTGCACTTCACCAGGTTCCCAGCTTTATTCATAACTACACCATGCATACTCACTGTAACTGTAGCACTCAGGGAGGAGCTCAGTAAAATACACAAGGGAAAGAAGGAACGAGAAAGTGCCTGTTACACAGTAGGTGCTTGATTCATACCTGTGAGTTGAGGAAGGGAGAAAGTGCCTGGCACACAGTAGGCTCTTGATTCAGACCTGTGAAGTGATGTAATGAGTGCTGGGCAGAGAAGTCAGGCTCGCCTCTTCCCTTCTCCACACATAGGCACATTCGTGAAGACTATGGGGCCAAGAGCAGGAGTCCTTTCTGAATACAGTCGATAGCTTCCAAACAGAGTTCTATTGCTTCCAAGTGTAGCTAACAACAATCTTGCCATTGTCTGTGAGACTCCTTGTGGAATGTCTGAAGAAGGGCTTGGGGATGCAGAAGCCTTGTGGACCTGTTCCAAGGAGAATACAGGATGCTCTTGCAGTAAAGAAAGCTTCTTTGTGACTCATTAAACTCATCTTTCTTCCTCTTGGTTAGACATGTGCCTGCAGTGCCCTTCAGAGTCACGATATCCAGAAGTGGCAGAGTCAGGCGGAAATAAAAACAATTCAGCCCCTAAATGACGTGTGCCCCTTAATTCAAAATAAATCTGTGGCAGCCGACAGATACTTCTTTCAGATGGTTCTGGAGAAAGGCTTGGCTTGTCCTAGCAAAGTTAGACACAGGCTTCATTATTTTTAGTCTTGTTAAAAGAAGTTACCATAGCAACGGCACCATCATCGAGGACAAATGTTATCTCTTTGAGTCAATAACACCAAGAGCTGTCCCACAAATATCTAGTGTTGTCGGAAGAAGAATTGACTTTCCAACAAAATTAATTTCTTCTGAAAGTCTTCACTATTCATCTTCATTTGTGAGCTCAGAAGTTTTCTTCCTTGCAAATAAGAGATAGGAAAAGCAATCTCCAACTTTGTAAGGGCTGAGACTGACCTGGCTTGTATCTGTTTGTAGAAAGTGATTGATTCTGTTAGTTCCTTAAAATGTGTAATTTCATTTGTGGCTTTTAAATCACCCACGGGAGGCATGGCAGTAATTACTTTGACCCTTGGGCAGAGAATGTGCATTCTGAGAGGACAGCAGGGAGCCACAGTCAAGCAGGGATGCTCCTAACCTCTTTGGATGTCTTTGTAAGTGACAGAGCAGTCAGCTTAGTGCCCGTGGAGTAAGATGGGCACTCAGAATGTGTTGGCTGGCCTAGCCAGATTGATATTCACACAAACTTGCAGTATATTGACTTTCCAGCTATGGTAAACTAGACCTTAAGGGTTCAATGGACGCTTCAACCTCATCTGCTTCTTGTGCTGAAAAAGCGTATTAATTATGGTGTCAGATCAAAGGACCAATGTTGACTAGGGAAGAAAGTTGAGCACCTCAGGATTCTGGTTCTGAATGCTGCTAAGAACTCATAGCCCCCCCCCCCCCACACACACACATTTGCCTCTTCTAATCGTAGACTCCTTTACACCTACCATGTGACATTTAATATCTTTGAAATCAGGATATGTCTAATATTTCTTGGCATGGTACAGTATTTTATTGGCAGTTTTTTATTTTTTTGGGGGGGGTACATGATGCATTTCCCCAGAAGGAAAGGGAAATGATATTCTCTGCCTGCACACTAAGAAACAGGCACCCTGAAAAGCAATGTGGAAACATACTTTGATCAAATCTTTAAAAGAAGATATATTTATTCTATTTTTTATGTGTATGAGTGTCTGTCTGTTTGTATGTATGTATTTACATCTTTGCCCTGTGGCAGAAGAGGTCAGAAGAGGGTGTTGAATCCACAGATAGGTATGCTTATAAAGAAAGAGGGGCATTAGCATTGTGTTCTGGAAACGTAAGATTAAGGACTACATCTAGTGATGGCTTTCTCAGTGACAGTCTTGAAATGACAAAGCATCCAGAGCAGGAGACAGGTGGTGCATATGCAGATATCTCCTGGTTTTCTCCTCTTCCTATAAAATAAGGATTCAAGCTTGGAATCTCTACCTTGGGACCTTATGTAATCACCTCCCAAAGCGCTCCCCCTTCCTCCCTCTTCTACCTTCTTTCAGAACCATACCACATATAAAGCAAGAAGATCATGATCTAAGCCCATCATCTCACAGATGACATGACAGAGGTCCCAAGAGGGGTTGGGGCATCTAAAAAAAATATTTGTTTTTATTTTTTGTGTATGTATGTTTTGCTTGTGTATATGTTTGTGTACTATGTGTATGCCTGGTGCCCAAGGAGGCCAGAGGAGGGCACTGGATCATCTGGAACTAGAGTTACAGGTGGTGGTGAGTCTCCATGTGGTTGCTGGGAACCAAATCTTGGTCCTCTGTAAG
This sequence comes from Grammomys surdaster, assembly GCF_004785775.1. Classification (NCBI taxonomy): domain Eukaryota; kingdom Metazoa; phylum Chordata; class Mammalia; order Rodentia; family Muridae; genus Grammomys; species Grammomys surdaster. The sequence continues at coordinate 4,850,701 of NW_021604585.1, read as the reverse complement.
AATAGCAAGTGCCCTTAAACCACTGAGCCAACTCTCCAGCCCACTTAATTATTCACTTTTTCAACATCGCATACCTGTTTCTTTCTATGAACTTGGCAATGCAATGAATTTAATGAATGACTCAGATGAGGTCCTTGCCTTCATAGATGTTATAAGTAGCAAAACAAAACAAAATAAAACACAACAAACATACAAAGAAGGCAGTTCTGTTGGAGGCAGGGTGCCTGTCTCAAGCACATGGTTGCCTTGGGAACAAGCTGGACTGACCAGTGAGTGCTCTTCGTCCCTTGACCTCCTCTTTATGCTTTGAAGGTGTTGGCTTAATGACTACGCTCCAGGAGCTCCCAGATATTTTCTCTCAAACCACATGGAGCACTTGGAGTTCTGGGGTTTGTGAGCGTGATAAATCTGAAGCCACCAACATCTGGTTCTGAAAATAGAAAGCCAACAAAGCCAAACAATAAAGCCAGCCACTTCCATCATTCCCAGGTTGAAGCCTCCTTGAGGAGACAAAGATTTGCGCACACACACCCCCTCCCCCATTACTAAGGAGATGAGGTATCTCATCATACGCTTCCTGGCTGTTTAAGTTTCCTTGCCCTGTGAGGTGCTTGCTCCTGGTCTTCATTTTACTTTCTTTTCTGTGATGTCTTCATTTTGCACAGGAAGAACCAGGCTTGGATCTGCATCTCACAGGTGCAGCAGGCATTGCTGTAAAGCAGGGGAGACCCACGAGTGCTCTGTAAGGAGCCAAGATGCTGTGACGTGTTGGAGACCCACACAGGATCACCATGTTTCAAAACGCCATCGAAGCACTGCTCAAAACCAGAGACACACATGTGAGAGTGTGCCGAGCACTCCAGCGCGCGTCTCATCACCGGCCTCACTTCTTTTAAAATTTTGATTACAAACTTTTTAGAGCATTTCATACGTGAGTACCATATTCATGCCATTTTGCTCCTCCCTCTTCTCCTCCAAGTCCTTTCCGTATTCCCCTCCCTCAAATTCATGGACTCTTTCCCTTTAACTATTTATTGTTACATGTATGCACACACGTGTACATAACCTATGAGTCTGTTTACCGTCACTCCAATGTACATGTGTTTACATCTAACCATCTGGGACTAGATAACCTCTCAGGAAGCTCACCCCTGGAGAAAACAGATTTTTTTCCCCTTCTCTCAGTAGCCATTGATTTCCTGTAGCTCTTCATCTAGGGGTGTGGCCTTGTGAGGTTTCCTGTAAACGTGCTGACGTGTCACCCAGTGTTGCCACTATGCAGATTTTGTTTAGGCGGCCATATTGTTGCGATTTCATGGTACAGCGTTCCTGCCATGTCTAGAAGACACTATCTCACAGCAGGCGTCGTGGTTCTCTGGTCTTACTTCTGCCCTTCTCCCCACAGTTTTCCCTGAGCCTTAGGTTCAGGCGTTATATTGTAGATGTACCAGCTGGGATTGGCACACCATGGTCATTTCTTCTTAGCATTTTGACTAGTTGTTGATCTCTGTAGTAATGTCTATATTTGGCAAAAAGAAACTTCTTTGGTAAGATCTATACTTATCTGTGGGTATAAAGAGAAGTGTTTAGAATAGAGTTAGGAATTATGTCGGTTTAAGAAAAAGGTACTAGTAGGTTCTCCTCTGGGGTTTATGATCCCACTGCCATGGGCAGTTGGCCAGGTTTACAGTCCCAGGTCCCTTCTATTGAGAAGGCCTTAAGTCTAATTAGACAGCTGTTGAGTACTCCCAAGACAAAAGTGCCATTATTGAACCATTAGGGACATCTTGCTGGACTGGTCAGAGTGGTTCAAAGGCTGTATGTCTGGGTAGGACAACTGATTGTTTTTTCTACCTCTGAGGCTTGTGGTGCCCTCTGATACTGTGAGCTATGCTGCAGTTTCTTTGTGCACTCATCATTTGACTGGTATCTGGGCTGCTTTCATGTCTACACTGTTGTAAATAGTGCCACAATACTCGTGAGCATGCAGAGATGGCTGTGGTATGGTGATTAGACTCTGTTGGTGTGTTCTCAAGAGTGGGATGGTTGGATCATATGACAGTTCTGTTTTTTAGCTTAGCTTAGATTTTATTTTAGATTTTAGCAGAATCTTCCTCCTGCTCTCCATAGTGGTTGGACTAATTCATATTCTCAACCCTATATGTCTCCTTTCCCTGACATGTTCATTATCATTTACTGTTTATCTTTGTTTTCCTGGTGATGGCCATGCTGCCTGGGGTAAGATAGAATCACAGTGTAGTTTTGATTTGGGTTTTCCCAGTGCCTAAAGATATTGATGATTGCTATTATTTTTTATTGGACATTTGTAGAGTGTCTATTCAGATCATTCATCCACTTAATAATGAGATTCTGTGTTCCTCTGTCATTTTTGAGTTTTTTTGTATATTCTGGATGCTAGTCCTCTGTCAGGACTAAATGCTAGTGAAGACTTTCTCCCATCCTTTAGGCTGCCCATTTTTCTGCCAATAATTTGTTGTTGTTGTTGTTGTTAAGGAAAAAAAGGCTTTTTGATCTTTGCTATTCCCTTTGGTGTTCTTGAGTAGAAACCTCTTAGAAAATCATCACCTACACCAATATCTTGCTATGTTTCTCTTGGGTTTTGTGGTTTGAAAGTTGCTTGCCTTCCATTAACACTTAATCCAGTTTGCATAACTTTTGTACAGGGTGAGAGCTAGGGATCTAATCTCAGTGTTCCACCCACATATGGATATCAAACCTTCCCACTACTGCTTGTTAGCAGGCCATCTTTTCTCTGCCTTATGGTTTGGTATTGTGATTGGCAGCTGGCTGAAGATGGGTGAGTTTATTTCTGTATCCTCTATTCCATTGTTCTACGTGTTTGTTTTCATGCCTACACTAGGATGATTTTGTTTTTAAACTATGACTCTCTAGGGCAGTGGTTCTCAACCTTCTTAATGCTGCTATCCTTTAACACAGTTCCTCATGTTGTGGTGACCCCAACCACAAAATTATTTTCACTGCTACTTCATAACTGCAATTTTGCTACTGTTATGAATCGTAATGTAAATATTTCTGGAAATAGGTTTGTCAATGGGGTCGTGACCCACAGATTGAGAACCACTGCTTTAGGCTATTTTTGAAACCCACCTTAGTGATATCCTTAGCACTTCCGTTTTGGTCAGGACTGCTCTGGGTGCTTCCAAAGGCCCAAAGTCTAACCACCGTAGTTGGATTAAGTTTCTCCCCTCCAGCCTTGTCTGGCATCCATGGGAGAGGATGTGCCTTGAAAACTCAGGGTTCAAAGTTGCCTTTGCAGACTCATTCCCAAGCTCCGACTCTGTCCCTGCAGAGACATGTGGCACAGCAGAATGTCAGGATGACAAAACGTGGCACCCAACTACCATACCTCTTCTTATCCCCCCTCTACTTTGATTGCGTGTAGTTACCTTAACACGGCAGGCCATGCAGACACTCCTGTTGACTACAGTTGTTTAGAGAAACCCATTTGCCAACTCCTGTCTTGTTAAATGCTATGGAAGTAGGTAGTTAAAAAATGACCGAGTATCCATTTCTTTCAAAAGGAAAAGAGAAAAATGAGAATTCTTTGCAGTATGGCTGAATCGCTGAGGATAACGCATGTCAGGGTCCACAGATTCCAGCTACCATGTGGAAACATCCTTGGTAATTGCAAAAGTCATCATTGGGCTGTCAATGATGGATGCAAGAGGTACTGGTACCAGAGCATGCTGCATTACCAGGCAGCTGGGGTCTGTGGGAGAAGGTGGCTCTTGGTCTCCTTTGGCTGTCTGTATTTTGTGAGATTATAGGCCAGAATGAATGTCCCAAGTCTAAAGGGCCTGCATGGGAATACTGCTCAGGACAGCAGTTCCTATTTGCTGTCTATCCCTTGGCCCAGCAACATAGAAAGATCAAAGCCAGGTGACCTGTCTGTCTCCACAGTGTCCTGGCTCTGGCTCTTCTGTGAGCAGGCGGAAGGATTGAAGAAAGTCCTCTGTCCAAGCCCACTCCCATCAGCTATAAAATAACCTGATTCCATGGATGGGTAAAACATTGATGGGTTCACTGATTGTTGTTATGTGTTCTGGAAAAGCAAACCTTTAACAAAGGCTGTACTTATTTAAGAATCTTTCTGTGTAGAAAGTGAACATGCTTTAATTTCTTTATTTTGTGTCACTGGTCATTTAATATGCATCTTGAACCTCTCTGGGTATGTCGTGATTTGCTGTGAAATATAAATTCCCGAGGGCACAGATGTCTGCTTCATTTACTTTTTAGAACACCCAGAAGAAGGGCCACAGACAAGTAGCTTTCTAATCAGTTTACATGCTATTACTGTAGAATGGAATAGAATGGAATATAAACTATGCCCCCTATTCAGAAGGACTGTGCTGCTTTAGGTTCTGCAAGACCAGAAGTATAAGGCATTATCATGAAAGCATCACTGAATGCCCTTCCATGCAGTACACATAGATAAATATTGGTTTACTTTAATTTTAAAATCACAATGCTAGATGACTTTCTAGAACAAAAACCTGACTCATGTAAAAAAAAAAATCCCCAAAAGCTTATAGAAAAAAATTTTTTAAAGTAGTCTTTAATTCTCATATATGAAGCTAATTATTTCCAATAGCTCTATATTTGCCTGTGTGATTCATTTAAAGATCTTGTTAATGTTACTAGTCAAATGATTTTTAAGACTTTGAAAGCTTATTTTTGTCTGTCAGTAGAGAGTCCATGTTGTTTCCAAGTAAGAACTATTGTCTTGCTGTTTTTCAGTGTTGTAAGTGCAAGGAAAAGACTTGCCAGAAGTTGCTAGTGGCTTACTGTCTCAAAGGCCAGCCATGGTTACTATGAGGGAAACTTTGATCCATTTGTTCCAGGCATTTCTTCTCTCAGAACCAGGTGAACTACCTCTGATTGTCTCTCCAGGATTATGTCACCCACCAAGGCAACTTTCTGTTTCATTTGGTGATGTCAAGAAACAAAACACCACCCTTGAAGTGAATCAGTTTTGGAAAATAGAGACTGGCATTATACTCCATGGCTTTGATGTTCTCGGTAGTTCCTGTAAGGATCTGCCTCTCTTTTGTTTTGATTGACAAGACCTTCCCTATATATTTGAGTAGTCAGGCAGCCTGATAACAGAAAAGAGAGACACTTACCCAGAGCAAACTTTCTCCACTCATTGCAACTTTTGAAAGCCTGGGGTGCAGGTGTCAGCCCTTCAAGAAGAGTTGACTCCAGCAAGATCAGGTAAGTATCTCTCCATCTCTCAGTTCCTTCCTCCTGAGGAGAAGCCCATGGCATCCATATGACAACATATCATATCAGTAGGAATTGTGAGAGCAGCTTTGGAAATGTAGCTCTTCTTGAGTGGTATTGACCTTGGATGTTCTACACATGTGTGTTCTGTTCAGTGGGCAACCGAGAAGGGCCCATTGTGTGCTGCTAACCAGAAAGGACCAAGGACCAGAGAGGACAGACTTCATAGGAGGTTGTGATGAGCTTTCCATTGTTTCTTTTAAGCTGAGCCACAGCTCGAGACTGCAGAGCATAGGGCAGAGGTAATCTATGGGGAGAAAAAAGGTTTGATGGGTGACTGCCACATCCAGCACCAGGTTTTATAACGTCTCCTGTATGGTAGGCTGGGTTAGCAACAACACACCCAGGACACACCATTATTAGTACTTACCTGCCTCTCCCATCCATTCCCCATTCTTGACACTAAAAATGCACATATGTACTAAGCTCTAGCATGACACATGCATACCCTGGACCTGGGTAAAAAGATGGTATGTGTATCCGCGTATTATTTTAGGCTTTACATTTCTTTTGGTGTTCCTCTTATTTTTCATTGGGATAAATTCCTTTTATGTATAAATCAGCTCCAGGAATTCACCAAAGAAAAGTGCTACTCCTGAGGGTAGGTTGTCTAGAGAGAACTACTATCTCCTGGAGCTAGTTAGGCAGATGTGGTTGGAGTTGGACAATTCCTTAGCTCATTGTTTTTTTCCTGTAATGCTAAGAGGAAGGCCTCTTTGAGAGCGGCCAACACTGTCAGCAGCACCGCTGTGAGCAGTCAGGTATGTTCAACTTTTTTTCCCTTTCCCTCCCCAGGAATAGCATGAAGCTGGTATACCTTGTCCTTGGTGTGGTGGCCCTCCTTCTTCTGGGTGGCCCTGAGTCTGTTCTCGGCAGCTCCAGTGGGAACCTGCACACTTTTGTGGGCTGTGCTGTGAGGGAATTCACTTTCATGGCCAAGAAGCCAGGCTGCAGGGGACTTCGGATCACCACAGATGCCTGCTGGGGTCGCTGTGAGACCTGGGAGGTGAGTAGTCCAACGGGCTTGGGTGGCAGTGTCCTCAGGGACAGCTTCTTGACTTCAAAGTTTCATGATGGAGGGGAAGCTGTCACATCTGCCCTGCCCTGCCCTCTGGGCTTTAGAAAGCCAATCACACAATTATTTGGCTTATTCAATATGGTCTGAAAACTATGATGTTGCTCCTTTCCGGAGGGCTGCTGAGGTTGTAATGTAATGTCCATGGTTCTGTGTGTTTGGGAGCCATCTCTAGGAGGTCAAGTGCTACTATTTACCCATTGTAAAGATCACAAGGAAGAAGTCAAGGGGGAATGGCTACAAAGTCAGAGAGAGGCAGTGCAAAGTTGGAAATGAATTCTTGGTCCAAACCTGTGACCACATCTCCTTCCTGTATTTTCTCAGCTGTGAGGAAGTCAGGCAGTTACCCAGAAGAACCCGGAAGCTGCATGCTGAGGGAGGCCTAGTCCCAGGCTCTGCCACAACTCTTTCCCCTCTGTTCCAGACCAGTGCGAGATCCATTCTGTTCCTTTATACTAAGTTCTGTCTGGCCTTTCATTTAGAGTGGGTATACAAATCTCAAAGGTGGCTTAACTAGAAAGTGTTCATGGTGACCGACTGAGATGACTCTTGTTGAAAATGGTGACTTCTCACGACCTGAACTTCAAAGATGACAGATTTAGCAAAATTAAAGCCAAAAGAACCCTGCCTCCCCCAAATCAACCAACAAACCAACCAACCAACCAACCAACCAACTCAAAACCCCATTAACCCTTTCCACCTTAGATCTCACAATCTGAAGTGAAGTGTAATTTAAGATATAGGTAGGGAACTCAGATAAATTTGAATTTCAGATCAATAACACAAGTTTTTTGACCTAAGTCCACCTCAAATACTTTATGAGACAGATTTATAAAATTAAAAAAAATTGAAATACAAAGTTAACTGAGTACTCAATTTTTCTAGAATCCCAGAATCCTTAGAGTAAGAAGACAGAATGGAAAGAGAAACTGAGCTCCTCTTTCTGGTCCTTGTAGAAAGATAGGTCACTATTTTTATAATATTGAGGCAAGGATTTCATCTTGAGCTGGCTTGCCTGTCACCTATAGGTGTAGACATGCACACATGCACACACATACACTTGTGTGTGTGCCTGTGCATATATATGCTTATGTGTGCATATATGTATGTATCAGCTCTTTATTCTATGTACCTGTGTGCATGTATTTATATAAGCATGTGCCTGTGTGTGCATCTAAGCATGTACCTATGTATAGATGCATACATTATCTATCTAATTTCTCTACCTAACTTTTTTTTTTTTTGCTCAGAACAAAGGGACTGTTCTCTGAAAGATTACTGTTTTTAATTCATTATTACATCCTTATAATTGCACTCATAAGAGCCATTGACTATGTGTATTGAACTCTGACCTTTTGCCAGGGTTGTGTGCTACACACATCACCTCATCTAGCTCCACAATAATGCTAGCAAAGGCGGTTTGCTTTATAGATGAGGGAACAAGGGCTTGGAAGAGTTAAGAGCTTCCTCTAGATCTCCAGCAGCGGCAGGCACAGTGAGGCTCACTGTAGGCTCTGGGCCTCTTACTACTGATCTCTGTACTTTCTGTAACAGAATAATCTTTGAAGTCAAGGTTTATAAAAGGCAAAGGGAGGAAGTGAACTAACCCTCCAGTCATTAGAGCAGAATATTCAGGAAGCTCCCTGGCTCTGCTGTCTTTTGTGGATTCAGTTGCAAGTAGTTACTGCACACATCCTGGGTACCAGCCTGGCTGGGGACTGGAGAATAGTGGCTGACCTAGTGGAGCTCGCTCTCCACAGTAGGAGCAATGTCATGAAAAAAGGAAGATACAGGAGATGGTATGTGGAACGGACAAACATAGCAAACCAGCCCCGAAATCAAGCAGGAAGGGACGAGGGAGAGCCAGGCCTTGCAGGTGGGTTGAAGGAATTTAAACTAGGAGCAGAAAATGTGCTGTGGACCAGGCGATAGTTGAACAGAATCCTAAGAGTTTGGTGACGGAGAGTGTGGGTGCATGTGTGCGTGTGCGTGTGCGTGTGTGTGTTGTATTCTGGGCAGAGGGAACAGCAGATGCAAAGACCCTCAGTTCTTGTTCTAAAGAAGCATAGAGACCACTGTGACTGGAGGCTGGAGACAATATTGGCAAGGCCAGGACCCTAGCAGACATATCAGAAATAAGAGTACCAGGAGAAAATGCAGAGACTTGAGAAGAATCCTAATGTCTGTGATGTTTTACCCTGAGTGAGACGGAAAACTACCGGGGCTTTGAGCTGAGGTGAGCCAGGACTGACTCGTATTTTAAAAGGCTCACTCATGTTGTAAACATTCTGTAGGGGTAATGGTAGGAGAAGGGAGACCAATTATTCGTTTGCTAAATATTTACCAAGTGCATCCTGTGCTCGGTGGACTTTCGTGGAAGCTCAGGACATGGTATCGAGCAAAGCAACTTCCTGCTTTTGGGAGTTTAATTATAGCGGGAAGAGTCAGTCAGTAAGTAAACAGCCAGTGATGATTGGCACCAAGAACAGAGAGCAGATGTTGTATTCTAATGTTTTTCCTGTTTTCTACCCATGGGGACAGAAACCCATCCTGGAGCCTCCCTACATTGAAGCCTATCACCGAGTGTGTACCTACAATGAGACCAGGCAGGTGACAGTGAAGCTGCCTAACTGTGCCCCTGGAGTTGACCCCTTCTATACCTACCCAATGGCTGTCCGATGTGACTGCGGGGCGTGTTCCACTGCTACCACCGAGTGTGAGACCATCTGAAGCCAGCGTCGTCACAGCTTGTGACTCAAGCCTCACACATCCACTGGCCCCAGGAATATATCTGCTTTATCCCCTGCATTCGGTTTGGGCCAGCCCAAGTTACCTGCCTTCCTCTACCCAGCTTAGGCACAAGGTCCAGGCGCAGCACACTTGCGCTGAAAATGTAAAACAATATCGGCCCTTCTGCAGAGTACTCTCTCTGGTTCATATGTCTGCAAATTCAGTATTCTTCGCTTGACTTTTGGAAAGCGAATTGTATATTGCAACCCTCCCCCAGGTTCTGTTGATACCATGCTGTTTATTTGAAGGAATTGGATATCATTAAGCGGTGGAAAGCCTTTAAATCCCCACATTCTGCCATCGAGCTTGGACTGGATTTGTGATTAAAGGGCGGGATGATCAAAACCAAAGTGTTTTCCTTCTTGCTCACAAAGAGTGAGTCCATCAGTGAGTGTTCTTACAGAGAGCACCCCATTTCCCTTTGAACCAAGTGATTACCTAAGCAGGCAGCAAGGACAGCCCAGACTGTTAGGAGAAGGCCTTTCGATGAGGTTGACTCATCTCCCAAGTAAATTCTCTACATTCCCTCAAGCTCTTTACAGAAGTGTCTGCTTGCCAATTAACAACAAACAAACAACAATAACAACAAACCTCACAAAAGCACCATTAAGAGCTATCATCTAGGTTTAAAAACATCAGAGACTAAATTCCCAGTTTGAGCGTTCCCCCACAGCCACAGTGAGGTAACCGGTTACAAATGCCCTTCCCTGTTTAGCATATTTATAATCTAAATGGCAGTTTATTAGACTCAGAATCCAGAGTGTTTGTGGCAGTAAGATGGCCCTGTCTGCTCAGAGGAGGGAGGTGTGCCCGCCTGGTGCTTGATTGCTTTTTCTGAAGTTTTTTCAACTGCTGATTCTGTGACCTCCTTTTTAAACTCCAATTTTATGCAAGTGTTTATAGTTTTGGCATTTGGGGGGGTTGAGTTTACCTTTGTTCTTTTTTATATGCCGGAAGCATCTATACAATGTCAATAAAGTGTGGTTCCTGTCATCAGAATTCACACAAACTTTCAGAAAAGTCTTTTTTAGTTTGCTTGGTATGACAATAAAGGAAAGCACTTGGAACTTCAAGGTTCTTTTGATTGAAGCATTAATTTGGGATTCATATTTAGTGAGGGACACAGATGACTCATGGTAGCGCGAGAACCAGGGGTCCTGTCATCTGTCGCTGCTGTCAGGTCCAAGCTGGGAGGCCTGAGTGCTCCTTGAAGCAGGAATTAGTGAGTTCATGAAAATCTACAGAGCAAAGGCTGAGACTGTGGTCAAGCCCTAGGATGCTGAGATTAATGTCTGGGGGCAAAGGACTGGAGAAAAAGCCACTCCAGCCTGTAGCAGCAGAGGTGTTGGCAGGGGAGGAAGTCGCTACACGTAAAGCTGTTGAGAAGCCTTTGTCTCTGCTAGGAGTGGGTGCTGGTCACAGATGGCTCCGGGGTTCCTTCCGTTTCAAGGCCATCCCTCTTGCTTTTCTGGGGGCAGTCCTCTTGCCACAGTTTCAGGAAGGATGGACACAGCATTAGTAACAACTCTGTCAGGAAATAAGTGACACATTTGACCAGTGTTAAACTAACAAGGAGGGGTAACACGCTGGTGCTTTGGAATTGGTGGCCAGCCTTAGGGTACTGCGATGTAAGGGATACGATCATCAAATACCAAGGGAAGCACAGGAGAGGAGCAGGTGCCCGGCACAAGCTGTGGCTGTTAGTGGGATGGGACAGTGATTTGACAAACAGACGTGGGAAGAGTGGAGAATATTCCAGCCACTTTTCATTGCCTTGAATCAAATGGGAATCATGGGAAAGCAGAGACTGAGGGAACCCATTGATCTGGTCCTCCATAAATGCTGGTCATCTAGGAAGCAGGTTGAAAGAGGGTAAGACACGGATCTAAGGATAATGGGAAAGGGTACATGACTATGTTTGGGGAGTCTCAACTACAGTGGGGCAGGCAATAATGACGGTTGTCAGGACAATATGCAGGCTGTAGTATCAGGATGACTCCCGTTTTCCTGATGGGAACGGCTATGGGATACACAGAAAGGTTTGTGCCTGCTAAGGCCTTATCTATAATGTTTGAGAGATATGAAGGCTGGAGAGTGGTACCTCAGAGTTCTGTGGCATTAGCTGATTATAGTATGGACGAAGGCCTTTGGGCAAGGTGTGGAAGCTGCATTTGAAGAGGCAAGGCTGAAAATCAGATCTATGATTTAACTGGGAGATGGTCATTTAAAAGGCTGACTCTGCCACCATGGAGTCTTCAATTCTTCCTCATGGTCCTAATAGGAAGGACAGAGACACAGACACTTAATGGGAACAATCAGCTGAGTGCTCTTGAGGGTCTTCCACAGAGAGGCATCCTGGCTCCTCCTTGCCAGAGGAGAGCAGCCGGGAGGCCACATGAAGGACCTCAGGAGGGTGTTATTTTGTTATACTGTCTTCTCAACTAGTGCCCATTATTCCTATGTTTCAATGCTCCTGCCTCTCTCACCTAGGGCTAGGGTATTAGATGTATGTCTTTGCATCCAGTTTTGTGATGCTGGATATTGAACCCAGAGCCTTGTGCCAACTAGGTAAGTGCTTTATCAAATGAGCTGCAACACAAACAGTTCCCACAAACTCATAGATTCCAGACCAGTGGTTCTCAACCTGTGGGTCATGACCCCTTAAGGGGTCTAATGACCCTTTTACAGGGGTTGCCTAAGACAATTGGAAAATACAGATATTTACATTACGATTCATAACAGTGGCAAAATTGTAGTTATGAAGTAGCAACAAAATGCTTTTATGGTTGGAGTGACCACAACACGAGGAAGTGCATTAAAGTGTCACACCATTAGGAATGTTGAGAACCTCTGTTCTAGATGATAATTAGGGGAAAGACTTTCTCTGGTGGGGAGGAATGAAGACCTGTACTGAAGGAGCTACTGGATGATTTGAACCAGAGGAATGGGTAGAAGGTACTTGGCAATGGTGTAGACTGGGAAGAGAGGCATGAATACACCCAGATGGAGGAATATCCAGGGTGTATAAGTGTGGTAAGAACATTGGGATCTTGTCCTGGTGTGGTGTTGGGATGGCTCCTGCAAGCATGGGGGAAATCATGGCTTCTATCAATGAAGAGAAGACACTTTAACTACCATGGCAGAATACTGAGGCCCCAAAGACAAGCCTGCGTAGGATAGGGTTATTCCATAGGACAGGGGACTTAACCAGCTGTCTGTGTTCACCTGAGAGCTTTAGAAGACACCCTCTTTATCCAAGAAGCAAGGGCTGCCCCAGTGGAGGGCATGCTCACCACAGAAAAGTTCACGCCGACTGTCCTCTTAGAGCAGGGGATGCTGCCGTGGAACTGGGCTTTTAGGTGTCAGCAGAGGTGACAGAGCTCTGCAGGGACCAGATGGTAACATGTAGCTATATCAGAGCCAGGGAGTACATTATTCCTGTGGCAGACATCAGAACTACAACGGTGACTAGAGGCCTGTGACCTGAAGAGAGTGTGGTGCTGCCTAACAGACAGTAGAGTGTTAGTCTGTGGGATTAAAGATTGCAATAAATATATATTATAATCAGGAAAGTTACTAAGGAAAAGGAGGAAAATATCTGCTAGGCTTTATAACAGTGCCTTCCCCCTCTCTCCATTCCACAGCCTTCTTTTCCACAAATATTTATTAACTCTAATTTCGTTCAAAGCACTGTTTTGGAAATGAAGATGCAAGTACTGTTACCATTTATACAACTTCACATTTATGAATTTTCATGTGTGTTTGCTCACATGAGAACACACAACACACCTGTGTGCAAGTGAATGCCAGAGGTCAGCCTCTGACGTCATTTCTCAGGCGCTGTGCACCTTGTTCCGTGAGAGGTCCCTCTCTGAACCTGCAGCCTACTCATTAGGCTGGCTGGCCAGTGAGATCTGGGGATTCTCTTGTCTCTGTCTCTCCAGGGCTGGGATTACAAAAGGGCCATCAAGTCCTCTTTGTTTGTTGTTTCATTAATTTGTTTATTTTCTTATTTTATATCCTGATCACAGCCCCCTCCCTCCTTTCCTACAAGTCCCACCCTCCCACTCTCCTTTCCCCATTTCCCCTTTCCCTTCTCCTTAGAGAAGGGGACCCCTCCACACACAGGGTACCAACTCACCCTGGCACATAAAGTCTAAGCATATCCTCTCTCACTGAGGCCTGACAAGGCAGCCAGGCTCGTTTGTACATGTGGGTTCTGGGGATTGAACTCAGGCCTTCATGGTGGCATGGCAAACACCTTACTGACTGAACCAATTTCTCTATCTTGCTTTGTTAGTCTGTGTCAACCATACTACTAAGTATTATTAGGGTCATTTTACTAATGCCGTTTTATAGATGATGAAGCTAAAAAGTCAACACAGTCCCTGTCACTTGCCCAAACCAACACAGTTAATTAGCCACACACACATGACTTCTCGGACCAGATCAACCACGTTCTACTAAGGCATGCTGCCTTTGGGGAAAGTGTCTCCCAAGTCATTCCTGCTTGAAACAATCTGAGCTGATGGATGTTAGACTGATCATTAGCTTCTCTGTCTTTCCTGGAGGTTGGCCCGTCCTGAGGAGATTGGAGTGTATACATGATTTCCTGTATAACCTCAGGAAGGAGTTGGTTTCTGTAGCACAGATCATATATTACAAGAGAAGCGTCTTAGGGAGGAAAAAAAATGACACAGCAGAAGATTAAAGGAAACCGGAAGTGAGGGTTATGGCCTATGGTTATGGTTTCCTAGGTGATGTGAAAGTGGGTGCTGAGGATGGTGGTCCAGGAGCTCCCAGACCAGCTCTCCATAAATGATTGCTCAGCAATTCCTCACTCTGAAGTACATTTATTTTGTAGTTAACGGAAGGTAAGGAGTAAGGAGGGCTCTTCTCTCTAGAGCATTTTTGATTGGAGAACATAAATCCCCTCCCTCCCCTTCCCTGCTCTCTCTCCTCGAGACAGACTCTCATGTAGCCCAGGATGGCCTTCCTGTGTAGTGTGAATCTTGCACTCCTGATCCTTCTGTCTCTACTTCCTGAGTACTTGGATTGCAGATGTGTACATCGTGATGGGTTCATATGACAGCATTCACCCTCATATCCCGTCTCACATCTGGCTTTGTTACACCTCCTGGTTGAAGTGGTAATTCATGCTTCCCATTTCCCACAAGACATTGGGAAGGTACTAAGTTCTTCTGTGATGGCCCAATTAGCTCATCAGATTTATTACATTTCGAGTTGATAAAATTATTTGAGAGATAACAAGCTACATATCTAACTGAAAATAATGCATTTTGATAAAGTAAATTGCACTTCATAAAATTTTTCATTCACTCAAAATATATTTTCTTCAAAATGATGTACTCCTAGTGCCAGGATTGATGGTATATACCTTAATTCAGCACTTGGCAGACCGAGGCAGGAAGACTAAAAGTTTGAGGCTAGCTTGGGCTATGTGGTGAGACCCTATCTAAAGAACCATAAATAAAGAAATGAAATAATATGCTCCAATCTTTCTTGGTTCTCTACTTCAGAATTTTAAGCAAACTAGTAAAAATAACATTTTATTCTATTCTTTAACAAGTTATTCAACTTTTGTTTTCTAAAAAATTAACATTACACTCACTTTTTATTTGTGCATGGGTACACATATATTTATGTGTGTGTATGTGTGTTTCAGTGCTATGGAATGTGTGTGCATGTGTATGTATGTGTGTGTATGTGTGTGTATGTGTGTGTGTATGTATGTGTGTGCATGTGTATGTATATGTGTGTGTATGTGTGTGTGCATGT
>NW_021604585.1:4828601-4835702 GCF_004785775.1 Grammomys surdaster | reverse complement strand
TGTATGTGTGTGTGCATGTGTATGTATATGTGTGTGTATGTGTGTGTATGTATATGTGTGTGTATGTGTGTGTATGTGTATGTATGTATGTGTGTGTGTATGTGTTTGTATGTGTGTGTATGTATACTTCATGTCATGGAGTATGCGTGTAATTCAGAAGACAACTCAAGAGTGTTAGTCCTCTCCTTCTACTTGTGGGCTTTAGGGATTGAACTCAAGTCATCAGGTTTGTAGCAAGCATCCCTACCTGCTGAGCCGCCTCCCTGACCCTGTTGAGATTTTCTAGTAATGGAACATCTATTGGCACACAAACCTGTTCTTTATTTACATGGTGGGTCCTCAGGTATTTCTGCTACAATCGTCTTCCATTGATTTTATGGATAGAATAAACTGGGGTGGTGTGTTGGGCAGCCAGAAGGGCTCCATGGCTAGTTGCTGTGATCCTGGAGTCTACAGGGGGCGCCAAAGCTCTTCAGTCAGGTGCAACCAAGCAAGTAGCTAGGGAGGGAATTGAGAGAACAAGGGAGCTGAGGCACTGCTCCTTAACTTGCAGTGTAAGGCAGACACCTCCCCAGTGTGGAGGATTTAGAGGGTTAGCCCAACCTCCTTCCAAGCCTTCATCATCAGAGATAAAGCAAGCTTCCTATGGACTTGCTGGTTTAGTACTTTTGATCCTAAGCTCTTCCACCATGGAAAGAGAAACAGGCATGAAGCCCATCCCAAGCCAAGAAGTTATTTTCTATTAATATCTGCTGGGAGAGGAAACGATCATTTCGATTTAACAGGAAGATTGATATTCTTGAGGTGCATGTGATTGTTGTCTTTTAGTGATGTTGAAGATTGAATTACAACCAAGGAATAAATGTAAAGCCACAAATATAAATCACAACCGTTTGAGAGAACATGCGGCCTCGGAAAGCACTGTATGCACACAGAATAAAGTATCTTGGCATGCTCCAAAGTAATTATCTTTAGGAAATCCACTTGTCGAACCAAGCACTTGAAGTAGGGCTTAACCCTGTTGATAGACATGGTCTTCCCACCTGAAGACCATGTGTGCTCTTTTGGCTTTGCTGTCCACTGCATGGAGACATGAGCCATCAAAGTTAGGTGACTCAAGCTTCCAGGATGTTCTGAATCCACAGCTTCCACTTTCTTTTACAATATGGTCATCCCAATTAAAATATGTGATGGTGGTTTGGGATTAGAGGACTTAAGACATCTGGTATTAAAATATTTTAGGAAGATATTTTTGCTCAGCTTGTAGGACCTGTCTGAGCAACTCAAGAGACTGAAATGAAGCTTTTCCCCTTGGACACATTAACAGCTCTAAATGAGAGAGAATGTCCAATAGAAGCTGCCTGCAAACTTCAGCATTACAAGACCAGAGCCAACTTTAGAGCAGAGCCAAGGGGCTAATGTTCCATGGATGGGATCCGTTAATTTTAAGGGTGTAAGCTTCGAGCAAGGGGAGGAGAGGTAAGTAGGCTTAGACCTGGGGTTTCTCCTTCAGCGTTTGGTTACTACCACAGAACCATTTTTATGTAAGCGAAGACCAGCTTGCAGAAAGCCTGGACTGGGATTTTATTTTACTGTCCCAGAAATGAGACTAGAACTCACCTAGCAGGAGGCCAATGAGATAATTTAGTTGGTAAAGTGTCTGCTGTGCAAGCATAAGGACCTGAGTTCAGATCCCCAGCACCCGTGTAAAAAGGTACATTGTGCTCTTGTCATCCCAGAGGCGCACCCAGTCCATCAGATTGCCCTATAATCTATGTGGGGATTTTTTTTGATTAATGATCAATGTGGGAGGGACTAGCTCAATGTGGGTGGTACCACACCAGGGCTGGTGATTCTGGGATGTATAAGAAAACAGGCTAAGCAAGCCATGGAGAGGAAGCCAGTAAGCAGCTCTCCTCCACAGCCCCTGCTAGAGTTCCAGACTCCAGGTTCTGCTTGAGCTCCCGCCCTGGCTTCCCTTGATGACAGACTAGGAACTGTACAGCACATAAGTCCCCTCCTTTCCTCAAACTGCTTTTGGTCAGTGTTTTATCAGAGCAACAGAGAGACAAAGTAGGACACTTATAAATACCAGAATGACTTCCAGAACAGAATATTTTAGATTTAGCAGATTTTTTCAAACCAGATGCTGCTTTTCTGCCTGATTCCAAAATATGATGTTCTTTTACTGCAGCTGGTAGCACATGGTGAAAAGAAATAATATTGACAGCCTTTTATTCAACCAGTAAATGGATGATTTAAATATTGACCTGAGGAGTATCTTCAAGGCAGCCTCTGAGAGACCATCGACACTGACGGCTTCTTCATCCTTCAGCTCTGTGTTTGGATATAAAGACTAATTTGTCCTCATATTTAATGAGTCTGAATCACTTGGGGTCTTGTTAAAATGCAAGTTCTGGTTCAGTTGGTCTGGATTGGGCTCCAGGATGCTACAGTCTGGACTAGCTACCAGGTGGTGCTGTTGTTGCCAAGCCTTGAATAACTTTTTGAGCTGTAAGAAGCTGGACAACTTCCTATCATAGAAAGACGCCCTTGGAAGGCAACTTGTGTGACTGATGGAAATCCCTGATGACCCCACAAATGAGAGCAGGGAAAAAAAAAGACCATTTAATGACGTAACAGTCAAAAATGTGATACAAATAAGAAGACAAATAAAAGTGACGGCAGTGTACATGAAGTAACATTGCGTTGATTATGAAACAGGTACAGAGAGTAGCCATTATGTAAAGACTGTAGGAACACCAGCCCATGAGCAAGTGGGCTGGAAGTCCCTTGACTCTGTGCACCTTACACGGGAGGAGCAGCTCTTGGTGCAGTTGGGTAGCACCCCGAAATGTCCTATATGTGTCCACTGTTTACTTGGAGCAAAGGCAATTCTACCAGGTGAATTCATCAACATTTCTTTTGAGGAGAAAATACTCTGATGGCTTAATGAATGTTCAAAGATGACAGGGAAAGGTGATCTTAGATGCACATCTGTTAACTGCCCAAGACACATTGCTGCATTCAGTAAGTGTTTCTGTTTTCCCTCCAAAGTTCTAACAAAATTCTAACAAAACACTGACTTGTGGAGGCCACTGAGAGGCTGAATCTGCTAGTGAAGGTTCCCTTTCTTTACAGTGCGGCAGATATCACATCCTCTGTGACACGAATCATGTCCCATTCAGTAGAGATAGCTCATAGGTTGAAACCTTGGGGTTCATTGCTGAAGACCACAAATTTCTATGGCTTTAGTGTTATGAAGGTTCTAGGCCAGCACTGGACTTATACAAAAGGGTAGAACATGCTTCTAACATACATGCATAAAAGCAGCCATTGTCAACTCTGTAGCTCCTTAGGAGTAAAACACAGATGGAAACCAAGATGCTCTGCACAGCTTTTATTCTAATTCTTGGAGTGGAGCTTCAAGGCCAAGGGCCGCTGTTGAGCTTACATCCCACCCTTTCATACATGAGCCAGACCCTGGTGGGTGAGCAGAGAGCTTGGTGTTGTAAATACTTTTCTGTTTATTACTGACCATGGAAGCACCTTGAATTATATTGTTTTATTTTACAGGTCTATACTTGTAGCATCTGTAGCATTAAATATAATCTTTGTATTTAGGAATGTTTCATGAACATGAGCCAATATCATCTATATGTTTGAGCACAAGTACTCCAGAGTCAGCCTTAAGTTTCCCTTGACTTCCTGCTGTGCAGTCAGAGGAGGTGGAAAGTTTCTACCCCACCATGCTGTTAAAACTGCAGAGAGCACCCACAGACTTTCATTGAGAGAAGAATTTCTAGTGTTACCACAGGGTTTGGCCCGGCTGCCTATGGAATGCTCTTGACATTCTTGGTTCTGTCTTCACTTAGATTCTTGACACTGGGCAGAGGCTAACCGTCCCAGAACGAGAAAGTCTGTGGTCTGCCCTGGGTTTAGTTTTAACTTTCTCTTTGTTCTCTAAATGCTTCTTTTCTCAAAGTGTCTACTGTCCTTTGCAAGCAACTAGGGTTTCCTGACCTCTTTTTCCTTTCTGTTTCTAATGTCCCAGAAAAGATAACTGTTTCTGGGAATACAAATACTTGGGAAGCCTTATCAATGAGGTTGGTAATCACCAAGAGAATAGCTGGTCATCTGTAGCTCTCTCTAAAGTGTGAACACTTAACAGCCAGGCATGTGAACAAGGAAGGATTTCAGAACAACATGAGCTTGTTGGATGATGATGTCCAGCACAATGTCAAATCTGTCTATTAAAACAAAACCTCAACTTGAAGTTTCATCCCCTTTCTCTCAGCGATTTTTGCTTGGTGAATGTCACATGGCTTTGGTGTGTTCTTTTTTGAGGCACAGTGTTACTGTGTAACCCAGGCTAAACTTGAATTCATGATTCTCCTGCCCCAGCCTTCATACTGCTGGAATTATAGGCTTGTACCATGGTTCAAAGCTCGATTATGTGGCATTTTGAGAGGTTTGCTTCAATTCAGATATTTCTTCTGGAGGATGCTATACTCCCTATGATTGTTGCTCATAGGAACTGAGCCTCAAATAATGACATTTTTTTGTTGAATTCACATTCTGGATTTGGTATTTATATATTTATGTATTTATGTATTTATTTAGAGACAAGGCCTATGTAGCTTGGCTGAATGGACACTTGCCCCATAGACCAGGCTGGCCTTAAATTGACTGAAGTCCTTGTGCCTCTGCTTCCTAAGTGCAGGGATCACTGCGGTGCCTGGCTTAGTTTATTTTCTCTAAACACTCTGGGCTTGGCTGTGATTGTTTTCCTTCTGTTTCCTTGTTGGTGGGAACTGTGGACGGCTGCATTCACTTCATTTGCCAATGCTCCTACAGACCAGAAATCTCCCAAATCATTCTTGTGTAGTTAACTATATACAGTATCCTCAGCTTCACAGGGTCAACCCTCACTTCCTATCAGAACTTCAGGGCTTAGAATTTTACTTTGCACCTTTGGAATTCTTGGTTTAGGTTGTGGTATTTAATGGTATCTATAGTTGCTCTTAGAACATACCTTTTCTTGCCAGAAATCAGTCCAGACTTCTTACCCTGAATGTGGTTTTGATGTGTCTTAGCTTAGGTTGTCCATCAATGCCACTCAACAATCAACCATCAAAGTGAAAAAAAAAATCTGTCAAGCTAGCTACTTGACTATATGGCGGTTTCCTCTGGGTTTGCAGGCATAGTGTTGGGAAGGTCAAATTCTTGTCACTCGCTCATTACCAGTATGGTGGATTACTACTTTGTCTGTAGGAGCTTAACTACATGAAACTATGCATTTAAAATGTGTCTGAAAGCTGTAGGAGAAACAGCACAACTCTATTGATCTACCCTCTGAACTCCAACTGGATATGGGTGATGCTGAGGGGAGCTGGGTGGGAAGCAGATGCCAGGCTTGCCTCAGCTCTGCACAGCACACCATTCTTGGTGTCTCACCTGCACACTGAGGCCTTTTCCTACATCCAGATTCTGAGGCCTTTTCTATTCCCACATGGATATCAGTTCCCATTTGTTAACTTCGGAGACTATTAGCCACTCTTTTTTTTTTTTCTTTTTCTTTTTCTTTGGTTTTTCGAGACAGGGTCTCTCTTCTGTGTAGCCCGAGCTGTCCTGGAACTCACTCTGTAGACCAGGCTGGCCTCGAACTCAGAAATCCGCCTGCCTCTGCCTCCCAAGTGCTGGGATTAAAGGCGTGTGCCACCACCGCCCGGTTATTAGCCACTCTTAATTTTGATTTCTATGACTCTTTGTATTTAATTCTCAGAACAGTTGTTACTCTTGGGGGAGAAAGACAATTTTGTGAAACAAATCATCAGGTCCTGCTATAAAGATCTCATTGGTCCGTTATGGGGATGGCGGCATGGGGGGGCATGTTGCCTCTTGACTGCATACATTGGCAAGTTCTCCTTGGTGGAGCCAATGTACGCTTTCAGTTTTTCCTCCAGAACAATAAGAAGTGAGGAGCAGCCTTCTAGCAAGAGGTACCCATGCCATATTGTAGCAAAACTGGCTCATAGCACTAACATTGTTACAGGACCAGGTACCCATCACTATGTGTGAAGAAGGAATGGTAGCCCACAGCATTATGGCTCATGTGTATTTGATTTCCATGTATGAAGCCAAGCAGTCCATCCTTGTTTTTCTAAATGTCAAGCTTTGGCTTACAGAACTCCAGTTTCTTCTTAGAGGGTGTGTGTTTGTGTGTGTGTGTGTGTGTGTATGTGTGTGTGTGTGTTTGTGCATTCGTGTATATGTGTGCTTCAGAAAACTTTTATCCATTATATGGGAGAGAAGAAAAACAGTACTAACATGTAGAAGAAGCAAAAATATATTTCAGAAATTCTAAACAATAGACTAACAACCAACCCCTCCCAAAGATTGAAGGGGTGTCATGGAAGGACTTAAGAAGACCCATACCATACCATTTTCTTCTGTGGTTCTTCTAAGAGCAGAAAAGACTAGAAAGATTGAGATTTTTTTTTCCTAACAGAGGGAGCTTCAATCTAGAAAAAGTGAAATATTTTCTTATTGCTAAGATATGATTTACTGATGTAATAAAGTTTTTTTAAAAAAAGATAAATCAGCTTCCCTGGGTAATTCCAGGGCATTTGTAAGCAAATAAGCTAACCAGGACCCAGCACAGCCTCTAATTAAAACACGGATCGTCCCTGGCTGTTTAGAACCGTCCTGTCAGGTGCAGGATGCCTCATGGGAGCTCTTCCTGCTCAGGGCCAGACGCCTTCTCCCAAATGCCCATGGAGGGCGAGCTTCACCACTTAAGCCCATCCTCCACGGCCATTTGGGAGAAGATGTTAAGGAAAGAGAGAGGAGAGCAATGACGTCATACTGGCTGAGACTAGAATCGTCCTCAATGGCAGCTTATACAGAGCCAAGCTGAGAAGCGCTTTCACCTAAAGCGAGCAGGAAAGTGGAGGCACTTTGACTCTGAAGGATTCTGGGGCTGTTTTGTTTGTTTGCTTGTTTGTTTTTTTTTTGTTTTAATATCTGGTGTCCATAAAAATCACCATTCTCTTCTCTCTCTCTCTCTCTCTCTCTCTCTCTCTCTCTCTCTCTCTCTCT
>NW_021604585.1:4815591-4828591 GCF_004785775.1 Grammomys surdaster | reverse complement strand
TCTCTCTCTCTCTCTCTCTCTCTCTCTCTCTCTCTCTCTCTCTCTCTCTCTCTCTCTGGCTGTGACTGAGGAACACGGATCTGGGCACAGGAGAAAATGTGAACAGAGAGAGGGTAAAGACATTGTGTGAGCAGGGCGGGTCAGGCCCACTCTCCTGGATTGAGACGATGGCTTTGCTACATTATTGTCCCGACCGCTTTAGATGAGAAGTAGAAAACTGTTTCTTCCAAGACAGTCCATTTTCAGTTTGAATGACAACAGGAGTTTTCAAGAGCAGACTCCCATCACCTGAAGCATGTGTAGGATGATCTTTGGCCAAACTTGGGGAGCTGTAATAATTGACAGGACGTTTTCTTTTAAAAAGGTTAAAAGCACTATAGGTATGTACACTTATAAGAGCTGTATTTTTTTTTTGTAATTAGGCTTTCAGAGGTACATGACAGCTCTAAGAACATTGGCAGAGATCCACTATCAGTTGGCGTGAGCACCATCCAGCTTGTCTTTCGACTACTTTGATGTGGATTGACATCAGAGAACTGCAATAGCATTAAGGTGCTTGGGTAAAAGAACGGACTCAGGAAAAAAAAAATGTAGGTGTTGTATTCCCAAGTTTGGTGAAGACATGAACCAAGGCCACCAATGCACACAGAGTACTTGGTTTTCCCGTCATGACTTCCGGTTGTTTCATAACCGTGAGAGCCTCCTCCACGGATCCTCACTCGGCTTCCAACACCTCACCAACATACAGTCTGAATGTGGCTCTGCATTCTTCATGCACAGTGTGGATGGTCTAGCTGGCTTGGGGCTGCGGCAGTGGCTTACAGGATGCTGGGCTGGGAAGCTGGCAGGGCACGGGGACAAGCGTTGGGATGCAGGAATTCCTTTCTGGCCACGCCCTCCTTTTTTGGCTAGAGTTGGGTCACAGAGACTGGCTGCCCTCCATACCCTTGCATGGCAGGGCGATGGGTCTCAGGCAACTTCAAACAATTGCACAGCAGCCCTGGCACCCTAAGCAGCCTTTCTTTTTTTTCTTGGGGTGGAAAATGGTGAGGATGGCTTCATCGAAAACCGCTTTGAGACCCTTCTGAGTCAGGGCAGAACATTCCAAGTAGCACTGCGCTCCGATCTTAAACACAAAGAAAGAGAGAAAGTTGTGAGTGCCAACCGTCCGACTTGCCAGGTTCCCGTGTCTGCTTGTTCTACAGACGGCATGTTTCCACTGTCCTTTCATTTCTATACGAAATGTGGCAGTGCCATTCAAGCGAAGAGGCTCTTCTGTGTGGGATAAGGCATTGTCACTGGACCTAAAGAGCAGCTAAGAAATAGCCACCATAAATGATTCTTGATTGGCATGTATCTCTTGGCAACACGATACCATGTGCTATTATTTTTCAATATCAATAACCTTCAAAAATTAAATTAAAACACTAAAACATGAAGAAATAAAAATCATAGAAGATATTCATTAATAGAGACAACTTCTTTCACTGTGTGTATTTTTTATGTTTAAGCCATATGTATTTTGTACTGGGTTAGTGTTCTATTTAAATTATTATAACAATTGCTAATCATTAAAATAAATTATTATTGCTATTGATGATATGAGAATTATATGTGTGTGGGCATTTTGCCTGCATGGTATCTATATTTGCACACCATGTGCCTGCAGTGCCAACAGAGGCCAGAAGAGGACATCAGATCCTCGGGAGCTAGAGTTACAGACAGATGGATGTTATGTGGATACTGGGAATCAAACCCAGATTCTTTGGAAGAGCAACCAGTGCTTTTAACTACTGATCCATCTCCCAACTCTTTGAAGATGCAAAAAAAAAAAAAATGATTTTATACTATGTATGGGTTATATGAGAATTAGAAAATCCCATGAGAAATGCAGAAATCCAGGCCAGAAATTGTTGATTCTCATTAAGACAATCACTGGCCAGGAAGGCTGTGCCTGACTGTCGGCTTTGCTAGAGGAGGAGACCTGAGTGTTTTTGTCTCACAAGCTCACATGAGCTAACTGTGTGCTGAGGGTCTCTGAATATTACGGACATCTGGAGAAACATCTGCCCACCCCTTTTCCATTTTCCATTTTGAAACTAACTTTGAAAAAAGCAGAACAAATGCAGAAGAGGTTGGCTGGATATTGGACCTGGAAACTGGTGGATGGCTGGCTGGAGAAACTGGGAGGCAGAAGTGTGATGGATGGGAGTTTGTGGTGACACACAGGGATGCTGGGGACCAGGAGCAAGCATCTGTGACTGACTGGTGTCCCCACTAGAAGAGATGATCTCCTCAGCTTCCAAAAAAAAATCACACTGGACTCATTTTCTATTTTTCTATACAGTCAGAAATTTAAAATTTTATTTAATGTATACAATTGAAAGAAACATTCTATGGGTCAGCCAGGATGCAGATGTTAGATGCTTTTGTCTGTCACCAGGAAGCTTGTATAATGTGGAATAAAGAAAAACTTGTGGTTTAACTTAGACAAGAAAGGATGCAGCCCAGTCACGGTAAAAGGGGCATTCAACCAGAAGGAGAATTACTTTTAAAGTTTTTGTCTCTTGAGGGGTGTGAGTGTGTGTGTGTGTGTGTGTGAATGTACATATGTGTGTTAGAGTGTGTGTGTGTGTGTGTGCATATGTGTGTGAATGTAGTTATGTGTGTGTGAGAGAGAGAATGTGTGAATGTATGTGTGAGTATATGTATGTGAATGCATGTGCATGTGTGTGTGAATGTGTGCATGTGTGTGTCAATGTGTGCATGTGTGTGCTAGAGAATGTGTTAATGTGTGTGTGAGTCAGAACGTATGTATGTGTGTATGTACGAATGTGTATATGCATATGTGTGCAAGTGTGTGTGTGTGTGTTGAGGTCAGAGGAGGATATCAAGTATCCTGTTCCACCACTCTCTGTCCTGTTCCCTTAAGGCAGGGTCTCATTAAACTTGGAACTTGCTGCTTTGATTACCCTGGCTTGCTAGTGAGCTCCTGGGATCTGCCTATCTCTGCCCTGATGCTAGGGGTACTGGCGTCTTTGTGGGTGCTGGGGATTTGAACTCAGGTCCTTATGTTTGTAGAGCAGGTACTCTTGCATGTCAAGCCATCTTCCCAGTCCTTGAGATGTATTTTTTTCTTATACTATGACCTTTATGCTCAGCCAAGCAACAAGTTGGCCGAGCTAACAGTCACTGAAATGGGCTTGCTGAAAGGTCACACAGGTAAGAAGACTTCAGTTTGAAATGAAATTGTTTTGGTCAGGTCCAGAAATTTATTTCAAAATTCTTCCTACAGATAGCATGTACTTTTTTGGGTAGGTGTTCTTTTCTGAGAAGAATGGCTATTTTATAAGCCAATGGGAAATATCAAAGGCAAGGAATTGAAGCCATTGGTGCATAATGAAAACTTACTTTATGGATTTTGTTTTGACAATGGTTTGGTCTTTAGATTTGGAAAAAACTTCAAAAACTTATTAAAAACAGGATATGAGAGAGAGGAAAAGGGGATAGAGAACGTTTTCCTTTAACAATGGCATGAAATGTCATCTGCTGCGTTTGGAAGTTGACATGTACACATATGAAAGGCACAGCAGGTAAAGGACTAACTGAACATACTTGCTTGTAATGTGATGTTTCTGTCAGTTATGCAGAGAGGGAATAAAAACTTAGAAACTGATGAGGCTGTTGCATTTGGACAAACTTCTCACTAATGATTCCAAAGCCCCAGACCAATTCTGAAAATTCCAGGAGTTTGGCTGATTACCCTTCATCCACTCTGGGACCTGAGAGATGACTGAGGCTTGCTCCCTTCCTCTCCACAGCGCTGCCAACTGACAGTGCTTTAGCGTATTAGCCTGTCAGCCCGAGCCTCTGAATGAGGCAGGAGGAGCCCAAACTTGTCTCTTCCAATTCTGACATGGGGAAAGTTAACAAGAAAGTCCATAAAGGCATTGTTGTGTGAGGAGATTCACGTAACATTATGATGTGCTGATAGTTCCAGGAAAAGCAAACAAGGGATTCTGGGTGTGATTTGGGACGTTCCATGTGAGACACAGAGCCCAGTTGTGAGGTGATTGTTTTGCCATGCTCTCTACATGCTCAGGGGGTCAGAGAGGAGAGTTTGTTGTGGTTCAGTGAAAGGGCATGGACATGTTAAAAAGAATTCGCAAAAAAATCATTAGGGTCACCAAAGATTGAAACGGAAAATTGTGTCAAGGAAACACGGCCCTTCTTGTTTACAGCAGGGCCCTTCCCTGGTCCTTGGAGCCAAATGATCTATTCAGCTAAGTATTTAGGACCCATCTGCAAAAGCTCAGAGTGTCCTCATTTAGACACACATGTGTGCAATCTGTGGCAGGCTTGACCAAACTGACACCTTTCAAGGAAGTAAAACAAAACAAAGGTGAGATTGAGGCTGCAAACAGAACACCTTTCTTACAATACTTAAGGTACATTGTTCCCAGGGCTGGGAAACACATCACAGTGGTACACAACATACAAGATCTGATGGAAAGAGATGAAAACAAGCCAACTTGTAACAGGCCAAATCAAGCGAAACGGCAAGCTAATCTTTCTTCCTCCTTTAACTTGGGTGGGGTACACTGAAGAGGCATAGCAATATCTAGAAAGGTTGGGGACTGGAGCCTCGCTGGTAGCATTCTTGCCTTCAATAGACAGAGCCTAGACTTTGATTTCTAGCTCTGTATAAAATGAGATGTGCTGATGCCAACCAGCAAGAGATAGAGGCAAGGTTATCTTCAGGTATATGTAGAGTTCAAGGCCAGCCTGGGCTATAAGGAACAGCTAGAAGGAACAGAGGCAAATGTCTTCCTGGCTGCAGGCAAGTCTGAGGGCAAACAGGCTAACAGGGATAGTCTGCAGAGTCAGAGCTTGTGGGTATGTTAGTTCACTGCAGCACCTCAGGAGTCCAAGGCAGTAACTCTTGTGCCAACGCATTTACAGGCCCAAGAGCTGGTCCTAGCTTGTGGAGATAAGGATGTGTCCATCTCTCAAACCAGGGGATGGAACTCCTCTGCTCTGCTGTTCCTAGAAGTCTTTGAAAAAGGATTCCCAAAATGAAGAATTCGTTTGCAGACTAGGAAGGAGGCAAAGAGTACTGTGGCTAGAGCATCAACTCAGAACCTCTCTCTGCAGCTCGCCTCTCTAAACCTCATTTTCCTCTAGGAGAGTTCTGACAATAATGCACACACCACAGGAGGTGCTTCGAGGATTAACTAAGAGGAAGCCTACGCCACACCCAGGATCAGATCATCACTGCTTAAATGCTAGCTTTATAATGAAGTATCTGACAGAGGAGTCAAAGACTGAGAACCTAAAAACGTCTCTGTAATTACATGAATCATCACGAAGCCAGCTTAAAAAAAAATCTCATTTGGTTTTCTTTTAGATTGGATTTCATATGCTCAACGTGATTGTAAACCAGAGAGCAGTTGCTAGGAGAGGCTGGCAAAAGGTAATCAAGCGATGAGCCCAGCCACTGTTCTTAAAATAAAGCTGAAATGAAACTGGAGGCTTTCGGGTGACTGGTTATCACAGGGGAAAAAAAAACCAAAAGCAAAACACAAGAAGCAACTTTCCAAACTCGGAATGAGGCTAGGAAGCTACCAGATGAAGGCGGGGACAGTCCTAGAGGTAAAGAACACAGAGAGCAGGATACTGCAGAAATAGTGGGCCCTCCAGCTAGAAGCCACATACAGTTACACACATTAACATATATGTTAGTGAGGGCATCTGAGGTTGGATGTTGGAGGGGACCCTACAGATCCACTCATTTTCCCAGGGGCCACACACATGGCTGGAGAAGACAGTGGGGATGATGGTTGGGTGCCCAGATGCTGGGGCGCACACAGCTGGATTCAACTGTGTCTGTGATTCTGTACTCATCTCCCCAGGGCCATTTCCTCACCTAAAAGAGGTTTAGCAGGCCAACATCTCCCTAGATGGCTTACAGGACTGTGGCAGAAGTAGGACGTGTTCAAACATCTGCGTGTTGTCCTTGTGCACTGTACCCATAAAACACCAAAGCCAATCCACTTCCATTTGGGACTTTTAAACAAGCTTTAATAAGAGAAATCCCATTACCTCTCTGTCTATCTGTCTGTCTGTCTATCCATCTGTCATCTATCTGTCTGTCTATCCATCTATCCATCTATCTGTCCATCCACCCACCCACCATCTATCTATCTGTCTATCTATCTATCTATCTATCTATCTATCTATCTATCTATCATCTATCTAAAGAGTAATTTGTACTTAATGTTATTCTTGACTGGTTTGGAGACGGTGACTGACTGCTTGTGGGCATACATCTTTCAGGGTTAGTTACTTAGAAAGTAAAACATCAAAATTTTAAACTCTCCTGCTTGGGTTGATGGACTAAGTCAAGGAGAAAGTAGATTCAAATTAGAGAACTATGGCTCCTAAGTCTCCTTCTGCACATGTATCCATTGTAGTGGTTGCTCTGCTGTCTGGTGACAATGGGCAGGCAGAGATTTGATGACAATGGGCAGGCAAATACATTTTGAAGCACTTCTGTAACAAGATCACTGTTTATGGGCGACTCTCGGAAGTGAAGAATGGTTAGAGGAGGTAATTCCAGCTTTGCTCTGTCAGACCGCCGCTTAGACTCCTCACCCTGTTCCTCTCCACTGTGTGTGTTTCCATATTCTGTTCGCAACGCTGCCCAGGCTAAGTGGCTATTCATTATAGGAAGAGAAGGATTAGATAAAGAGAACCCTGCCAGATTTCAAATCCAATTCTCTACCTGGAAAAAAAAAATCACAAAACATCCCATGTGAGGTCATGTAGATGAGTTACACTGGTAATAAGCAGGGAGGTTTACAGGTGTATGTCTAATGATTCCCCTTAATTCATGCTAAATGTGGCAAGCTCATGATCTAGACACTGCTGAAGCAAAATGGTAAGTGCTTAGCTATTGAAACTCTTGAAGTTTCTTAATGAAGAAGAGAAGGTGCCGGCTGACAGGAACACTCCAAAATGGCTCCTTCTAGCTCTCATAGAACAAAGAAGAAGCGGAACATAAAGATTAGAAACACTTTGCAGTTTAAGGCAATCCTGTGTAGCTCACCCATCCCTGAACATTCAATTCAAATGTGAACATACCGCTTTTGCCAGCTTCACACCGTGCTCATAGGTGAGGGGCTTCTCCTTCATGTACAGCAGACGTGCCAAGGTTTTGGGGTCATCTCGAAGATCAATCTGGGACAAAGATATGTTAACTATTTTCAGGTCTTAGCAGTTATTTTTAAGTGGAGACATAATATAGTACCTGATTCCATCTTAACCTCTCTGATGTTGCTGGATGTTTTCCAAGAAAACAATATACATGCCCATGAAATGTTTGAGAGTGTGATTTTTCTTCTCTCTGTCTCTCTGTCTCTGTCTCTCTCTCTCGATCTCTGTCTTTCTCTCTCTGTCTCTCCCTGTCTCTTTGTCTCTTTCTGTCTCTCTCTCTTCATCTCTCTCTGTCTCTTTGTTTCTCTGTCTCTCTCTTTTTTCTGTCTCTCTGTCTCTCTTTCTCTGTCTCTGTCTCTCTGTCTCTCTCTGTCTTTCTCTGTCTCTCTGTCTGTCTCTGTATGTCTCTGTCTCTGTCTGTCTCTGTCTGTCTCTCTCTTCCTCTCTCTCTCTCTCTCTCTCTCTCTTTCATTGTTTGAGACAGGGTTTCTCTGTGTAGCTCTGGCTGTTCTAGAACTCACCATGTAGACCAGGCTGGCCTCTAACTCACAAAGATCCACCTGCCTCTGCCTCTCAAATGCCAGGATTAAAGGCATGTGCCCAGCATTTTTTTTTTAACTTGGATGCAGCAGGGTGGCCTTATATACTCTTCTTCACAGCAGTTACCCTGGCTTCTGAGAACACCCTCCAATGGCATGGGCACCTTTTAGTGATTACTCATCTGACTGTAACTCATATTACTTATTATATAATATATTTTTTTTGTGGCTTTGGATCTATCTTTTTTTCTCCCCTCTCCCCAGTCAAATCTTGACCTTCAAAGGGTTGGAGATTTTCTACCCGTGAGACCTTTTCAACAGAAAACAAATGGACAGGGAGGCTTTGCAGGGGAGTCCCAGTGAGGAGAGGCCAAAGGGTTTCCCCAGTGAAGCAGCAGAATATCTCTCACGGGGGAGGGCAGCTTTGAGGGCAGCAGGTGACACTTTACTAAATGTTGTGGTTTCTTTCAAATGTATGTGGGCACACAGGGTTTGCTTCCTGCAGGAAGTCGGTATGGAGATGCTGGGATTCCATCAATTGGAACAATGTTTATGCAAAGACATAGGTTTTTTTTTTTTCTATTTTTCTTAATCACTTGAGTTAGTGACTATTCTAAACAGACTCAAGTCACAATTCGAGCTTTGGATGGCCAATTACATATTTTGGCAGTAGGATCTAAGTTTCTCACAATAGACAGGTATTAATATTTTCAATTGAAGCTTAAAAACTTCATTTAAACAAATAGTTATTGTTCAGGGCAGAAACATGACTTGTACTCAGCCGTCGGAATCATTGAGATCTACGTTGTATCGAAGTGGACACATATAACCCCCATCTGCCTGTGTGGTTTTTAGAAAGCATCTTTCTTTCATTTACAGTTTTTTAAATTTTTTTCTTTGTCAAATAGGATTCAAAATAAGAAATCAAAAGAAATAGTGTGTGAAGCAGACAGAAAGCCCTGCAGCCATAGTATGGTCCTGAGATTGGAACACTAATGCAGATTTTAAAACAGCAAGACCTAAAGCCATTTGAACTACGAATAGTTCAGACAGTCCTCCACCAACAAGAGTTATTGATGGAGATTCAAGCTGAGGAACTTTATCAGTTTCCAAACTCTTTCAAGGCCTTGGCAGTTTATACATGTTACTCTTAAATATATGTGTTTTAACATCCCTAATATCTGCATGACTTATAGAAATGCAGAACAGAGAGTTTCTTTCTTCTCCAGCAGGGCCATCAAGGAGGCTTGTCATGATATATACCCTGTCCAAGTCTAGGGTCATTTGGACCCACACACCTATTTTGCTGTATGGAAACAATTGTGTCTAGCTTTAAAAACATGCCAAATAGTATGTAGTTGATGCTCTTGCTTCATTACTCAATTCAGGGCTGGGAAGAATATCTGTTAAATAATGATTTTGTTGTTTAAAAAAACAACCTGTGAGCTTAATTTTAAAGGCCAAATAAAAACTTTCTCCTGCATATTAAATAGCTCTATAACATTTTCAACTACATAGTTGTGCACCTTCAGAACTTCTCCTCACAGAGATGATATATCTGAGAATCTGTCGTGGTGTTTGATAGAATACAGGGTTCACCTTTCTTTTACACAGCCTCTCCCACCCTTCCATCACCCTCATTTTAACCTGGGTTCCAATGAGCACGTAAGGCACATGAGGCATACAGTCCTTGAGTTCCGGGACCCACTCCTCCTGAACGTTGTGATAAGAGGCAGGGTTTACGACAGAGAAGCAGATGAGAAACACATCGGTGTTGGGGTAAGAGAGTGGCCGCAGCTGGTTGTAATCCTCCTGTGGGAATAACAGAGGATAGTTAGTACAGGTTGTGTGCAGAGACTCTGTGTAGTTCTTGGGACTCATACAGGGAGAGGCCAGAGTAGCACTGCTGAGCTGATCACAAATTTCCCATTTCAAATCAACTTAGGAAAAAAAAAAACCTTAAACAGCTTCATTGAGGTAAAATTTACCCATCATAATGTCTACTCCCTCATTTCTCCTTTATAACTAACTGTATATTAGTTTAAGATCTAGCCACCATGTTTCGTTACACCACAGTTGGGGGGAGTCAGCAAATCTGTCTCCTCACAGAGTTATTGATTTTAATGATGACAACACCTAAAATCTCCTCTCAGCCTAAACCATTACGTAACCACACCTTCCTACCATCTGTATATCAGTGGTAGCTTCTAGAATTATCCATCCTGCCTAAGGGTAACCTTGTGCTTTGACTGATATCTCCCTACTTCCTGCCCCTTCTTGCCCTGGTAACAACCAGTCTCCTCGCTTCTATGTCTTCAGAAACTCACCCACATAGACAGTAGACAGTACAACTAACAGGGATGGACATAGGTCTCCCAGGACACTGGAGTTGCATTATCTGGAACATGTATTTAAATTAGTGGGTCATTGGCCCACAAATCTCTTCAACAATTACCATTGTTTTCAAATTGAACATGGAGTAATCTAAACTACAAAGCAAGTATCATTGTCAAGTGAGATACCTCTGTTGAAGAAATGTGTTTAGGACTTGTTCCTCAATGTACCCCAGTGCCAGAGTGTGGTCAAGTGAAAAGCCAGGTGTTTAGTAGCCACGGAGTTTTGGGCCATTCAATAAATAGTCATTGTATATTTTAATAGAATTTAGTAACACATAGGCAATAGGAATGTGCTTTTATATATGCGTCCATACGCCATTATATACATCACACATTTAGACCTGTCAATATATATATTATACATATACACACGTGTTATGGAACACTGACCTCTGCTTGGTCATTCCCACCTCACTGTGATTACAGGGACCAGGCCTGTCGAGCCCTCAGCTTTTCTGTGGGCTTTTACCACAGTGGTTCTCATCAGGGCCACACGGAGAACTTTCAGAAAATCGTGACACATGCTAAGACCCTCAAGTGAGGAGATCTCAGGCATCACTTGTTACTCTGCCATCTTGTCCTTCCACTCAGATTGCCACAAATGGATCTGGGCCCAGTTTGATTGGTTTTCTTGTCCTCTACCTATACCCTGTCCATAGCAAGTAGCTTTATGGAAAAGGATGACTCTCTGTATAATGTGGGACTTAGGGACTGTAAAGATGGCTTAGGGACTGTAAAGATGGCTTATTGAGTGTTTAGGTCGTTCTTCCAGAGAACCCAGGTTTGAAGACCAGAATCAGCATGACAGCTCACAATGGTCTGTAACTCCAGGGCCCTCGTTTGCCCTCCAGGGGTGTAGGCATGTAAGTAGTGCACAGACATGCATGTAGACAAACACCCATACAAATAAAATAATAAAAAAATTAAAATAATTTTAAAAGTGGGCTTTACAGTGACCTCTAAGTGAGCAACTTCTGTAGCTCCTCCTCTAAGAAAATCAGAATCTCTGGAGCATTGGACTGGATATAGAAGAACCCTGTACTGATTGGTCAGGTGGAGCCGGGAGAGGAGAAAGCTGATTGGTGCATAGCCCCATCATCTTCACCGTCAAAGCTTGGGTCTGGGGATCATTGTCAAGGACCAGGTACCATTACAAGAAGTGTGTCTATGATCCCCTGGAGTTCTGGAAGAAGCACTAGACAGATGGTGCTGACAGGCTTCTCGTTTCACAGAAGAGGAGGTCAAGGTAGAAATGTCCATGATAGATCAATGTGGCCAAGTTATTGAATACCATGGTCTGTGTGTGTCCTGACCTAGCTTTTGATTTGGACTATTATTGCCGTATCTCGGGACTTTAGATGACACATTAAGATTTTTTTTTAATCTTGGCTATCTAGGAATATATTACTGCAGGGATGCATTGTCTGTTTAATAAAGCGCATTGACTCCAAATCGTCACAAGATGGCAGCAGACACTGTGTATTTAAAATCTCAACGCTTCTGCTCCCTCTACACTCAAAAACCAAACCAAAGCAATCCGATTAGACAGGGAACCAGGCAAGGGGGGAGCTGACAGCTGGTGGTCTGAACGACAGTGTTTTTTTAATCCTTGATTTGCCAGCCTTTGAATAAATGCCGCTCAGACGATAGGAGAGTCGGGGAGGTGAGAGGTGTGTTCATTTGCTTTCCTGGCAAAGTGGCTCGGGTCCCCGGCGCAGGAATTTCTGGTGGTGTCAGCTTCCAGCTTCGCGGTGCTCTGGATTCTAGATTTCTTTGCTGTAGGACTTAGTCCTGTTGTGTAACTCTATTTAAAATGACAGATTACTTATTGGACTTGTGGCTCTGTCAAGGCTGCCACATGAACTGTATAAGGTGATTAAGAACTGGGAATCAACGCAGGAAATGAGAATGAAAATACACAAAACAGTTTCACGTATGTGGACTGAGTTTCCTGTCTCTTTTAGTGGCTCTGGGAAGGCAGAATATTTATCTGACTGAACTGGAAAGTTCCAATGTCAAGTCCAGACAATCCTCTACACCCGAATTCTTACGCTAACTTCCAAAGGATGGTACTCAGACTAGCAGCACAGGTGTCTCTTGAGAGCTTTTTAGACACCCAGATATTTGTGGCTTAAGCTCATGGAGATCCGAGCCCTACGTGGTCCAGTCGGCCTAAAACAGTTTCAGGGTCTCAGGTTACCAAGCTCCCTTCTGCCTGCCGTCAACCTTGCAGCTCTCAGAATCAGACATTTAAAAGATTTCAACAGGACTGTAGAGGAAAATTGCTTTCGACGAAGGTTTATGCCGGGCAGGCAGGAGCTCACCACCCTTGGTTGTGGCTGTGGCTAGGAAGTATGGCAGAAGCCCAGAATTAATAAAAAAGAGCTTGATGATGCCAAGAGGTTGGGCATTTGAATTCATACCTGCTGGTGGCCTGAATGAGATCTGTGGCGAAGACACGTGGAGTGTAGATTATGGTCGCGTGAAGACGGTGGGGATCAGCTGCGAGGAAGGGCTAAGTGATCCTTCTGGCACTGACGCCCCTTCTAATGCTACTCTGGGCAATAGGTGCCTGTGTGTTTTTTGAAGAGCTGGTGTGTTAACTCATCAAAGCCACTAGACAGTGCTTTGGAGGGCCAGGATGGACACAAGGGCCGGGCGGTGGTGGCACACGCCTTTAATCCCAGCACTTGGGAGGCAGAGGCAGGCGAATTTCTGAGTTCAAAGCCAGCCTGGTCTACAGAATGAATTCCAGGAGAGCCAGGACTACACAGAGAAACCCTGTCTCAAAACAAACAAAACAAAACAAAACAAAACAAAACAAAACAAAACAAAACAAAACAAAACAAA
>NW_021604585.1:4809596-4815581 GCF_004785775.1 Grammomys surdaster | reverse complement strand
AAACAAAACAAAACAAAACAAAACAAAACAAAACAAAACAAAACAAAGAGATGGACACAAGGGGGCTTGGGCAAGGGTAGAGTAGGTAGGGATTAGGGCCATGTAGGTTTTTGAGTACCTGCTACCCTTTGCACAGAGGCGGACCTGGGGCTGTCAGGTGTGTGCACTGCGGGAACTCCCAGCACAGACTGGTCAGTTTCCCAGGCCCTAAAAATGTTCACGAGCAGGTTCGGCACAAAGGGAGAGTGCTGAAGCCATGAAGCCATTGGCTCTCCTTGCGTTTGGATCCCCTGGAATTCATTGCACAGTGGATTTATACTCAGCAACGGGTCTGGCGTGAAGCCTAGAATGCGCATGTCTGCTAAGTGCCCAGGGGCTGCTGTCTGTGTCGTTAAGGAAAGCAGCCAGCACCGAGTTCTGTCCTGTGCTTCACACTCCAAGAGGCTGGGAGTAGAATTCTGCTTCCTTTGCTTTGTGAGCTTCCTGACATTTATCCCAGGTTGTAGGCACCAGCTCTGGTTTCCATATTCTAAGTCCTGCTAGTCTCGGAAAGCTGAACAAGGCGGAGGCTCTGGATGTTGCCCAAGAGCATAAGGGGTGGAGACAAATTCTCTGGATTCAAAACCCTACCTCGCCTGTCACTACTACTTCGGTGTAGTTTGTGAGTTCTTGTTGCCTCAGTTTCTTTATCTGTAAAGTGTAAAATGCTCATTTGATTGTGAGAATACAATGCTTTAATATGTGTGACGCCTTGGATTGATGCTTTGAATACAGTAGGCATTTAAATGATAAAGTGAAAGGGTCCATCCTTCATGCCAGGTCAGCAACAGCTGCCCGTACTGGAACCCCCACCCCATCCCCATTAGATGCCAGGGACGACTCTGAAATTCACTTCTCTGAACTCGAAGTAGTAATGAGGTCCGAATGTTTGTGAACTGTAATTGTGTCTTTTAGTCAATGCCCTTCATCTTTGTTTTTGCTAATCTTGGGAAAGGTAAGAATGGGTCCTTAGTTACTTTTTAACCAACAGCTTATCACGTGGGCGGCATCCTCCAAACAGTGCACTCCTAGAAACCACGCTGAGATACACGGGATGAGAAAGTTTGAGTTGCTTATTGAGAGAAAAACATTTATTCTGAGGTTTTAGGCGAACTTTCCATAAAGTGTTGACGCCAGACCCTGCGCTCCAGATGGCCCTGTTGGCTCAGACAATAGCAGAAGAGGAAGTCTTATGTGCTTCCAAGTGGACCTGGGGTTGCCATTAATGAGCCCCAGCTGTACTCCCCTCCTGCCTGCTCACAGGCGTCTGAAGAAGAAGCCCTTGTGGGGAGAGAGGAGCTTCATGTATCAGGTCCTGGTGAAGCTGTGTGGTTGTAGCCCTTTGCCAGGGAGGCCTTCCTGCTCCCACGGTCACTGGTGGTGGCTAAGCTGCCCTGGGCTGTGGTTTGGCAGTGAGAGATACCATCCAATCCACATCCAATGTGCAGGCCACCTTGCGTCTTGAGGAGTGCATGTTCAGGAAACTCAGACTCACTCTGATGAGAAACTGGTGCCCGATTAGGTGACTGGCAGAGAAGGCTGCTCCTGGCTCCTGACACTAGGAGACGCTCATTCCCTCTGGCAGTGATGCTAATTGCTACTTCTGCTAGTGCTTGCTGTCTTTGAGATACACCTACCAGGAGTGTGCCCCAAGAGCAGGCTTTTCCTCATTATCATTTGTTTGAGTGAGGGTCCATGGAGAAGAGGGTAAGATGTCTCACCACCACGGCTGATCGGCTGCGGACGCAGAGGACATCTGGCCCTGAACATTGGCCTGGGAAACCCCTCTCACATTTTACTCTTCCCCAGGTCACGAATGCTCAGGTTAGTCTCAATCCTCACCGCTCTGGGATCATGCTTTCCACGTTGTTTCTCATGGCACAACAAGCCAGCGGGGCATGGAGTACGTCTTAGAACTCCGAGAACTTAGAACTTCCTGTAGCTGAGTCAGAGATCTGTGCACGGGAACCACGTTCAGAGAAACTGTCACCCATACTTGACGAGGAGCGTGAGTCATACAGGTGAGCTGGACTGACTTGAATAGATTATAGATTAAGCTGGAAGAATGCCCTATTACTTGCTGGGTGATCTGAGGGGTAAATCCCTTACTAATCTCGTTTGAATTTTTTTTTTTTTTTTTAAGACAGGATTTTCTTGGAGTAGCCCTGGCTATCCCAGAACTTGCTCTGTAGACCAGTCTGGCATCGAATTAGAGATCCACCGGCTTCTGCTTCCTGAGTGCTGGGATTACAGGTGTGTACTACCAACACTAAGTGTTTGGAATTCCATCCAAGCGAATTCTGAAGGAGAGATTTTCCTGAAAGTGCTCTATTCAAAGCCCAAATGATATTTTATCTCAGGTGTCTGGGGAGGAAGCCAGCTCCCAGGTGCTGGTAGCATATGCATGGCCTCATTAGAAACCATTGTTAGCAAAAGCTTGGCCCAGCTGCGAAATGGAGAGCCTTGAGGCTAACTCTGCAGCCGCCATGTTGGAGGCCGAATGGTGGAGAAAGGCGGGTTGCCTTTGAGGGTAGAGATAACAACTTTCTCTCACCTGATCTTTGAGAATACATTTGCTTCTTGAGTTGTTCTCAATGCTTCCCCCATCCCCACATCCACAGTTAGCTCAGGACAAAGGTGAAGGCACACCTCATGTAAGAAAATCTAATTACTCAGGTTAGATAGAACTTGCTAGCCGGGGTAAGAGAATTATTGCCATTGTGCGTTTGTGGTTCTGGATCTACCAGTCTGTTTTGAGATTTGTTCTCTTTCCTTATTTAGTGATAGACTCAGTGAGTAATTTTTAATTAGTTGTAGGTATTCCTTGTAACTTCAGTGACATTTCACAGAGTGTTGCTGAAAGCAACACTGTACTACTTAGCATAGGGACTAGAACTTTTGGGGCAAGACTTACATGATGGCTATTCTTGGTTGTTAACTTGACTACATCTGGAATTAACTAAAAGCTAGGTTCACCTGTGAAAGATTTTTCTTAATGAAATCATTTGAAGTGGGAAGATCCTCCTTTAATCCGGACAACGCTGTCTGCTAGCAGCCTATATAAGGACACGGGGAAAGGAAGCTTGCTCTTTGCCTGCTTGCTCTTGCTTGCGCTGGCAAGTCTGTTCCTTCTCTGGCATTAAAGCCTACTTATGTGGGTTTCTGGCATATACTGAAGACATTCAACCTCATGGACTAAAAACCTGCTGGATTTTTGGACCGTCTGTTGGTAAACATCCACTGTTGGACTAGCTGGATTACAGCCTGTAAGCCATTCTATTAATGACTATATAATAAATAATAGATATATGACATATGATATATGATGTATGATATCATATATTATATATTCGTTCTATCGGTGCTGTTCATCTAGAAAACCCAGACTAATACACCTTCTAAGTTAAATTTGCTGTGAAGTTTTTGGGTAATTTGTAGATGTTATTTTGTTGGGAACATGAGTCATCTATCAAAGACTTAAATTCATTGATTTGGGTGCGAGGGCCTGCTTTTCTTTCTGTTGTGTTTTTGAAACAAGGTCTCATGTAGCCCAGGATGACCTTGCTTTTCCTGTGTAGTTGAGGGTAGGCTTAAATTTCTAACCCAGCTGCCTTTATCTCCCAAGTGTTTGTTGATGCTCATTTCTAAGATGCTCCGTGTCTGAGCAACGCTGCTGGTTAGCCATCAGCGCTTTAACAACAATTCCCAAAGTCATGGCTCTCAAAGTGTGCTGTTCAGGGTAGCAGCAATGGAAACCTATCCTAAGTGCAAATTCTAGGGGACTATCCTGGACTTGGAGAATTGGAGACTGTGAGGTGGGGCCCTGTGGCTGGCTTTTATCAAGCTCTGGGTGGTTCTGGTGCCATGCTCAAGTTTGGGAATCCAGAACAGGACTGTTGGTTTATCCTTTTTTGTAATGTGCTTATCCCTGCATTTAAAATCTTTCACTGCTGAAAGGGCTCCCTTGGGTCTTGATTCAAACTCTTTTTGATTAATTACTTCAGTTCTTTCAGGATTTCTTGAAAATTATCTTTCAAAGTCCTTAATCATAGAACTGGAGGCCCAGAAGGAACTTTCTGATATGTTCTTGTTTCCTTTTTCCATGCTTCGTGGCTTCATGCTCCCGTGTGAATGTTGTCTATCCAGGGACTTCAAAAATACTCGGAGAGAAGCATCAAGGTGAGAGTTAAAGTTGAAGAACTAGCTCGAACCTGTCTGTTACTATATTTTACAGCACTTCTCACCCTGTGTCAGAGGTCGAGGCCATCCTACATGCTTCAATGTCAAGTTTAAAGGCATTTTCACAATCTGTTATCACTTTCACTCTTACACAAGTTTTTTTTTTTTCTTTTTATTTAAAGGACAGGGTAATGGGAAATAATAACCCAGCTCTACGAGAGCTTTTAAATGGTTTTATTGGATGTGACGTGAAATAGAGATCAAGGGATATTGTTCTTGGGGCAACTGATACATAGGATCCAGCAACTGCTGCGACAGAAGCCTGGGAGAGCAGAATGGGCATCGGCTTCCAGAGTTTTCTGGGAAGGCAAGGGGGGGGGGCAGAGCAGTTTCAAGCATATGAAAGAGTCCTTGTTGTCTTGAGCTTTGCAGACTGGGCTGTGTGCTTTCTACCCATTTGGAGGCTGTAAGGAATGGAGACACCCTGCTGCTTATGTGATTGAGTTAGAGTAGGCAATTCCAGCCCCCAAATCCATGTACCTCCTTTGCTGAGATGTCTTCTGGTAGGAGTGACACTCTCTTGTATCAGATGACCCAAATTGATTTTTCTCCACGAGTAGCTGTGGGGACATAGTTCCTCTAGTTTTGTTTCTGTTTCTTGACATTGATGGGAGAGGTCACCCTACCCCTTAGTTCTGACAGTGGTTTTTTTTTCCAAACAGCCATCTGGACATGAGTAGAAGTTGGAGGGTCCTTGGGCTGATGCTAGAATATCCAGACTCCCTGCTCTGGCTGGAAAACACTGGCTTTGGTGTCTCACATACACTTGTCAGTGGTCCTTGCAAATGCACACTGAAAACCTTGAAGAATTTCCACTTACTTATTTTCTAGTAGAAGCTTTCAAGTTGAGCAAAATGATCTATCTCCAGATAATTGAGAGAAAAGGCCTCGACAAATGCATAGCTCTTAACAATTACCAAGGAACTCACAGTGGGAAATACCACGGCCAAATACTCACGCCAAAGGACTTAAGCTGTATAAATTTGGACTGACTGAACAACCCGCTGATTTTGACCTAAATAAATGATTCAAGACATATGGTAACACGCTCTATCCAAGAAATTAGGCCACAGCCATGCATGGCTCATCCACATCCCCTCCTCCACCCAGCGAACTTCTAACACTGGATGTTTTCCACAGCCCCGTGTGAGGTGCAGGAAAAGGCAGTTACCAGGTGCTGTCGCCCAAGGACAACCATGTACAGCCTCACTGCTGGGGATTCAAGTCCATGCCTTTCCATTCCCAAACCCAGAGAACCACTTGTGACAGAATAAGAATGTTTGGGGAATCTTAGAAACTTTGGAGTCAGTTTTCAGTGGTTTGGGGTTGACCTTCATCGTTGGAACGTATCCAGACTCCTGCTTTCCTTTCAGAGCTTAATCCGTCTTATCCACCTCATCTCTTTTTGAACATTTTCACAGTTCATTAGGTAAATCAAATAAAAGATAGGCAAAGAAAATAGCATGGGGAAAAAAAGGGTAAAACTACAATTTGTAAAATAGGTTCGAACATCTTGGATGTGGAATAGGTTTGGCTTGGAGACTATTGAAACTCTTGGCTAGAAATGATATTTTAAGTATTGATAGTTCATTAGTGTTTGCCATATCACCAGTATCTTGGACAATGACTTAAGTATATATATATATATTATATATAATATATATATATGCAGCAAGGTATATTTAAAATTAATATATATGAATAAAC
>NW_021604585.1:4808481-4809586 GCF_004785775.1 Grammomys surdaster | reverse complement strand
TATATGAATAAACATATATTCATATATATATAATTAAGAATGTACATTTGGTTGTCATCTGGGTAGAAAAATGTATGTGCCCCAAATGATCAGATTGAGAAATGTGGACGCTGTAAGCTTCTGAATGATGATTCAAAACGGTGAACCATTTTTCTCCTACATCCCCTTTCTCAACCCTTAATGAAACAGGGCAGTGAGCTCGTACCTGTCCTGCAGTGTCGTACAGTCCAAGCAAGTGCTGCTTGCCTCCCACTGTCACGGTAACTAGGAGAGAGGAGAAGAGAATTCATAAACACAGGTTTCAATCGGTGGAATGTCTCATGCCAGCGTCTCTCTGGGCAGGGAGGATGAGCAGATGTCTCACTGGTGTATATTCTAAACCAAGTTGACAGCACGGTTTCTGAAAGAAAGAGAACCTTGGGCCTCAGTGACGGCAGATGGTCTGAGCCACCTCCAAATCTCTCAATGGAGATGGGTATTTTTGGTGTCACTCGAGTGCTCTGTAGACTGTCTGGTGACCTTTACTAGGCTCTGCAATATGAAGCTCCTGAAGGAAAGGATGCTCAGCCCCTTTCTGGCTAGGTTGTCACTATCTTTGGCTTGGGCTACCTCTCAGGATACAGGATCAGGTAACAAACCAATAGAAATCCCTGTGTTCTTGGGGCTGAATAGACGGTTCTGTTGGTAAAGTGCCCACTGTTCAAACAGAAAGACTTGACTTTGGATCCCAAGCACCCATGTAAAAAGGCATGCATCTACATGTATGCTACACTATACTACAGAGAGAGAGAGTGAGAGAGAGAGAGAGAGAGAGAGAGAGAGAGAGAGAGGAGAGAGAGAGAAGAGAGAGAGAGAAGAGAGAGAGGAGAGAGGAGAGAGAGAGGAGAGAGAAGAGAGAGAGAGGAGAGAGAGAGAAGAGAGAGAGAGGAGAGAGAGAGAAAAGAGAGAGAGAAGAGAGAGAGAAGAGAGAGAGAGAGGGAGAGGAGAGAGAGAGAGAAGAGAGAGAGAGGAGAGAGGGGGAGAGGAGAGAGAGAGAGGGAGAGGAGAGAGAGGGAGAGGAGAGAGAGAGAAGAGAGAGGAGAGAGAAGAGAGAGAGAGAAGAGAG
>NW_021604585.1:4789299-4808081 GCF_004785775.1 Grammomys surdaster | reverse complement strand
GTTTTAGGTATGTGGTCTCACATACCTACAGGGTTAGATTTACCCAGCAGGTTTGATGCCACGCCAAACAATTGTACCCAAAGTGAGGAGTAATGCGGGTACACCAGCCGCTCCGCACACATCTGGAATGGCACAGGGTCTCAAGTTGCTGCTCAACCGAGAGGGACCAGATTGCATGCAGGAGGGATATGGTTCTCTTGGTGACTGAGAAGAGCAAAGTTAAACTTCCAGAAGCCTCAAAATCTCTTCTGGAAAGTAGGGAATCAAATATGCATGAACACCTCCTTACCCCATTTGATTAGAAAACAAACAATGACAAAGGAAAGCGGGTTTGGTCCCCTCTGCTGTCAGCTGTGCAGGACAGGAAGGGTGACAGGACCAGGGCCTTTCAGGACTGGATCTCTAGTGTGTCAGACACATTCCCTAGGCAGTAGCGCAGGGTTGCTGACTTGGCACTGATTTTTACTTTGATTAATTTTCAGGTTGATGGGCATCATGCACTTAAAAACGTTTATTAATACTATTCTTTGAGAAGCACTTGTTTTAATGGCATAGCTCCTTAGACAGTGCGGGCTGGTTTTTTTTTAATTCGCTCAGATCCACATGTGATCAGTTTGATAAAATGAGTGCAGCCAGCTGCGCTTCCAAACGTGTGTTTTTAAACATCAAACTCAGCTCAATGAGATCCTCACTGCGATGATAACTGATGGGAAGGGATGGGGACATTCCAATATTTTTACTTCTGTCCACAAGTCAGGCTTAGCAATGGAAATAGAGGTGCCCAGAGTTCTTTGTTCCGTTTATTTCCTTCTTTGTGCACATTGGCAGAAGAGAGTCTGGGCTGCTGTTCCTGAAGTCGGCCTAAATGGGTTCTTTAATGACCAATTGCTTACCTAGTCATGGATCAAGAATGAATGGAAGAAATCCAGTTATTATAACACGGAATTTCCTGCCTCCAGTGAGCTGGGTACATGGAGGTCAGGACTGCTGTTCATGAGATCCTGCACACTGTTCTGTGATCTACAGGCCCAGGACCAATAGGAGGCAAGACTTAGAAGCTGAGCCATCCCAGAGACCATACTGAATACTGAAAATATTCCTAAGAAATGGACATGATCTTTATCTCTAGAGTCCTGCAAGTCCAGCTCTCACACCCGCCTTTTCTTAGAGAACAGCTATTCCCCTCAGCTCCTTTTCCTTCAGTACCCCTCCTTTTCTCCTTGGCAGTGGGGACTCTAGGGAGTTCCATCGGACCTGAGATCAGTGTGAACAAGGACCATTAAGCCAGGAT
The DNA here is from genome assembly GCF_004785775.1 of Grammomys surdaster. NCBI lineage: Eukaryota > Metazoa > Chordata > Mammalia > Rodentia > Muridae > Grammomys > Grammomys surdaster. The sequence goes on along the minus strand of NW_021604585.1, from coordinate 4,806,790 downwards.
TGGAGACTCTGTGCCCTGCCCCCTTCGTGGACTGAACTCAATATTGGAAACAGAGAGAGCAGATGCAGAACAAGTAAAAAGCATAGCCACGTGCAGTGTAGCATGCACAGGGGAACGCAGAGGTCTGGGAGCATGGCTGAGCATGCATGCCTTTATATGCTGTGCTAGCATTTGGTCAGGGAAGGCTTTCTGGTGGAGATGTCTAAACTGAGTCTGTATGAATGGCCCTGTGTTTCCCAGGCTGTTGTGGCTCCCCTCTCAGCCTTTACTCTGAAGGCTTTGTCAGGCTCCTAAAGTCGTTTGGCTAAGGAGATGGAAAGAGAAAGAATGAAGAACTCCTTGGGTTAAGGTGGATTGGTGGTGCAGGGTACCGGGAGACAGCTGTTGGCATGGAAACGTGGTGGATTTTCAGTGTTGCTCTTCCAGCCCAGCTGGAGGGATGCAAAAAGCAGGGCTTAGGGCTTGTGTCCTTATCTTTGAGAGTCACTTCAGCCCCCTTTTCCTGTTTCTACTGGAGGACACCAAGGGATGTCAGAGACAGAGGTCAGTATCAGTGTCCAAGACATGGCTTTGTGAGTCCTGGACCAGCAGTGGATGTCTTATTGCTTGCCAACCAGTGTCCCATGAGGCTCTGTAGCTTGGCAAGGAATTAGTCAACAGCTCCACTGGAAGGAAGGTGCTGCCACCAAGCTCTAATCATCCATGAAATGAGGTCACAGCGGGGTTGTTCACCCCAGACTGCTCTGCCTTTGGCTCCTTCCGTTTCTCTTCATCATTAGAGCAACCTTGGGGACACCATCAAGCACACCTCAATCCTGTGCTTCTTTTCTATTAAAAACGGGTCCACGTGGTAGAAGGAGAGAAGTGGCTACCACAGATTATCTTCTGACCTCCGTGTGTGTGTGTGTGTGTGTGTGTGTGTGCTGCAGCCTACCCCTCTCCTCCCCCTAAATAAAGGTAATACGAGTGTTTTTAAAAAGTGCAATTCTAGAGCATTTGTGAGGAGGATATGGAAGGAAAAAATATCCATCATATTTCACAGTAGATGCTGAAGAAATGTACCCAACAAGTGCCCATTCTGAGGACAGGGGGCAGTCTGTCTTCTTTTCTGACTCCCTCATGCATATGAACTGTCACAGGGTGGGATCTTCACTGTGGGGCACTAGTTACTTTTTACCCTAGATGATAGCTGTTCAAGTCTGTTTCTTGTTCCTGCTGAGGACAGAGGCCCATGGCCAGCACATGTATTTTGCCACCGGAAGTGGGTGTTGAAAACTCAACAGGAACTCAGCACAGGGTCCACTCATGGGGAGGGTCCTTGGGATTGTGCAAGTCTGCAGCTAGATCTTCCCTGGCTGAACCCTGACTACAAAGCTGCCAGGAAGGCCACGCCCAGGCTATCTTCCCAGATTGCCTTCCAATTCTGGGAGCTTTTAGAGTTGGTTTCTGAACTTAAGTGACCTGTTAATAGCTTTGATGGTTCTCTCAAGAAAGTGTGAAAAGATGTCCATGACCCACTCAGTGGGTAAAATGAAGACTTTTCTTAAACTCAGTAATCGCTCCTTCCTTCTGTCGTTTCTGGGGTGAATTGGAGTGGTTAATTTCCTGAGGCGTGTAAGCCAGGATACAAGTTTGTTCTCTTGAAGATCATTAACTTTTGCCCAGAGGAAGATAGCCCAGGCAGGACTCCTGAATCATTCCCACAGTGTTTTAATATCTTAAAGCTATCTCATTTGTAACCACATAAGCTCTCTGGCCTTCAGTCCAGCCTCCAGTGGACTGGGAAATTGAGTTCAAAGCCTTTTCCTTGTTGAGTGGTAGCTGTCTCAGAGACTCAAAGTAGTCGTCTGAAGCCAAGTGTAATGAAGCAAGGTGAGCCCCGTAGATCCCAACAGGGGAAATATCATGTCCCTTAGAGGGAAACCTGTTCCTGTCAGTTCCCAGTGTGTGACCAGGTACCCATGTCACTGTTGTCTAGTGTACTCTCAGTGGTAGGCTAAAGCCTAACTATGTGGTGTGGTGGATAGGACCCCAGGAATGGTAGTTTGGAGGAAGAAGCCCTAACTTTTAGACCTCACCAAGGAAGAGAATATTAAGAGAGTTACACATGTGACTGTCTGCTCATAGGTTTAGGAGCTGATGAATGAGTGCGTGAGCACAATGATGACTGTGTCTAAAGAGCGCTTTGAGGAGCTTAGCAGTGAGCAGGCTGAGGCAGGAAGATCAAGAGTTCAAAGCTAACCTGTCCTACACAGCAAGACCTCACCTCAAAAACAGAACAAAACACCCCTGTCCCTGCCAAAGGCTGCTTGGGCAAATTCAACACCTATCCTAAGTCTCCTAAACACGAGCCATTCAGAGGCATCAAAAATATACATTGGAAAGCAATTAGGATGAATCTAGACAAAAATACTGCTTTCCCAAATGTAAGTGGTGGCAGATTCCTCCCCTGGGGCCTCATCTTTCCAACGCCTGCCCTTCTCCGAATGCTGCTTGAGCCCCTTCCCGCAGGCCTACAGCTGCTGTCTGCACCAGCTTGCCTCAGCAGCTGTTTCCTTCCCTGTCAGGGTCTCTCTTGTTACTGGAACACCAGGCTATATGTATGTGTGAAACAAAGGTCACTTTAAAAGAAGTTTGAGCCCGAGGGGGAAAACCCAACAGGCTTCCTGAGAACTCACTGGGATTCCCAGTGGAGAGCTGTGTTTCTCTTTCTTGCCCCTCCCCCCTCTCTCAGTTCTCATTTCCTTCTCCCCCACATCCTTTGAGACAGAGTGCAGTGTAGTCCAGGCTGCCCTTTAACTCAACTCTGTAGTTGAGGCTGGTCTTGAATTCCTGATTTTCCTGCCACTTCTGGAATTACAGACACGTGGCATCAAGCCTGACTCTCCCCCTTTAAAACCGCATATATCCTAAGACAACTGGAATTCCATTCAAACAGGGCAGGATACCCCTGCCATGCATTGTCTGGCCCTGGTTTTGTTTCTCTTTACCCTTAATGACGTCTGCTGTGACCAGAGATGTGGCATACACTTGAGTAATTTTTCTAATTTCCATGCATTTTAAATGTGAAGAACTAACTGGAGCCCTAAACTCACTGGGAAACAGTGCTGGGACCTCCAGAAAGCCAGAGCTTTCCCAAGCCGCCATTTTTTTTTTTCTTATTGGCAAGTTGAAGAACAAAAACTATTAGGAAAGTGAAAATTTTGAAGATTCCAAGAGTATGGTGTGGTGTCACTGAGCCAACACCTTCTTAGTGAGCAGTAGTCTGGGAACGGGGGTTCCTGGAATGATGTTGGTTTGGTTCTGGGTGTGGATGGATGCTCATGAAAAATATTTGCCTGGCCAGGATTTATTTGAGGAAGAAGAAAGGGGGGGGAGGGATAGGCTGGAGGAGGAGTGAGAAGAGCTCTGGACTCAGAGCTGACTTAGTCTGGGGGTGAGGCCAAACCAAAGAAAGCTCCAGACAGCCGCACCCCAGCTCCTCAGTCTTGCTAGGCCCCACCCTTCCTTCTTCAGGATTCGTTTGGATTCCATCTCTTCCCATTCTGTGCCCTAAATAGCTGTATGCTGAGTCTTTTTCACCATCCTTATAGGTGTTCCCATGCAGGCTCCATCCTGCCACTTGGAAAAAAATCTCCTAATCTTCCTGGTCTTCAGGTTCCACTTTCTGTGTTTCTCCCTCAATGGCCCCAAGAGAAAGTACAAAGAGAAAGCCAAATACCTTGTAAGAGCATACCAGATCCTGGTCACCAGTCCCTGGCTCACCCTCCTAAGTCTCTCTTATTTCTTTCTGGCCCATAATTGATCAAAAGCTTTTGTAATCTTGTACTCATGATGCCTTTGCTGGAGCTCTTTCTCTGAGACGCTGGAAAGAGAGTTCTAGAATACTTGCTCCACACTTAGCCTGGAAGATCTGCCTCCTTGACTCCCTATCCCTCAGGAACCTAAACCTATTTCCGTGCTTTCTTTTCAGGTTTCTGTTTTTTTTTTTAAAAAATGTTTTTTCTGTGTGTGTGTATGTGTATTCATATGTGTGCAGTTGCACTTGTGTGTATTTGGGTGTGTGTACATGTGTACAGAAGCCAGAGGAAACCTCAACTGCTGTTTCTTAAGAGCTGCTCATCTGTTTATTGTTTTTGTTTTCTTTTTCTTTTTCTCTCACTGGCTAGGATATCACTGTGTGGGCTAGGCAGATTGGCTAACGCTCTCAGGATCTGCCTGCCTCTGCCTCCTCAGACTTATCATTACGAGGACGCACCAACACACTCAGTATTTAAACGTAGGTTCTGGGCATCTCACTTAGGTCTATGTGCTTATTGATTGGGCCATCTCCTCAGCCACGGCCAGATACTATTTATTCTCATGTCTAGATGCTAGCAAATCTTGGGTTTGTTGCTACATAGATAGTGTCTGAGTGTCTGAAATATATATTAAACTCCAACCAAACTGAATCTTTTCTCTGAGGCATCTTTGGTATTTTCCAAAAGGTCACCATGAACTTTACTGGACATTGAATGGCAGGATGGGGTCACCGGTCTGATGTCCCTCACTGCAGCTGGTCTACCTGTTGCGAGGGATGCCATGGAAACATGGCCTCTCTGGGTGGCATCTGAGCTCGTGGTGGTCCTCTAGTTTGATAGTCAACAGTGGAAGATACATCTCTGTCAGTAGGACAGGACCATTGACCGTGTGTCCTGAGGTTCCCATAGAGCCGGATAAGCCTGACATTAGCCACAAAATACAGAGAAATTATCGCCTATGATTTTAGAAACAAGTAACCAGTTTGTGGGTAAAATTTGTATTGAGGGCTGTGGTCCACAAACTAGAGTGCACTGTTTGTAAGGTCCCCTATACAGCGAGAGACTCTTTAGAAATGCACTCTTGCTCTTTCTGTCAGAGCCATACACTGCCGAAAGCTCATTGCAAATAAGCTGTTATGGATACACGATGGAACAAAGATCTGACTTCTAGGTCTGCATGTTCTAGTTTAGCATTGATTCTGATCCCATGATCTAAATTTTTATAGCAGTCACTGGGGGGTGGAAGTAGTAGTAGTAGTCCCTTGGTTTGATTCCCCTTAACGTTCTGAGGACGTAGGTCTGCATTGTTACTCAGGTCTCTTGGTAAGTGGTTCTGCTCTGAACCCAGTTCCTTGTCATTAAGGCTAGTATCACAGTAACTTGACTACTCTATCCTGCCCACGTGGCAGCCTGTCAGAATACTACATGGACCCCTCATAATGAAATCTGGTTCCACTGGCATTATGCTTTTTACCACATCCAGCACACAACGCAGACACAGACTGACCCAGAGGGAACTACCTCCTTCTGTCCTTGTCAGGAAGCCATCACCCAGAACATCCCAACATTTCGGTGGTGACAAAAGAGAACTAGTCTATTCCTTTTAAGAGCTTTAAAAGAATTATTAGAAGGCTCATAAAAAGTCTTATTTGGTACTGGTTAGACCAAGTTACAAAATATGTTGGAAAATAACCTTTTCATAATACACACATGCACACACACACACACACACACACACACACACGATAATGTGTCCTATAGTGTGGAAGATGGTCACAGGGAAGAAATAGCACAACCCTTGCCAACATATCTAAAGGGAAAGAAATTCTGAGATAGCTCATGTTCTGGGCAAAAAGTTCTACACTGGGGAGCTGTCAAAGCTCCCAAATTTAACTGTTTAAAGTAACTTCAAGAATTTCTGAATTGTGAGTTTGACAAGTGAAAACTTAATTTAGACAACAACTAATATCTATCTATAGGTATGAATGCTAGTGTATATTGCAAAGTTATACCAAAGAAGTCTCATTCCAGTACAAAGATTAATAAGACAGAATAAAAATGTCAGACTCAGTGTTACATATTCAGTCTTTGATAAATGGCATTTTAAATAAGTAGGAAAACATGAACTGTTTAAATATTGAGCTTAGATAGTTACTTATGATTTGTGAATTAAAATAGGACTTTAAAATTATAAAAGTAAATGAAGAAAACCATAAAGAAATGACTAACATATCTGATTTAAAAATGAAAAGTACATGTTGTATAAAATGCTCATTATATAAGTCTTTTGTATACAAGCATGCTTTCTTTTTAAAAACTTGTTTTATTTGCATGTGTGCACACTTGCATGTGTGCACATGTATGCAGGTACTTGAGGAGGTCAGAAGAGGCCATTTGATCTCTTGGAGCTGGTGTTCCAGATGGTTGTGGGCTGCCTAATATGGGTTCTGAGATTTGAACTCTGGACCTCATGATCGAGCAGGAAGCTCTCCTCGTTACTATGAAGTCTTTAGCCCCAAGCATACTAAAAAGTATTTATTCTTTTCTGTGTATGAGTGTTTTACCTGAATGTATGTGTACCACTTGTGTGCATGTGTGTGTGTGCACCATACATGGGGTGTTGAGGGAGAGTGCTAGCACTTTCGAATGCTTAAATATGTGGGTGCTCACACACTGTTGGAGGAGATGTAAATTTGCTCAAGATTTTTTGGCAAGTTGTTTGGCGATAGATGAAAAGCCTGAGCATAAAATCTGAATTTTCTCCCTCCTGGCTCAACACTCTTTTCAGGAATGTGTTTCAAGGAACGACCATACAAATGTACAATAATGTATATATAAGAATATTCATCAGTTTATAACAGCTAGTGGCTGAAAGGGGCCTAACCCATCACCTGTCAAGGACAGGCTCTCATCAGTTACAGAACACTGTCACAAAGGAACCTGGTAAGGGTAAGGAGGAGTATGGCAAGAGACTGAGGACATCATACTTAGAGAAACAGAAGATTCCACAGTGCATCCATAAAAGATGCATGCAGCACTCTTACTTTTTCATGCGTGTTACTAAGGGCATGTGAAACCATCTTGGAAACAGCAGAGAGCTCTGGAATAGTGGCGAACATTCTGCTGTTGTTACAGCTGCTACAGATTGGCTTGTGTGTCATATAAGTTACCTCTTATCAAGTTGTTTCGTGTCTTCCGAGTTCGCTCTCTGAAGCTTTCCTGTCAGGCTCATCCTGATTTATTTTATGCTCTAGATAGAGCCTGCATTTTTATGAGGAAGGGGTGTGATGATGACCTGCCTTGAGTGGGTGTGCATCAGGCTGCCGAGCAAGCCACCTCTCCTAGAGGATGAGGACAGGTCCTGAATTTTCTACCTGCACTTGCTTTTTGAAGGCACCAAGGAAATGTTAGGCACTCGAGAGTGCTGGCATCTCTCAAAGCCTGTTACTCGCACACTGAGGTGCATGCTCTGTAGAGACAGATACAGGAATCTGGGTGTAGCCCTTTATTGCCATCCAGGCACAGTGGAAAAACCAGATGAGAGAATACGCAGTGTATCTCTTCTCTTTACCTTCCTTTCTGCAGCGTGGCAAGACAGTTTGGAGAACAGGAAGCCATTCTTTCCTTTGTGATTGCTACCCTTAGGTTATATGTATTCATCCGTTTCTTTGCTACTCAGTTGAGGATTTCTGTATTTGTGAGCATTTCCTTTGTTTCATTTATTTTTATCTAATATTCATAACTGAATAGGCCTTCTTTTCAGATAAATAAGGAGTTCTTTCCAGGTAAAAATTGGGGACCTTATGATATATTTCTTTATATATGTCAAGAAATATAAATATTAAATAGGCATACTTCTTAGTGCTGCTACATTCTGTATTCTCTGTGCAAAATGAGGCATATTAGAGACACTAAAGAAATGAAAGAAATTACAAATATTTACTGATTGATATTTGGTATGTCATTACAATAGGATCATCTGTGTGTGTATATGTTTATATATCTAGACATCCATATAACAATTAGAGCTAAAACAGCTTTCTATAACAAATACATGGGAGATTATTATTCCTTATAACTTATATTCTTGTATATTTTCTATATATATCTACATCATATTGATATATAATATATATTAATATATATATGGTATATATATTAAGTATATTCTTAGCATTTGTATGAGGTAAACACTTACTACTTTTACGTTCTTATTCAGTTATCTTTTTCCTAATTGTTTTTCCTCAAATCATCTGAAGTTAAACATACAATTCTATCTAAAGATGTTTCTCAGCAATACATACAGGTTGCCCAGCTAATCAGTTACGTAAGGACAGGAACAGAGTTAGTGAGAGATGCCTGGACAGCTGAGAGTGCTGTCAACAGGAGGAAGAGAGGAAGGATGATAAACGCCTTAATTTTACAGCCCTTCTTGAATCCCTGACCTATTTATAATACAAGCATGCACCCCTGCCTCCAGGCCTACCGGTCATTTTTTAACTCTTCTCATTGTACTGATATCATGTTTCTCTTTTAGATCCCAAGAGTTTCAATGCTTCTAGATAGTACCCTTGCTACTGGTCTACAGATCACCTGCTCTGTCTTCCTCTTATGCTCTTCAGTGTGGCTCCTTGGAGATCCTCAGGTGATTGACAGGTGATACATATGAGAAGGAGCTGTATATTCCATGGAGACAAAGCAGAAAGGAACCTGGATCTGGGCTACTAGTTCATACATGCGCCTTTCTGGTCTTCAGATGTCAGGGAGGTTGGGACAAAATCCTATTACCAAGCCTGTGGCGGGCTGTAGGGCTCTGTGATTGGAGAAACTCCCCAGGGTTTTTTCATGTCCTGAGTAGTGATTTGAGATGTGAAGGGACTCTGGCCATAAAAGGATGAAGATGAAACTGTAAACGAGTCTTCTTGTAGCTTGGAATGTCTCTGCCCCTTGGGCCATCGCTGGGATGTGGCTTTCAAAATCTGAGTGCACCAGTGTGTGTGTGTGTGTGTAACGGTAGGCATTGGAACCATGGGAACAGCGGCTTTCTTACTTGTTGACTTCAGCGTTTCAGTAGATTGTTCCAACAGCTTGGATGATCATAAATACCCAGAGTGGTCTTTCTATGTGGGGACTTATACTTGACTTCAAGATTTTGTAGCTCACTTAAAAAAAATGTACTTCTGGATCCATGGAAACCCTGACTGTGGGTCTGGGTCCATTGGTCTTCTCTGACAGCCTATGTGGACATAGCATTATGGGGTCAAGTGGTGAAGCCTTAGTTCTTCTCTTTTATGGGTGAATGCCCCTTGGTTTGTTTGCTCCTCTCTGGTCCTGTTAATCAGTACCATCTCTTTGTCTCTTTCCTCTTCAGAGTCTATCCTGTTTCCCTATTCCTCTGTCACTGAGGTGTTATAGCAATGATTAATAGCTGATTGGACTGTGTATTCCTTGCAGGCAAAGATAAACCTCCAGGGCTTGGCTAGTGATGTGATTTTGAGTACTGGGTATATATTGGATGAATGAATAGATTAAATGTCCCTGCAGCCTCCAGGAGAGCATCTGTTTCAGGTGGGAACCATAGCCAATGGATGAAATTTGGTTAGGGATCTTTGGAGCTTCTGGTAGGTGGGAGGGAAGTGTGTCAAGGCCTACAACTTTCCCAGCATGCAGGAAATCACAGGAGAAGGTGTCTGTGATATTTTCCAGCATGGATGCCAGGAAACACAGTTGTTGAATTGAAACTGGTCAGTTCTAGAAAACAAGGACGGCCGTTAAGCATTGGACTGGGCATACTACAAGACAGATAGTGACGGAGTGTTTGGTTAGCTCCCATTCCCATCAGAGACTACTCTGATCTAGCCTTGCAGGACATAAAGCAGATACTGAAGTTATCAATCCCAGGGCCTAGGGTACAGCCCAAGCTTTTAATCCCAGTGTCTGCAAGGGGGCTGGAACCACCTGCAATCCAACTACCATGGGTGGGGGCACTGTGGGAGATGGGTGGGAGCGCTGTGGGAGATGGGTGGGAGCACCGAGGGAGATGGGTGGAAGCATCGTGGGGATGGATGGGAGCACTGTAGGGAATGGGTGGGAGCACTGTGGAAGAAGGATGGGAGAGCTACAGTGGCTCTGCTCCCAAATCTGACCCCAGCCAAATGGCAGAGAGACAAAGAGACAGCAGACTGCTGGCTCATTGTGTCCCAGATCCTAAACAAACAAGTAATGAATGAAAAGGACTGCTGTCTCTCTCGAGACAAATCCAAAATTACGTCAAAGTAGTTTTTAAAAAGAAGCTATCACACTGGTTGACACTTCAGCTGTCAGCAACAGTTTTCTCTATTACTCTGCAGTGTGTGATTGGCTGTTCCAGCTAATCATGAAGTAGAGTATTTCCAGCTGCCTGTTTTCCCACTGTGATCTCACCGGTGTGGAGAGGGGAGTAGCCTTACAGATCAGTGAGTGCTGACCCACCTAAAAATAGAAGTGGCCCGAGGAACACAGAGGATACACGAAAGAAGAGAGCAGCAAAAAGGCTAAAGATGGGTTTAAAATATCCAAACCTGCACACTCTTGGACTATTCAGGGGCATGGAGGTCTTCGGGCACTATTAACTTCCTGCAGATGAGAGGCTCATCCGTTGGTGCCTCTGTGTTAGAGAACAGCATGAAGCTCAGGACTGATGGTGAAATATGTGTCTGTAAGGTAAACCATCGGTGGTCCTAGCTTTGGGCTCTGAAGGGCATATTCACACTGAGAATAGCCAAAGCATGGTGCTGATAGATTTTATAAGAAAATGAAAGAAAAGGCACAATGAATAGATCATAACGTTGAAAAGTCTAGAGTTAGTACTAAGGCTAGAAACTGCCTATAGACTAAGCCAGATCTGTTCTTAGCCAGCCATGGAGAAGTTCCTAATTTCTGTGTTACATATTACCTCATCAGCATCACGTCTCTGTTCTAATTACATCTTCACATCTTCTGGGGAACTGAAGAAGATGGGGGAGATGATGGGGAAAAAAAGGAGGAGGCAGGGAGGGCTGATGGAGCAACACAGAGGTGTGAGTTCTAGGCAGGAGGAACAACCAAACCTAACCACTGTTCCCTTGGCAAACAATTAAATGGGAGGGGCCAGTGGTGACTTTATTCATTTATTTTGTGTGGTTGAAATCAGTGTTTGGAAATATTCCTGCTCCATTCTTCCAGAGCATCTCTGCAGCCAGGGATGGGAGCCAGCCAAGTACTCTGTCACTGTCTGACTTGGAGTGTGCCCAAGCCAATGCTCCACACTGGATAATTTTATATCACGTCTTTGGGTTGGGCTGTTTGTATTCCTCAGCGATTTGAGTTCATGGAATGGATAGGACTGGAAAGTTCTTTGTATTGATTTTAACCACATCTCAAATTCATATCCCCTGGCATATCCAAAAACGATTACTAACTTGTTATAAGTTAGCTTAAATTGAAGTTAAGATAATGGTGACCAAAGACCTTTAGATCCTAATTTCACTAAACACACTTGGCAGTTGTGATTAAATTAAAGACGTTGAGTTGGGGAGATCATTCAGGATTAGCTGGTGGGCTCTAGATAATCAGAAGTATCCTTACAAGATGCTAAGATGGACATAGGAGAGTCAGTGTCCAAGGAGATACAAGATCAGAAGCAGAGGTTGGGCTGCAGTGAAGGAAGCAATGAGCCATGTGTGGAGGGCCTCTAGGAAAGACCAGCTGGAGCTTCTCCTCCGGAGCCTACAGGGATGTGCTATTTGCTGGACCTACAGGGATGTGCTATTTGCTGGCACTTTGCTTTTAGCCTGCTGAGGCACCATTTAGATTTATGATCTTCAGAATGGAAAGATAATGAATTTGTGGTGCTTGGTTTACAGCAGCATTGACAACCGATACAGTATTATATTTGTATTTGAAAGCTTCCCAGATGGAGTGAGTTTGTATTTGAACTAGAGAACATAAAAGTCATTTAGTTAGCAGTGTTCATATGCAGGATGGGGGAAGCCATCATCTTTCTTGACTTATGCATCCTTGTGAAGGGAATCACTGAATGTTAATACTCTTGGCCCAACTGCCCTCAGGGGAGTTGAGAGAAAGGTCTGACTGGTAACTTGGGTGGAGCTGTGGTGTGTAGCACAGTCTGGCTGTTCAGGTTCTCTCCTTTCCCTGGGGCTCTGTCTGCAGAGCTTCCTGAAGTTCACTGCTAGCCGAGACCCTCTAGGGCTCCATACCCCCCTTATAAACGGGGGTGTGGGGGGGTTGCTGCTCAGTGCTGTTTGTGATGGTTCTAGGAGTTCCCTGATGTGTGCTAGGGCTCACTCCAATCTTTTTCTGTTTGAGTCTGTATTCTCTTTCAATCAGGACAAAGCAGTGTTTTTCATAAGACCTCTGAAATATGACCTGCCACATAGGTATTTTTTCTCTTTTCCTTGATCAAGTTATTATTTTAATTAATTGTGTGCATTGTGTAATCGTATGTAGATGTGTGCATTCCATGACTGGAGTGGGAGGTCAAAGGGCAATTTGCTTGGAATCAGTTCCCTCCTTCTGTCATGCATCTCCTTCAGGTTGTCACCCTTAGCAGCAAGTGCCTTTACCATCGAGCCATCTGGCTGGTCTGAATGAGTTGCATTTTTATTGTTTTGTTAAAATGGAATGTTGTTAAAATATATTAGAATGACCAATAAGGAACAGAGGGGAAGTGACAGACTGGCTGGTTAGATTAGATGAAGTGTGAGTGAGATGAGAATGCAGACTCTCCTGAGAGTTCTAGTGATGGCCAGGCAAGGTCTACACGCCTGGCTCTGAGCTTCTTCATCCAGAGGAAACTGAAAAACATAATTGGTGGATGATTTATAGAGTCATTATAAAATCAAAGTCTCATGATTGATGAAATATGGAACAAAATGCCAGCTGGATATTCTAGAAAAAAAATGTAACAATCCTAGGGCTCAGAACAGCTCCTTCCTAATGATTTTCTAAACAGAATACTTACGTTCCATAGTAGACAGTATTCTGACCATCATCCTAAGTTTGTACAGCCTCCCATTTCTTACCTTCTCCCTCAGTGTAAGAAAGCAGAACATAGCTCTTTCATGTGCACTGGATAATTAATTACTGAGCATATGCTATGAGTCAGAGGAGGATGCGTTCTAGGGCATGTAGGAATAGGCAAAACCAGGATCTTTATCTTCAGAGTTCTTATCATTTAAAGGTACAAACTCTCGCCAGGAAAACAGGTGGCTGAGTGATAACTTTGCAGTAGGCATTGGGAGCAAATGCTTTGAGGAAGTGATATTACGCTGATACTTGAGCAATGAAGAGAGCTTGAAAGTCAAGAAGCAGGTGTATGCTTAGTAGGACAAGGTCAAGTGTACACGACACACACATTCCAGACAGAATGTGTGTCTGGAGCTTTGTAGAGTCCCAGAGACAGGAAAGATGTGGAGGACAGGAAGGACCAGCGTGGCTGGAGTGTTGAGAATTAAGCTAAACTTGTGTGTTTTGTTGCTCCGAAGTTTGTTGCTGTAAAATATGAGGTATCACAGACTGAGTGGAGACCACAGAGAGGTTGAAGCTGTTGCCATGGGGGCAATGGCACATATCCATAGCTTGCTCTTGGACGCTCCTTCATGCCCCATTTCATTTGATATGATGCTAGGAAGATTTTCACTGTCTAAGTTAGGGCATGTTTACTTGGAGATGCATTTCCATTTCTCAGATGTTCTCAGAAGCTGTCTTTGGCCTCAGCTACACCCACTACAACAAAATCCTTTAGACCCAGGCACTGGCAGTCACCAAACCTCCCCAAGTGACTACTTTGTATAGCCAAGGTTGAAAACCACCTAATTAGAGCAACGGCTGGGCAAAGAGGTATTAAATGTGAGATTCAAGTTAAATATGGCATTCAAGGTAGAAAGCAAGTTGGAAAAGAGTATTGCTATTATTGTGGAGTTACAGTGCAGTGATTTGTAATTCTCTCTAACAGCTTTCATGGCAGCAGAGTGGGGAAGGGGTGTACCCTGAATGGAGCTGAGAATCTGCCTTTTCCTTTCGATGGTTTGACATGGGGAAAATTAAGTTGTGATTAATTGAGGAAACCATCATTCTTTCAAGCATTTTAGCTTTCAGCGGCTCTCGTTAAATTCACCTGAAGCTCCGAGCTTTATAAATAAAGACGAATTCTTAGGTATGGCATGAATCAAAGTATTGGCTAATTGGACACAAAAGGTGTCACCTCTAAATCTCTGCCAGAGGCCAGCAGCCTGGAGCATATGGTGCTTGCTCAGTGGTAGCTCTTTACAGAGCATGGTCTCCATCCTATTGCTATGGGACGATCCCTAGGGCTGCTTACTTGCCAACCACACTTCACTGAAATGAGTTTGGTATGCATTGGTTTGGTGAATTTCCATCACTATGCCCAATTTTGGGGAAGTTATTAGCTGTGTAAGAAATAACAGGGACATTTGGGCTGGCTGATGGCTCAGTGGTTAAAATGCTTGAGCAAGCACGAGGATCCAAGTTCAGATCCCCAGAAGCATGTGTACATGCTGGCTGGGTGAGGTGGCCTGCCTGTAATTCCAGTCTCAGAAGGCAGAGACAGGATTCTCAGGACAAGCTAGGCATTGCTGCAGAGCTCTGGGTTTGGTTGAGGGGCTCTGTCTCAACAAACAAGGTAGAAAAGCAATGGAAGATAATTCCTGGTATGAACCCCAGGCCTCACATACATGTACATGTGCACCCTCCCATCTCACACAAGGTATTATAAGAAAAGAAAAGGACAGGAATATTTGTGGTCATATATTGTTCCTTCTGACATCAATTTAGTACTCTTTATTCCCCCCAAAGTGCAAAGGTTCTCAGCCCCGCATACTGTGCTCTTTCAGGCTGCAAAGGTGAGTTGTGATTGGTTTAAATCTATCATATATTCTATAGGCACATAGATTGGTTAGAGTTATTACATACTCCAAGTTCTACCAGTAGAGAGAATTAATTCCAGGTCCTTAATTGAGCCGTAGGGAATAGGGCCTTTTCTATTACAAGTGAGGAGGGAGGTAGCCTTGGGAACTGACAGAGATCATTGAGCTATAAAAAGGAGCCTGAGAATGGAGCCAGCTCAAGAATGCAGGTCTAGACCAGTCATGGGAGGCAGAAGCCAGGCTTCACGGGCGGGTAGGGCCTGGCCTGTAGCTTTCCTACCGTGTTCCCTTTATGGCTCCAGCATGACAATACCTGCTTCTCAGATGGAGGCAGGAAAGCTGTCGGGAATTAGAAAGCAGTATTGAGTTCACCTTCGAAGAAAACACGTTGTATTAAGAGCCAAACCCTCATCCCTCTGACGTCTTTGAAATCTCCAAATAACAAATGTGGAATTCCCTTCTGATTACCTTAGCATGACCAAGAGCTAAAATGGAAAAGCGAAGTAATCAGTCTGGTGATGGTGTGGATGGGAGGGAACAGATTCTTTTCCCATAACACTAACATTTAGGGAACTCTGACTCAGAGGGAAAGGCATGCACGCCAATGAAGTTCCAAACAAATCTCATTTCCTCGGCTGTGTAAACCTTCCATCTTACTTAATTGCATCCACTTTGATATATGTTATCAAAAGTTTACTCACATTTGAATTTGATTATTCACTGGATCATGAAAGAAGCCGTGCATGTATGAAGATGCTCTGCTCAACACTGAAATACTCAAAGTTCCACAAGTTATTAAAATGATCCTTTATCGGAGACTATGAAGAGACATTTTTTATGGGATCTCACTTATTTCTCCCATAAGAAATAGGAAAGAAGAAGGCAAAACAGGGAAGTCCTACCAGAAACCATGGTGGTGAATGCTCTCATGGGCATTCGAAGAAGAAAAGTGAGACAATTTGCTTCCACGAGCCAGAAAGACAGTTTACACTTGCTAATACAAATATATCAGTTTTGTGGCAGACATTTACAATGACACTTCATTTCTTCCCATAAGCTCATAGTTTCTTGATTACTTTCTGCATTAAAAGAAAAAAAAAAACCCAAACACTCAACAAAACGCACGATTTCTAGTGTTACAATGAGAAACAGAAGCCAAAGGCAGGAGCTTTAATTCCCAATTACATGCTAGGAAAACAGGTACATAAGAAGGGTGGGCAGCCTTTATTGGAGGGGCTGCCTCAGACCTGAACCTTCAAGTGCATAGTGCAGGACACTTGTTGGTAGCCCTAGAACCTACCTCACACAGGCGTCTACACGGAGAAAACCTGTGCTTGATTTCAGCACTGCACTGAAGCGTACGCAGCCTCCGATCTGTTGCTCTGTTTTTCATAATTTTCACTTCCCTCAGGAATGTCTCCTAGAAGCCTCCTGTACAGTCCCAGATCTCTGCTTCCTGAACTGGCTCTGTATTGCTTCCCAGTTTTGTCTCTAAAGTGATAAGACGGGAGTGGGTTGGAACCCAATGGACAGTAGAAACAAACAAATAGGCCTATGTCCATGGAGGGCTGACTCTAAAGCCTTCTCACATAAACTCGTGAAAAGGCTGTGATGTAGTTGTCTGCCAAGTTTTGAAAGGAAGGATTTACCCACCCCATCTCCTCTCAGGGTTTACCTTCCAAGGGTGGATTTCAACAGCACATGCTAAAGCTGATTATAAATACATAAGAAAGTCAGGAAGGGTTTCTTTGTCCCATACACTACCGTAGCAAAGTGTAACTTGGAATGTAGTAGCCACTGGAAAAGCAGGTTCAGGGGCTATGAGGAGGGAGGTGGGGTTTACAACAGTTCATAGACATGCCTTGCCTGTAGATGCCAAGTGCCATATCTGAATGGTTTTGTCTAGTTCTTCTCTCTCATAGTGAAGGAGAAAGGAACCTCAGGCCCTTTATATTTTTCCAAGAATATACTAATAGCAAGAGACAGAACTTGGAGGCGACCACATCAGGTCAGTTTGCAAAGCCTTACTACTCTATGGTTTTTACAGAGCGTATGAAGACACCTCTGGACAGTTACAGGCTCTCAGCTCTGCTGCTTCTTACTAATTCTAATTTCCCCAAACACCTGGAACTTAAATTTTTAATATTTCATTGTTACAGATTTGTGCTTCTCACTCATGCATGAAAATAGAGAGAAGTGAAACTGTAAGAGATTAAAAGAAAGACATTTGGAAGAGCAAGGGGAAAGGGTGTGTGGCAAGGAGGGAGGCTGTAAGGGGAAGGGAAGGGGAAAGTGCTCCAGCAGGTGATGGGAAGCAGCAGGCTCTGCCCTTCCCTGGAGCCTGGCCCAGCTCCTCAGCCCATTGCCAGGAAAGAGCTCGGGGTGGGGAAGGGAAGCTGGAGCCTCTTAAACTGGCTCTTTGAAACATCGTGAATCCTTGCACGAGGGAGGGTCTTTGGTTTATGAGACGATCATAAATCATGTAAGAATAACATAGTTACATGGGGAACAGACAATGAGCTAGGATTAGAATTCACATCTGTTTGAACTTAAAGCTTGGGCTCTAAGCCCTCCCTTCTTTTGATCTCTCTCGTTATTGTAACTTCTATGAGGTCTGTCCCAAGGGTGGTTATGAATTTTCAAAATCTTTCCACTTGTGTTTATCCATAAAAAGATCAGAGTTCTGGATTCATATGCTAGTCTACATTTAGGTTAGATCTGTACAGTCAAACAAAACCTTGTTTTCCTAAACGGCTGACGGAGACC